>NW_005354385.1:16244843-16277712 GCF_000412655.1 Myotis brandtii | reverse complement strand
AAGCAAGCCTCATGTTCGCTTCCAGCTGCCTGGCTGCCGGCCGCCATCTTGGCTGACAGTTAATTTGCATATACTCACTGATTAGCCAATGGAAAGGTAGTGGTCGTACGCTAATTACCATGTTTCTCTTTTATTAGTGTAGATTTATTTATTGATTGATTGATTGATTGATTGATTTAATTTTTTGGCAGGAGGATGGAGAGGGATTTTGTCATTCTTGTTGACCAGAAAATTCGATACTTGAGTAATTGAGATTACATTTCTGGTGAAGGTTGAAACTTCGATAAAGTCAGGTATTTAGCCTAGGTTTGTTATAATGGGGGTTAGCACAGGTGATACCATTTTGGGCCTGTGATTTTCTCTTTAACAGTAAAAAGATCTACATCTTTTGTTTATGCTTATGGGAATAGTTAGCCTTTTTTGGTTGTCTCATCTCTCTTCCATTCATTTCAACTGTTGTATGTGCACATGCATTTGTCAGTACCTTTTAGAATTTGAATGACTATAGTTTTATAGTATATCAGTTATGGGAAACACTTTCTTCTTCTAACTTTCTTGGCTATAAGTGTACATTTTCTTTACACTGAAATAGTTTGAATAGCATAGAATTTATTTTTTCCTTAAAGGTTGTATAAAATTTATCTGTTAAAAAAACAATTTGGGACTGGGCCACTTTATTTTTGGAGTAGCTCTGACAACTTTTTTCTATGGTAATTGAATTTTCTATTTTCTGGATTCAATTTGTATAAATTATATTGTCCTAGAGAATTATCCATCTCATCCATGTTTTATTTGCATGAAACTGGGGGAAGTGGTATCTTAATATTCTTTTTTTTTAATTAAAAAAAATTTTTTTTTATTTAACTTGAAAGAAACATCCAGATTAATATTCTTTTAATTGCTTTACTTCTCTGGAGTTATTTCTCATTTTATACACTGGTACTTTTTTCTTTTTTTCCCCTGGATTTGTTTCACAGATCTACTTACTTTAATGATATTTTCTAATTTTGGATGTCAATTAATTTATTTTCACTTTTGTTTATTAGTAGATAAGTTTAAGGATATGAATTACCATATGATGAGATGTTATCTGTGACCTGAAACTTGACCAAGTTTTTTTAAACATTCTTTTAAACAGAAGTTATATTCTCTGATTTAATCTTAAGAGTTCAATATGTAACAGTTAAATCTATTTTATTAATTATATCAATCTTTATATTTTTTATATTTATACTCACGTTTTAATCCACTGTTGCTTGATGGTTTGAGAGGGATGGATAATAGTCTATTAATAATATTTTTCTATTTGATTCCCCTCACATTCCTTGTAAGGTATATTTTACAAATGTGTATTATATGATACCTAGATATTCATATCAGTATTTCTTTGTTGTAAATCACACCATTCAACATTATACATTGCTTGTGCAGTGCTTTTCTGTTCTGAGTTCAGTCTTGCAAGATATTGACCACTGCATTGTTTTCTTCCTTCCTTCCCTTCCTCCCTCATTTCATTCTCCATCGCTCCCTCTTTTCTTCCTTTCTTACTGTGCCCCCATTCCTTTCTTTTCCAATTTTCTGAATCACTTGGTTAAAGGAGTCTCTTTCCCACAGACTAGAGTGCAATCTGCTTTATGCTTCAAATGGAAACTTTGTTTCTTTTCAGTAGGTGAATTTAGTTCTCTGACAGTTACTGAGATAAATAAAAGTTTGGTATTATTACTGTTATATTATTTTACAGTATGTTTTAAAATTTATGGATTTTGAAAAATTTCACAATTTGTTCTGCTTTCTTAGCTTTGTGTTCTTTTCATTAGAAAGGTTATATTTCTGTTGTCATTATGACTAACTGCATGAAAACCCTTAATCCTCTTATTTTTAAATTTATTTATTTTTATCGATTTTAGAGAAGAAAGGAGAGGGAGGGAGGGAGAGAGATAGAAACATCAATGATGAGATAGAATCATTAATTGGCTGTCTCCTGCATGCCCCACACTGAGGATCGAGCCTGCACCCAGGCATGTGCCCTGACTGGGAATTGAATCGTGACCTCCTGGTTCTTAGGTCGATGCTCAACCACTGAGCCACGCTGGCTGGGCAATCCTTTATTTTTAAAACATTACCTATTAATCCCCTCTGAGGAGAAATAACAAAATTAATATTTTCCCTCTTCCTCCCCCTGTTCTACTAGCTAATTTTAGTATCATAAAATAATTTACATATATTCTTCTGTGATTCATCGGTTTGAAATATCTTTTTGCTGGCTGGGCAATCCTTTATTTTTAAAACATTACCTATTAATCCCCTCTGAGGAGAAATAACAAAATTAATATTTTCCCTCTTCCTCCCCCTGTTCTACTAGCTAATTTTAGTATCATAAAATAATTTACATATATTCTTCTGTGATTCATCGGTTTGAAATAATATCTTTTGATCTCAGTAACATTTCATGTTCTTCCTTCTTTAGCTTTTACCTTCTTTTATTGGGGAAGGATTTTTTTTTATCATTTCTGCATTGTTAAGGCTTATGTTACTTATATTTTATTATAGCAACATAATCACTTAAGGATTTAGTTCCATAATTAGTTTCAGTGTTTATTCTAGTCCTTTTACTTGGATTTTTCAAACGATCTCTTAGATGACTACAGTTTAATCTTTTAATAAATTCCTGAAGTAGACCCATGGGAACAAGATTTTGTGTGTTTGCATATGTTCAAAACTTTTGAACATTGTCTGTTGCCTTAATGATTAATGAGTTTGGCTGTATTTAAAAATCTCATATAAATTTTCTTCCCAAAGGATTTCATGGGCATTACTCCATCTAGTGGAAATTATAACGAGTGGGGTCTACTGAAACCTGTTGAATGTTGTGGAGAAATACTACAACAGAGACTGCCCCCCCCCCACCTCCTCGTACACACACTGTAAGATACTAGAGGCCCCGTGCACGGATTCGTGTACATTGATAGGAAATTAATTAGAAGGTGGCCAGTGGGGCAGGACTGGGCGAGACTGGCCAGACATGCCCTGGAGCCAACCTCCCACGGTCCCTTCCCAGCTGACCACACCTAGGGTGGTGCAAGGGCTCAAAGGGCATCTGCAGAATGAGCAGGGTCCCTCCAGCAGGTGAGGTACCTCGGCCTGGCCTGCGGGGATCAGACCAAAACCGGCAGTCCCACATCCCCTGAGGGGTCCTGGAGTGTGAGAGGGCACTCTGCAAAGTTGCTGTTGTTCGGCAGCTCCTGCCTTGAGCATGTGCCCCCTAGTGATCATTGCGTATCATAGCTACTGGCCGGTCAGCTGGTCAGCCGGTTGGTTGGTCGGCCAGTCACTTAGGCTTTTATATATATAGGTTAGAGCTTTTTTGCCTTGATCTCCAAAGGATTTTTTAAATTTGAAGTCCAGTAACTTTACTAGGTGTCTTGTTGACTATTAAAGTGAGTTTCTCTGGGGAGCTGGGCGGCATTTTCAATATCCTTTTTATTACAAAAAGTTTTCTTTTCTTTTCTTTTATCTTTATATATTTATTCTTTTCATTATTTTGATTTTCTTTTGTGGAGATTCCAGTTGCACGTATTATATAGATATCCTTTACTTGTCTTTAGATCACTGTTTCTAATATTTCTTAAATTTGTAGCACTTTTTCTTTTCTCTTTGACTGCTGTTCTTGTATCTGTTATCTATGTACTTCAACTCTGATTTCACTATAGTTTCAATACATAGCAATTAAATCTCTTGAACTCTGCCATCAAATGCTTTATCCCCTTTTATTATCTCGGTGTTTCTTATGCTTTAATTTTCTTCTTTGTATGTGAAAGATATGATTTTGCTTATTTCTTTTATTCTTGGTTTAACATATGATCTTAACTTATCTGATTGTAGGCAGTACTTTTGTTGTAAGTACCCTTTATCTGCCATTTGTTTTTCCTGTACCTTTTCGCTTTTCATTAATACTATGTTTGAACAGATTCAATCCGTTGTTTCCGTTTTATTATTCATCTTTAAAGGGGGTGGGTTTTTTTTGGACTATATTTATGGGAGGATCCTGAGGAAGACAGTCATGGTAAAAAATATTTTCCTCTTATGTGTTTGAATTTTTTAAAGTCTTTATTTCTTCTAAGCTAATGAGAATGGAAAGGTATTACTCTCTCTTTTGTTAATATAATGACTTCCACTGCTAAGAGGTATGGTGTTCCCTGAAAAGACAGATTTCTGATCTCATGTGGTTTCTATTATTATTATTATTATTATTATTATTATTTGTGTGTGTGTGTGGGTGTGATCTATGCTCATGAGGGATATTGATGAGTAATTGGATAATATTCTGCTACCAGTGTGATTCTCATACCTTGCAGGTAAACATTAATTTTTCTCTAAGGAAGTGTTAAGAATTTTATTTTTTCTCTTTGAATTTGTCACATTTTCTACTATTTTTTCATTCAAATTACTTAACCATCTATGTGGTAACTTTCATCAGGTCATTGAACTTCTCTTCTACCTCTTCTTTTTTTATTTTTCCACTTTCTTTTTTAAAATTTTTTCTGTAATTCATATTCTGTATGTGTTGCTCTTTGGGGATTTTTTTCTTTTTCTTATCATTTCTTTGACTTTTTCTTTCACATTATATGAGACACTCAACTTTATCTCTCACACTACTTATTAGTTTTTAACTTTGTTTACTATAATACTATCTTACATTATCATATTTCTATACTATTTATAATATCCAAGAATGGGGTGGTTTTTTTATTACTACTTTTACATAGCAGAACATTTTATTTTATCAGTACCATAGCACCTTGAATCTTAACTCTGAGGAGTTCAGTTAGACTTTTCAAAACATTTTTTCTCCTCAAATCTTTCTCATATTTTTGGAGGGGGTTCATATTTACATTCTTTTTCAGGTTGTTTGTTTTCTTCAAATGTTTAGTGATCCTTGCGTGTCTACTATTAATGTACAATTATTTATTTAGATATATATTTTTAAATTTTTCATCTCTTGTCTCTTGGAAGTTCTGGGTTGTCTCTGTCTCTGCATTACTTTTCTCTTAAGTATTCACATAATATTTATAATGAGCTTGGATTTTCTTTAGGTATACTCTAAGTATAATTTCTTGGATCTGCTTTCATCTCATTTCTTTGATATGTAAATTTTGGCTTTAATTTCATATATTCTTCTCAACTTAATCCCAATAACTTTCTAGCTTCTAGAAATTTTTAAAATTAATGATTTACTGAAGGTAACTTTCTTATGTCCCAGCACAGTTTTTTAAAAAAAGGATTTATTCTTTCTTAGCAATTTTTTTTCTTTTTTCTTGTCCTCTTCCTTTTTCTTCTTGTCATTTTAAGATTTTGGTGATATGAGGAAATATAGACACTTGTTTTCTGACTGTTCTCTTGACCCATTCTCTGTAAAATTTTAATGAGTATTTTTCTTAAGAAAACCTTAAAGTGTCTGAAATCTGAAGAGCTTAGACAAAATGTTTATATTTTTTATAGCCTATACTTTAAAAAATTGTAACTTATTTTGTAAGCTTATATACAGGAAAATTTAATGACCTTTGTATGCACTTGGCTACCTGATCCTACTATCATCGTTGTTATCTCTGAACTCTTGACTTCTTTCTAATCTGGTAGTACAGATTTCTCTCTCTTTGGCTCATTTAAGCCTTTCTGTTTTCCTTGCTTCTAGTTACCATTCCGAGAAATAACACAGTTCATCTTCAACACTGAGGTAAAATTCACAACCTATCAAATATTGCTGCCTTCAAGGACAAAGTTAAACTCTTCAGCATGACTCTTCTTGCCTGGTCACGCCCTCTATGTTTTTCCAGATTCATCTTTTTATACTTTCCTTTACCTGGAATTGCACATATTCTTGAAATGTATGTCTTCCTGGGGAATTTGTCTACTACCTCATGGTGAAGTTCAACTCTTTCTCTTTTGTGGTTCCAGAACTTAACATATTGGTATAATTATTTTTAACTGTCGATCTGCTCTCCTGCTGACAATAATTCCTTGGTAGGTAGCATAATGCTCCTAGAAAAATATCAGGTGTAGAAAGCATATTTTTATTTTTATTGTTTTTAATATATTTTTATTGATTTCAGAAAGGAAGGGTAAGGGAGAGAGAGAGATAGAAACTTCAATGATGAGAGAGAATCATTGATCACCTGCTTCCTACACGCCCCCCACTAGGGATCGAGCCCACAACCCTGGGCATGTATCCTGACCAGAAACTAAATCGTGATATCTTGGTTCATAGGTTGATGCTCAACCACAAATCCACACAGGCCAGGCACATAGGCATTTAAAAAATACTTGAATGAACTGTTGATTGCTAATACTTAAAATCACTTGAGCTTATGAGACATTCAGTGATTTCTTTGAAAGAAGAAATTTTTTAAAAATATATATTTTTATTGATTTTAGAGAGGAAGGTAGAGGTAGAGAGAGAGAGAGAGAGAGAGAAACATCAATGATGAGGGGGAATCATTGATTGGCTACCTTGCAACCTGGCATGTGCCCTTGACCGGAATCAAACCCGGGACCCTTCAGTCCTCAGGTCGACGCTCTACCCACTGAGCCAAACCAGCTAGGGCAAAAGAAGAAATTTTTTATTAGAGTTCACATCAATGTGAAATCCTGTCAGAAGGAAATAGCTATCAAAATGGAGGGGAAAATAGGATAGAGGTAGATCAGATCAAGCTCATCAGGTATGAAGACCAACGCCATGTCCTCTACCTAGGGAAGTGAGGGGTCTTAGTGGAGTAAGTTAAGCAGGTACTAAGTTTAGATATAAGATTTAGACTGTCAATTAATATATCAAAATATTTTAAGATTTTTATGAAACTCGTGTTCTCAGGATGAGTTAAACTTAGTGCTCACTCTACTGACCACTAGCAGAACTATGTCAGATACCAAAAGAATATCCAAATGTTCCTGTGAAGAAGACTGTGTGCTTTCATTCAGAATAAATCATAAGGCCAGCAATTGTTAAGACGAGAAAGGAGTCTTGTTTGCTATGTAACCAGAGTGACTAATCTTTCCACATTGATTGTGCGTGAACATAATGCCTACTGTGTACAGAGAGAACATTCTGCAGAGGAAATTGGAGACTAGGTCCAGACTGTAAGGTTTAATTTTTTTTTGTTAGGCTAAAAATAGGGCATATGAAAGGATTTGTTGGTTATCAAAGTAGTGTATTAATAAGTACAGAGCATGACATGAAAAATGGAAAAGTTTAAGCCTTAAAAAGAGTCCAAAACAAAGGAATGCTATAATTCCAGATGGAAGAATGGCTTCTTGGAGGGGTGAGTTTTAATCTGAGTCTTTGAGGGAGATAATGGACCTGGATAGGAAATGCTCTATAAAAAAAAACCACAACACTTTTCTGTTTTAAACCTTTTTTTTTTTTTCTGTATCAAGCCACCAGGTAGATAGTATCATGGTTAAAGAGAAGTTAGACATGTCCCTACCCTCAAGGAGCCTACATTTCAAATGATATAAAGTGCATACATAGCCCTGGCAAGTTTGCTCAGTGGTTAGGCGTTGGCCCATGGACCAAAGGGTCATGGGTTTGATTCCCAGTCAAGGCATGTTCCTCAGTTGCAGGTTCCCCAGTCTCAGTAGGGGTACGGGAAGGAGGCAAACAATCGATGTGTCTCTCTCCTGCTGATATTTTTTTTCTCTCTCCTCCTCCTCCTCCCTCCCTTCCATTCTCTCTAGAAATCAATGGAAAAATATCCTCTGGTGAGGAAAAGAAAAAAAATAATAAAGTGCATACACATAGGAAACAGTAGCTGAAGCTTGGCTAACCTAGTGTATTATAAAGAGTAAAGAGACAATATGGAAAAGTTGGATATAGTTTGGATCTGTAAAATGGGATTAAATAATACCTGCTTGACAAGTGTGTTAGAATAAAATGAAATAACACGTAAAGTGTCTCACTTGATAGGCAATTGATGTGCACGCTGTCTCTCTCTCTCTCCTGTTCTACTTCTCAATTCCAAGGAAGTTTGTGGGGGAAGGGGGAAAGAAGAGATGCTTGAAGGATGCATGATGAATGAAACTGTCCGAAGAGGTGTGGCTTGTCTTGGGCCTTGAAAGATTGTAGGGTTTAGTGAGTGAACATATATACAAAGAAATAGGAATACAGAATGCGCTTTTGGGAGCTCCAACAAGCTTTTATTAATATTGAGTGGTGGAGGTGATTTGTAAGGCAGGCTTGGAACCTGGAGGCTTGGAACCTGGAGGTTGGCTGTGCTTATGTAGCATTCTTCTTCTGCTCAGATCCCAATGTTTCCAGGACTCGGACTAATTGCTTACATGTCACCATGTGTCAGCTTCTTTAGTAAATAGGAATCAGAAGTTGATCACCTTTGGGTTCCACATAGCAAATAGCATAATAGGTTATACATAGTAAGGCCCTCCATACATATTTATGCAGTTAGTAAAATAAACACTTAGGGACATCAAAAACAAGGGCTGTGAGGATGACATTATGTGCTGATATTATATCAAATTCTGTAGCACAGTGTGAGAGAGAATATTGTTGGGTGGAATAGTAGAGTGTCTTGGAGATGGCCAAATGCTATTTTCACCTTGGCTTATTGGCTTATGTATCTTATGAACTTGAGCAAGTTCTTGTTCAATATGTGCTTTTATCTGAGCCCATTTCTTAGTTGTCTGCTCTTCTGACCTTAGTTTCGTCATCTATTGAATAACTAATGCCTCTCTCATAGAGTTGTGAAGATAAAGTGAAAACTAGCTCAGTGCCTGGCTAATATTGGGTGCTCACATAAATATTATTAATGATAATCATAATTTTTATTTTTGTTATTATTAATTCACATTGAAACCTTCTTATGCACCTTTGTGGTGGCAAAATTCACAGTTGTTCTATTAAAATATTGAGCAAAAATTGAAATGGTGGACAGTACTATTCTATAGTGCTTCATTATTAACCCTGCTACATTAAGTTCAAAATGATGTTATGTCAAAATTCATTTTTGGAAATAAAGACCTGTGACAATCTAAGGAGAATGCATCTTAGACCCAATACTTTGCAATAGGAATTCAAGGAGTGTTTTTCAGCACCTGCCTGGGGCTCTTCCAGGCCATACACTAACTTGATTTCCTTGATCCTCACAGCAGTTCCAAAATTGTTGGCCATAGCTTTTTATCCTCATTTTTGCAGCAGCTGAGGGAATGAAGGCTCAGGTGACAGCTTAGTGAGTGTGAAAGTCATTTATAGTAATGATAAAAAGGTTAAATTTTGAATCAGTGTCTACAATAACTAGGAAGTAAGATAAAGCAGGGTCATTATGAACACTGAGGGATTACTGAACAATGAGACTGTTTATATTAAGTTTGGATGTCATCTCATTAGTCTTTCAGCCTGTTGACTATGAAAAGTATATGTGAGTTTTTCAAAGATAGATACTGTTTCGGTAACATAGAGTCACAGAATGTCACATTTTGCTGTTTGTGATTTTCACTGAAAATTTATGAACTAGTGTTCCAAAGAGATGACATCATACATCAGCAGTTAGTTGTCTGTAATGTTTTTTAAGCCCTTATAGAGCAGGTATGCTGCATAATAAATAATTACAGACATAACTATGGACATTGTTTTGACTTGAGGGATTCAGCTTAGTGTCTTAAAAGCTCCATATTGTGATATAAAACAGCAACTTTGATTTCCACATACCCAGATTCAAACCTTGGAGTCAGCTTTGAGAACCTCACTCTGTATCCACATCAGTTATAAAATTCTGCATATTCTTGTCCCCCACATTTCAAACCAAATGCCATTTCCTTCTTGAGGCCTGCCATGATCTTACTTCTCCTACCTTGGCGCACTCCTGGTATTTGGTATTTAATCTTTATTAGACTTACTTGTCCCCTCCTGAGGGTAATTTTTAAAAAACAAACTATATTTCATATGTCCCTTGGCCTTCCTTATGTCCTCTTTCAAAAAGTATCTATTTAGGTCCGTTGCGCATTTTTTTGATTGGGTTGTTTATCTTCCTTTTGTTAAGTTGTATGAGTTCCTTGTAAATGTTGGATATTAAACCCTTATCGGAGATAACATTGGTAAATATGTTCTCCCATGCAGTGGGCTTTCTTGTTGTTTTGTTGATGGTTTCTTTTGCTGTGCAGAAGCTTTTTATTTTGATGTAGTCCCATTTGTTTATTTTCTCTTTAGTTTCCAATGCCCTAGGATCTGTATCGGTGAAGAAATTGCTTCGGCATATGTCTGAGATTTTGTTGCCTTTGGATTCTTCTAGTATTTTTATGGTTTCCCGTCGTATATTTAAGTCCTTTATCCATTTTGAGTTTAGGAATATAGCCCAAGAAACTAGAAACACCAATCAGAAGGGATATATGCACCCCTATGTTCATAGGAGCACAATTTACAATAGCTAAGATTTGGAAACAGCTTAAGTGCCCATCAGCAGATGAGTGGATTAAAAAACTGTGGCTCTAGCCGGTTTTGCTCAGTGGATAGAGCATCAGCCTGCAGACTGAAGGGTTTCAGGTTCGATTCCGGTCAAGGGCATATACCTTGGTTGCGGGCACATCCCCAGTAGGAGGTGTGCAGGAAACAGCTGATCGATGTTTCTCTCTAATCGATATTTCTAACTCTCTATCCCTCTCTCTTCCTCTCTATAAAAAAATTAATAAAATATATATTAAAAAAAAACTGTGGTACATCTACACAATGGAATACTATGTTGAGGTAAAAAAGAAGGAATTTTTACCATTTGCAACAGTATGGATGGAACTGGAGAGCATTATGCTAAGCGAAATAAGCCAGCCAGAGAAAGATAAATATCACATGATCTCACTCATTTGTGGAATATAATGAACAACATGAACTGATGAACAAAAACAGTTCCAGAGACAGAGATGCATTGATCAGACCGTCAAACCTCAGAGGGAAGGCAGGGGAGGGTGAGGGGAAGGGGGAGAGATCAACCAAAGGACTTGTATGCATGCATATGAGCCTAACCAATGGACACAGACACCAGGGGGGTGAGGGCATGATTGTGGGGGGGGGGAGCAATGGGAGGCAATGGGGGAATAAGGACACATATGTAATACCTTAATCAATAAAGAAAATAAAGTAAAAAATAAAAAACAAACTACAGTAGGTCCTTGGGTTATGTCAGAGATCCGTTCCTACGGTGTGATGTAAGGCAATTTTCGCCATAAGTCGGAACCCACCTACATAAGCACCTATGTCACCCACATGGGAACACATACACAGCAGTAATGAAGTGAAACAGTGAAAAAAATTTAAAAGAAAGATAACAATTCCTGACCTTTACTTATGGTAAATAAATAACAAAAAACATAAAGCACATATGTACATACGTCGAAATGATGGAACTTTTTTTTTTATAAATAAATGGGAGATGGCGACGTAACCACGAAACGACATACGTCGAGTCCGATGTAACCCGAGGACTGTCTGTATAAACAAATAATCTCTATTCCACTATGAGGCAGTGACCATACCTTATTCATCAAGTGTTCTTACTGCCTGACTCAGTGCCTGGCACATCGTGGGCACTTTGTTTCATGCATTAGTAGATGAATTGCTTTGATTCTGTTGGAACCCCATTTTTGAAATCGGAGATCATACTTCTTTGTAATATTCAAAGGCTAAATGGAACAAAGAAGAAAGGAAAAACCAAATACAGTGGGGCCTTGACTTACGAGTTTAATTCCTTCCGAGACCCAGCTCGTTAAGGAGCTCGTTAAGGAGCTCGTTAACTCAAATTACTCTGTCAACTCAATGCAAAAAATCAGCCGAGAGACAGCTGGTATCTCAAAAAACTCATTAGTCTGGACACTCGTAAGTCAAGGCCCCACTGTATAGGTAATAAACTTGAAAATATGTAGTTACTGTGGGCTTTGTTATTGTTGGCCTGACAAAAAGGTTAAACTAGAATCTTTTAGTTCACAAACGGAAACTTTGCTCCCAGTATTAGTAGATTTTTGTTGTTATGTAGTTTTATTTTTAAAGACCATGACAAATCTAATTAGATAAGGATTAAATGAATGCCCCAAACTAGATCTTTCTGTGATATTTTTCTTTATTTCACATTAAAAAACATTCTTTTCAATCACAGTTTACATTTAATATTATTTTGTATTAGTTTCAAAATACTGTATAGCAGCATAGTGGTTAGACAACCATATACTTAACAAAGTGTTCTCCCTTATATTTCCAGTAACCACCCAGCACCATACATAGTTATTACATTATTATTGACTGTATTCTCTGTGCTGTACTTTACATCCCCATGACTATTCTGTAACTACCAATCTCTACTTCTCAGTCCCTTCATCTTTTTCACCCAGTCCCCCAACTCCCCTTCTGGAAACCACAGCCTGTTATCTATATCTATGAGTTTGTTTCTGTTTTGTTTGTTCGCTTGTATTTTTTTTATATTCTACATATGAGTGAAATCATATGATATTTGTCTATCTCTGACTGACTTATTTCACTTAACATAATACCCTTTAGGTCCATCCACTCTGTCACAAATGGTAAGATTTCATTCTTTATTATGGCCAAGTCATATTCCATTGTATATATATACCATAGCTTTTTAATTCACTCAACTATTGATGGGCACTTGGGTTGCTTACATAGCTTGGCTATCATAGATAATGCTACAATGAACATAGGGGTGCATATATTCTTTCAAATTAGTGTTTTGGGTTTCTTTAAATAAATCCCCAGAAGTGGAATTGCTGGGTCATAAGACAGTTTCATTTTTAATTTTTTGAGGAACCTCCAAACTGTTTTCCACAGTGGTTGTACCAATCTGCATTCCCACTAACAGTGCACGAAGGTTCTCTTTTTTCCACATTCTCTCTAGCACTTATTGTTTGCTGACTTATCGATGATAGCCATTACAATAGGTGTGAGGTGATAGCTCATTGTGGTTTTGATTTGCACTTCTCTTATGATTCGTGATGTTGAACATCTTTTCATATATCTATTGACCATCTGTATGTACTCTTTGGAGAAATGTTTATTCAGGTATTTTTCCCATATTTTAATTGGATTGTTTGTTTGTTTGTTTTTTGTGTTGAGTTGCATGAGTTCTTTATAAATTTTGGATATTAACCCTTTCTTAGATGTATCATTGGTGAATGTCCTCTTATTCAGTAGGTTCTCTTTTCATTTTGTTGATGGTTTCCTTTGCTGTGCAAACCCTTTTCCATTTGATGTAGTCCCATTTGTTTAAATCTATTATGATTTTATTCTTGTATATGGTATAAGGAGGTGGTCTCATTTTTTGGGCATATATTTGTCCAATTTTTCCAACACCATTTATTGGATAGGCTGTGTTTACCCCATTGTATATTTTTGCCTTCTTTTTCAAATATTAATTGACTATAAGGCATGGGTTTATTTCTAGGCTCTCTATTCTGTCTTATTGATATATGTCTGTTTTTATGCCAGTACCTTGCTGTTTTGATTACTATAGCCTTGTAGTATAGTTTGTTATCTGATAGCGTGTTTCTCCAACTTTGTTCGTTTTTCTCAAGATTGCTGTGGCTATTCAGTGTGTTTTGTGATTTTATATACATTTTTGTATTATTTGTTCTAGTTCTGTGAAATACACCTTTGGTGCTTTGATAGGAATTGCACTAAATTTATGGATTGCTTTGGGTAGTATGGACATTTTAACAATGTTAATTTTTCCTATTCATGAGCTTTCATTTATTTGTATCTTCTTCATTTTCTTTCTTCAGTGTCTTATATCTTTCTGAGTACAGTCTTTTACCTCCTTGGTTAAATTTATTTCTAGGTATTTTATTTTATTTTTTGATGCAATTATAACTGTAACTTTTTCTTTAGTTTTCCTTTCTGATGGTTTTTTATTGGTGTACATCTGTGACTTGTTATATCAGGTGAATTTTATTCCCCCTAGATACCATTGTGAGGGATTATAAGTTTTGAAAATCAAAGTAGGAAACCCTAGAGTTTGTGAAGAGTGTAGTGTTCCTCTTTCTTCCTTTCTTTCTTTTTTAATTGAGGAATATGAGATCACCGTGCATATAAAACACACCCAAGTGTAAGGCAGTAAAGTGAACCCTGACTAAAAGCAATCTGGATAATGAAGTGGAAAGTTTGTGTCTGAGTTGCCGAGAATCTTTCATTTTGTCTATGACTACAACAATTATGTTGTGTTCTAGGAATTAAGAGGAGTTCTTCATGATGAAGGCAGGGGGTTCTTCCCATGTGTCATGGTTGAAGAGCACTGAGTAGGTGCTAATTGAAGGATCAGTTCAGGAGAAATTTTATAATTATAAAAACTCGGATTACCTTTGATCATTTTTAATGTTTCTCTTACTTTTTTTTTAGATATTATAGAATTTTTTCTTGTCAGAGAGCAATGTTTAGTTTTGACCCTCCTGCAACTCTCAAAAGCATAGAATACAATTTTTAGTTATTGTAAGAAAAAAGGCAAGATGATCATTAAAATGTTGGTATTGCTTTGAGCAGTGATTATTGTTTAAGTGGTCTTCATTGAACGAAATATGCTAAGTTACACATCTGTGCTTTTTAAAAACAAGCTCTTTAGACTCATAGTACTATCCCTTTTATGTTTAGCATTATTTTTAGGTTGATTGTTTAGGTAATATTCAACAGGAATAGTTAAATGTGTAACCTCACGGATAGCTAAAAGGTCCATGAAACTAAAATATTAGCTGTTTAGGAGATGAAATGCATATAAATATATTAAGAATCTTTTATTATAACTTGCAAATTAGCACTTTTGGACCAATTCTAACTTCAGGATTATTTTTTGTCCCTCTAAAATGCATTCCAGTTGACTCATTTATCAATTTTATGAGTAGCATAAATAAATTTAGTTCATCTGCCTATTTATATACTTTAAGTAGACCAATGTAAACAGTTTCTTATCTGCCATATGTTGAAATGTTTTACTAAAGTAAAGACAAAACTGGCTAGTCAACAAAGATGGCATTGAATTTCATTGTTTTGGAAAAAAAAGCTAAGTGAACTAGATGCCTGTTAATCTGGCTCTTTAAATATCATCAACAAAAGTTTCAGAATGTGTTTCCAAGGACAAAGGCGGAGTTTTCCCGGCTTTGATTGGTCGCTGCTCGGTCCTGTCCTGCAGCCATCCTTAATTGGCTTTGGGTAGATTGGGATCACATAAGCAGGGTGACATTTATTGCTTTCCTACTTGTTTCTTTGCACTGAGCCCTGAGATTCCCAAGGAGTCACTGTAAAAGATTTCTTTCATTTCGTCCATGATCTACGAGAGGGGATCATACTCAGAAGAGCAGGCATGAGCATGAGTGGGAGGAGGGTCACTCTGCCTGCAATCACACCCTTGGTTCTGCAGAAGAGGGTATGTGCTGCTTTTCCTTTATTCCTTGCTGTCTCCCCCCCCCCGCCCCCGCCTTGTTACTGTGTGTTTATTAATATGTTGGAAACTTTAGTTGCATATCCTGAGAGAGACTCTAATTCGTTGAGGCTACAGGTAATTAAAGAATATGCTATTAGCTTAGACTAAGGGAAAAAATAACATCTTTGCTAGAACATCTTTGTAGTAAAAGCTCCCTGTAACAGCAGTTTGGTCTCCATTTCAGGGCATTGTGATTTAGAGACTATTGAAGCTTTTACTCTTTTTTCCCCCCTTCTATTGTAACTTCAGGCCTCTTTGCCTTTAGTGCAATAGGAAATCTGCTAGCTATTATGTTTTCTATTTGTTTACCGAGGAACAGTTTCTTTGTTTGACTATAATTTCTTATACATCCATCTTCACTTTTGTATGGACGGTATATAATTGTTTTTACTGCTTACACATGTAGCTCCAGTTTATTACTCTGTGATATCTACCCATTTGGATTGAGTTTCTCCCTATTTGCTTAAGAAAAACTTCCCAGTAAATTTCCCTGTGAAAGGCCTTTCTGTTAATTATTAATGCAATCAAGCCTGTGTATGAAAATAGTTTTTCTGTTAGTTTTTTGCAAAGATTATTTTCATGTCTTGCAGCAATGTATTTTATAAGGTAATAAATACACTGTGTAATGTACCATTTAAGTAAAACTGAATATACTAAACTTCTCTTGAAATTACACCAAATAAGAATATTGTATTGAATTCTTTAAAGAATCAAATCTCTTGCATAGAAAAAGAAAGCACAAAAACACATTTTTGGCAATATTTTCTCTGAATTATTTTGGTGCTACTAGAAACTGCAATATTTATTTCCATGCCTGACTTTTAATAGTTAACTGTTGGTTAACTATTAGTGTGTTCCACTAAGTCAAAGGTCATGGTTTAATTTATTTGAAAATGACAACTGTAACGATTAAGATGAATTTTTAAAAATAGAAGTATCTCTCTTTTGTTATTTTCAACTTTTAGGTTTTCAACTTACTTTCTTATCCTATCCACCAATTTATTCACTACGGACATTTTACTTGGCACTGGAATAGTATAAGGTAATTTTGCCAACATTTGTTTGCAATCTTTCTTGATGCCTTTCTTTCATTTTATTATTATTTTTTAATATATTTTTATTGATTTCAGAGAGGAAGGAAGAGGGGGAGAGAGATAGAAACATCAATGATGAGAGAGAAGCATTGATCAACTAGCCTCCTGCACCCCCCCCCGCCCCCCCGGGAATTGAGCCCACAACCCGGGCATGTGCCCTGACCTGGAATTGAACCATGACCTTCCTGGTTCATAGTTGGATGCTCAACCACTGAGCAACACTGGCCTTTTCTATCATTTTAAGCAAATTTAATTTAAAATATTTTGCTTTGAATCTTTATTTTGATTTAGGATTGGCAGTGCATTGATGATGACCATATAGGTTTTCTTAATCATTGGGGATGTGGAAAGGCACATTAACATATATCAAATCTATGTTCTTACGTTTTTCTTCTTTGTCCAGTTAATATTGCAGTGTAGATTGACCATGAAATGCTCATGAGGATTTTTGGACAGTGTGCTGGTGTGGTGGAAAGCATACCACCTGGACTCTCCATTGATTGACTCTGTGACCTTGGCACGTCACTTAAACTCTCAGAGACATTATTTCCTCACCTGGATGAGAACAGCTGAGAGATTTTCATTCAGTGCTCTCTTAAGTCTTATTTGCATGTAATTCTGTAAATCAAATAATATATTTTGCATTTTCATAGTTATAGAAAATATTGAAACCATTTTTTTATTTTCTTAGAATATAAAACATTACAAAAAGGTGCTGTCATTTTTAAAGATTTTGAGCAGTTAGTCTAGGCCCTTCCACAAAATACCAACTTATGCGCATGGGCCACGAAGTTTCAATCGCAGGTCTAGGGAAAGTAGTATGAGTACACCATGGCTCTGCCTGGTGAGTAGCAAACCAAGCATACTCTGGGAAGCCGTGATTATAACTGATGTTAGTTCTGAGCTGCCACTGGACACATCATTGGGATTTCTCTTGGTCTTTTGATAATAAGCTTCTTGCTAGGTTTCTATTATAATAATTACAGAAATCAAAATTCCCTAAGCCCAAATCTATGTTACTCCTTTCCATTGAGTACAGGTATTAAATGTTCATATATTTTAGCACATTGTCATTTGCAGAAAGCACTTCTTTCACCTGATATTGTAACCCCCAAAGGACCCAAAGGACCCATCTATAATAATAAAAGCGTAATATGCTAATTAGACCAGATGTCCTTCCAGACATCCTTCTGGACGACCTTCCAGACGAAGCCAAGGCTGGAGGGACGTCCCGGTTCCAGGTGCCAGAGGGAAGCCTGGGTCCTGGGTGCCAGAAGGAAGCCGGGATCCCGGGTACCAGAGGGAAGCTGGTGCCAGCAGCTGGGGGAAGGAAGGCCTACTCTTGCATGAATTTTGTGCATCGGGCCTCTAGTTGTGTATAAAATTGTTCCGAAAATTTTAGAACCTCTTATTTAAAAAATCAAAAAAATTTAAAAACCTCTTATTTTTCTGACTAAAAAACATACACCTGCTCTGGTTACAGCATACTTCTCCCCCCCCCCCCCCCAAGATAGAAAATCATTCCACACTTGTAATTAACTTGTCATTTCCTGTATGCACCATAATATGATGCTCTTACAAATCAGTACAAGCATTTCTCAGAGTGTTTTGGGAGCAGCTTTTTACGTTCCCAAGAAGGCAGGTACTTTCCCCACAGGTTTGGCATAAAGTTTGCTCATCTTTAAGGAGTAGTTCTTGCAAAATAACTTGCCAACTGGAATCCTAATCATTTGAAAAGCTGAGGGCATTTCTGAAAATGCTCAGCAGCACTAAGGAGCACATTTCTAACCAGCTAGTGTATCTGGCTGTAAGTCTCCTGGGAGTGACTGGGAACTTGAATTTTAAATATGGCCCTCAACATTGTATGGGTCTTTTTTTGTGGCAGATCAAATACACTTTGATTTTTGAGGAGCAGAGTATTTTGGTAGATTTCCCGTCAAGCAAATTGTAAATAAATTTTTGGCTTTCTCTAATTGTATTTAGAACTGATTTCCTTGATTCTAATGAATCGAAATTCTAGTGAAGATGGTTTTATCACGTCTCTTATAAATTATCACATCCTCACCAAAGGTTTGGAATGAATTTTTTACCTCATTTTTTCTCAGATAACTACTAGGTTATGCTTTTTTTTTTTTTTTCAGATGAGAAGACTGAGTCTCATGGGTGTTGAGTGACTTATGCAGGGTCACTCAAAAGGTCAATGCCAAAGCTAGAAATAGAATCTAGGTCTTGTGACTTCGTGTGTTTCTCCTAGATACCTGTTACCTCCTGAAGTTAATATGTCAATGAAATTGCCTTATAGTGTGTGTAGTTGCCATTCAACTTCTAGTCTGAAAGTAGTTTAGGCAAATTCTTTCATCTTTCTTTGTACCTCCGCCAACTCCCATATGCTCTAGTGTAGAAAACATATTATTCAGAAAGCAATTGCAGGCAACAGAATGAGTGTGTTTGTGTGCCTGTGTGTGTGTGTGTGTGTGTGTGTGTGTGTGTGAGAGAGAGAGAGAGAGAGAGATTGATTTAGAGAGACAATTTATACCCAGAGCTCTAGATTGGTACATTGCATCAAGAAAACATTTTAAGGTTCCAAAGAGTTAACTAAAGACTCAAGCTAACTAACTTGTAAGGTATACATTAAGTGCAAAATAAAATCGGCATTTTTTATAGAAAGGCTGCAAAGTCATAAGGCCAGATGTCTATATTCTGATTCTGTGGGTAGAAATGTTTCATGCCTCTATCAGATTAATGTTGTTTTGTAGATTATGCTTACAGGCATTTCTGCATTCTTTATCTGGACTTTAGTTACAGATATATTGATAAACACACACAATCCTGAAGAGTCTCAAATCTCAGAGGAAAAGGAATAATTTTTAGAATATATTTTTCTTAAGATTCATATCCTTTTGAAAATATGAAGTTCGTGAGTATAATATGGAGTAATGCCATTTAACAGAATATTCAGTCCCCCTCTATACAAGAGAATAGTTATATTCATTTCCTTCATACAATTAGAATCATTGCTATATTTAAAAAAACTGAACATGATTTTGCAAAGAATGAAACATCCTATCACTATTTTGTCCAGAACCTTTCAAGTACGTACAGAATAATCCAAATGTATGTTGCATTCACTGTGCTTCAAGGCCTGGACCTACTGCAGTTCCCTAGCTTCACGTGACACCTCCCTCCAGCACATTGTTTTTCTCCTTGTGCTCCCAGCAGCATTCACTGTTTGTCCTTCTGTGCTCCCAGTCTTGTGCTCAGTGGCCTATAGACCACTCCAGGCTCCTGTTTGCTTTTCCGAAAGGTTGCTTCTTGCCTGTGTCTGAGCTCTCGTACCATCTTGAAGCCTGGAATACTCTTTCTCATCCATTGTAATGGTATCTCGATTCAGCATCAGTGGACATGCCTTTGTTACTCATTTCTCAATTCAGTATCTACTGTCATGTGACCAATTTTATTGTTACCTTTTACGATATTTAAGTCTTATTAGCTATCTTATGCTTTCTGGCTTTTCAAATTTGACTTCAAGTCTTCTTTGTGTATCTTGGGTATTTTTTGTATATCTTATCCTATGTGGTTTTTAAAATTTGTCTCTTTTTGTCTTCCAACTAGGTTTTTAAAATTTAAGGGAAAGGCTCTTCAAACAAACTGCTTTGTCAGTTACAGGCTGAATTAAATTTTAAGTAATCATAAAACTCAAAAGAAGCATATTAAACAGGGAAGATACTTATTTTTCTTTTACTTTACAGGAAGAATCAGTCCAAAGCTGATGTGGCAGCCTCAGCTTCTTGCTTTCTCTTACATCTTCCTTAGTGTGTGTCCCTTCCCTTTTATGGAAAGATAAATGCAAATCTGCAGGCATCCTGTTCACCTTCCCGGCATACAGCATGGGGAGGACCTAGGGTAGGGGTGGGCAAACTTTTTGACTCGAGGGCCACAATGGGTTCTTAAACTGGACCGGAGGGCCGGAACAAAAGCATGGATGGAGTGTTTGTGTGAACTAATATAAATTCAAAGTAAACATCATTAAATAAAAGGGTACGGTCTTTTTTTTTTTAGTTTTATTCATTTCAAAAGGGCCGGATCCTTGCCCACGGCTGCTCTAGAGTGATGCTTTCTTAATGCAAATAACTCACCTGCATTGGCTTTAAGGTCTTCAGGTGTGACCATGACAACAAATCGGATTGCACGTTCATTTCGAAACATCTCGTAGGACCACCGACGGATAGACCGCTCAAATGGGCCGGATCCGGCCCGCGGGCCGTAGTTTGCCCACGGCTGACTAGGGCATGCTGGCCAGTTCTGTGGGATGTTAGTGTGCTGCTCCGAGTTAACCAGGAGCATCTGCTTATGTCCTACTGGCCAGGCCTGTGTCACATGGTCAACCCTGGACACAAGGGAGGCCAGGAAATGTAGGTCTTGAACTCAACTCATTGCCCTCCTCAAATCCTCATCCAATCAGGATTATAGGAGGGGAGAGGGGAAGCGTGGCTCCTGGTGGGCAGCTGGCCATCTCCACTACAAGTACCTTGGCTGTATTAGGCATCCAGTATGTATTTGTCCCTTGGATTTTTATTGTTGTTACGACAGATACAAAATATGATTATGCTCTTTGAACAAATGTTTTCTATTTCTTGTATGCAGATAGTAGAAGGGGTGCTGAGTGGGGAGAGAGCAGGTTTCCTGAGTAGGGGAGTTAGAGAAAATCCACATATGGGGCCCTGGATTCAGATGGTTGGCTTGCTTGGAAGGTGGCCACGAGGTGGTAGTGAGTATAATTATTGCCCAGAGCTCTCGTTCTTGCCAAACCTTGATATTTCTGCTGCCCTTTTAATTTTTAATATGGGGTAACTTACTTGCATATTCACCCAGGAAGGGTGCCACTGAGATGAGTGGGTTTTGTGTTTTTACAAAGTATTTTTTTCTTTTTTTTTCCTGAGAAGTGAGTTTTTGAGAAGTGGTGTAGTAGAGATCGTGTGTTTTGGAGCCAGGAAGTCCTGAGTGTGAGCTCAGCTCTGTCACTGACCAGTGGTATGACTTAACGTGCCTCTTTTAAACCTTTCTGAGAATCAGTTTTTCTGTCTTGGAGATAATGATGCTTCTATACAGAACAGTTGTGAGGATAAGTAGTGTAGATATTTAAAAATACTTGCCATGTAGGAGTTCAACAAATGTGAATTGCTACCCCCCTTCCAATTTGTAAAATGACATGTTTTACTAGATTCATAAACACTTAAAAATCTCCCTATTTCTATGAGTGGACTTTAATTTGAATTAAAAAAATTTAAACCAACTATTATATGCTGATAAGTGGTTGTTAGGTGATAATAGGCGGTCCTGTTATTTCTCCTTTTTCTCTCCTAGGGACTATCTGGTAAGGACTCATGGGTTGTATATTTGAAAGAAGTAGAATTGTGCCTTGTGTGTAGACATGTCTCAGTAGACAGAGGTGTCATTGCTGTAATGTTAGTGACATGATGGCAGGGCTGTGTCACTTTTCATCATCACTGGACTTAAGTGTCTGGCACAGGGAAGGTGCAGAGTGGGTTTAAATTACTATCAGTTCAACAAACACAATTTTTAACAAAATAAAATTGGGCTCTTCTGGCACTCACCTGCTGTTGACCTTTCTTCTCTACGTTTGTCTGTCTGAGGCATTCACATCATTTTTCTTGGGTTTCATAACTTGTGGTATAAAGTCATGTGCTCAAGGCCCACCTCGGCTGATCCACCTGCCTTTTTGTTAGCGTATCCAGCCCCAGCTTGCTGCTGCGGACAGTTTGGTGTGCTCACTGCCTTCCACACACACCAATAAAGATAAAAACAGCCATCAGCTGTTCAGCACTGATTACACATTCTCTTTAATCCTCATAAGAACCCTGTGAGGTTGAGGGACAAGTTGGGAGGAGGAAAATGAGGCTTGTAGAGGATAAGTGTCTTACCCAAAGTACACCACTAATGTCAAAGCACTTCTCTAATATCAACTGAGTGCTATCAGTTTGCTAGCAGTTGGTCCATGTTCCAGAATGAGGAATCTGAGGCTTGTGGCTGATGAGCTGGCGGTCTAGGATCTGCTCACAGAGCGGGCTCCAGCGTCCATCACTGCTGTGAGCACCTGGACTGAACCTGCAAGAGAACAGGGCCCGTGCCCCATATCACTTTGTAAACGACAGCACTTGGTCCACATTTGGCAGTGAAGGCAGATTAAAAATAGCTGGCTGGTTAGCAGTCTCAGACTCTTGCTGGGGCAGTCTTACGGCTGGTCTCCTGGCCGTGCCCCAGCAGCCTAAGCCAAATAGAGAAAATAAGAATCTCTTTTTGGCAGAAAAGGGAAGCAAGACCTTTGGTAATTTCAGATATTAAACCCTCTGAGAGGATAAAGATTTTCTACCCCTGTAGGATATTAAAAATGCTTGCTCTTAAGACAGCTCCAAAAGAGAAGTTAAAAAACCATTTTGGCAAAAATGGCATTGTTAGTAAGTGATTATAACTTCCTACTAGGACATCCATATTTGGACATATACATCCAGTCGTGTTTGTGAACATGTCAGGAATAGTATCTCTTTGTTTCAGAAGTCAAATTAGTTTAGGTAGTTCTGTCAAGATTTGAAGAAAAATTTTGACTTTACCATTCTAAATGCCAGAAAGAACCTCCCTTTGAGATTCCTGGTGAGGTGACTTCACACACACACACACACACACACACACACACACACACAGTATGTACAAACAAATTCATATTGAAGTTTGAGATGTAGACATGATTTACCTTAAAAATTCAAAGAATTAAGAATATTTAAAAACAGATTTAAACTGTATTACAAAGCTTATAATTATATTAAGCAGGACCTCCATAGGGTTAATAGTGTTCAAGTTGTAATTTGCAAACCATCTTATTTTTTCCTCTTTTTTTCACCCACTGGGAAATCAAGACTCCCTCTGCTGGCTATTACAGTATATGCAACTTTCCTGGCAAATTATGCTAAGAAAAATGAAACAAAGGAAAACATTTTTGGACATTCAAAAAGCTAGGTCTTTGGGACACAAAAGCATTTTTATGTTCTGGTGTTCAGTTATCTAACACTTGCATCTGCGATGTTCTGTAGAAGTAGCAGCTTAAAGGAGCACGCAAGTTGGATGAGCGGAGTGGAGGGAACAGGATCAGGTAGGAGCCCAGAGACAGGTTCCACTGCCGGCTCTGCCAGTGACCAGCTGGGATCCCTGGGCAAGTCACACCCTCTCCAGCCTCAGCTTCTTCACTGGTAAAATGAGAGGATTTTAGTGTCTGTTCTCCAAGAGCCCATCTAATGGTTACATTTTCAGATTCTAACAGCATTGATTCCATTGCTTTCACAGGAATATGTGCTACACGTGTTTCACACCGACATAAAGTAAATACTTAGGAAAATGAAGCAAAGGTAAAATTACAAAAATATATACAGATCATTTGTTCCTCATGCTGTCACAGCATGGCAATGTTAGGTTTGGAAAGTGATATTTTGTTTGCTATTATAAGTTTGTAAAATAATACCCCCACATGTCCCAGAAAGACCGAAAACAGCCTGTTTCATTGATTCTGTGAAACCTTAAATTATAAGACGCATCATTATTTTAGATGTTTCTAATTAAACTATGACCAGCCACTGGTGGTAAATTACATCTAAGTTTCAGGGAGGTCAAATGTGAGAAAATGTGCTTATAGGAATCCGGGAGATAAGGTAATGCCTAACAGCGCTTCAGCTGATGCCAGCCAGCTCAGGAATTGAACAGTGTGATGTGTCCTGGCTTCCAATAAATCTCTTTCCTGCCCTGGTGTTTCCCCCTCTGTCTTCTAAACACTCGTCCTCTCCTCTTCAACTTGCCTTTCTTTCTCACCATGTGAGACGGTTTTTAACTTTTTCGCTGAGACATGTCCGGTGGTTATTCTGGGAAGAAATGATTGCTTAAAAGGTGAAATGAGACACTGGGGCAACACTGCATCCAACATAAGCATGACCAGTGGTTTTTTGCTTTAAATATGAATACGCATTACCACTTGCGAAGGTCTTTTCACTTTGAGGAGGGATTAGTCAGTACTGGCATCTTCTCGGGAATTGAATGTGTTTCAAGAACACCAGGCCTCAGAGAACACTCCTTTGATGGAGTCATCGGACGCTTTAGGGTGGGATTTGGGATTTGACCCCCTTTATTTTTCATATTGGATTTAGGTTCTAGGATAACATTTATATGTGCATATGTATATGCGTGTGTCCCTCTACATCCATGCTTTAGGATATTTTTGGACTTAGTTTTTAGTTTGACTTCTTTCATGATGAAATTGGAGCTGTGTGGTATGTTTTTTTAATACTTTTTTTTAAACCACATAACAGAGCAAACTGAAAGAGCTTCCAATTTCTCTTTGTAACATCTCATCCCCTCTAGGGAGAAAGGAGGCTCAAGGAAGGGACAGTCTGCAAGGCTCTTGGCCTGAGGCAAGGATTGCAGAAAAGTAGAGAACAGAGTAGGGGAGTAGAGGAGAGCAGAGGGGCCCTGAGGAACTTTCTGGGCCTCCCTGTCCCAGCAGACTGTCTTTCTTCCCTTGGTTGGAAGCCTAGATGTGGCCTGATTTGGCAGTGTCACTGATCCAAGCTGCCAGGTGTGGCCATGCTAAATCCTCTGCCCTGCCAAGTGTGGCATTTCCGGTAGTGAGGCCATACTGGTCCTCTTTGGCCTGGCCTGATGCTGGCCGGGACACGCATTCATACCCAGAACCCCTGTAAGATCTATATGGGCCACAATAACACAGGTCCTTTCACCCTGGATTAGTTCATCTCTTTACCCCGTCATGCCCTGTGATTTTCCTGTGGAAATGTAGTAACATGGGAACGGACACAATTCAGTTTTTGCAGGGGAGGCATGGGGGTGATTCATCTTGTGACCTTGAGGATTGCAGACTCATAGGAAGAGCCTGGGCCAGTGGTGACTTGATGACATCGCATCACCAAAGCCCCAAACTGCCTGCCTCTGGTTTCGAATGTGAGAAGAAACAACATGACACCTAAATTGTGTCGGGTAGCTTTTCTGTTACTTGTAGCTGGACTGCTTCCTAAATGATTAAATCATCCTGTGGTTACTTATCCTTATTTTTTTACCTCTTTGTAATCATCTGCTTGTAAAACTATCATTTACTAGTAAGTGTAATTCTATATTTTCATTCATTGAAAAAAGGTACCCTGTCATTCATGTGTCTTAAAAATGATCCCTTGTTGTAGTGGCCCCCTCTCTAGTTTGCACTGATGGGAACCAGTGTTTGGCAGTGCTGGGCAATGATGCTTCTTCCACAGGCACCTGTGATTGCTCAGCTGGTCCTCATAACTTTGTCCCTCTGATCTTGGCATAGTGCTCTGTGTACTGGTTCTCTACATAATTTTGCTCTTTCAGTCCTCGGTATCTTTGCTCATAATATTTGTCCCACTCAGATATCCTCCTCCCTTCTTCTTTTTTTTTGCATTTTCACAGATTCCCAGGGGTGACATGGACCATTGAAGTCACCGGGCCCACCTTTGTTTGCTTCACATATTTCATGAAACCTTGCCTATCTTTTCTGTTTGGTCCATATGTTTCTGTTCTTTAGAAGTTTGCAGACCTTGCCCTAGCCAATTTGCTCAGTAGATAGAGCATCAGCCTGTGGACTGAAGGGTCCTGGGTTCGATTCTTGTCAAGAGCATATGCTCAGGTTGCGGGCTTGATCCCAAGTAGGGGGTATGCAGGAAGCAGCAGATCAATGATTCTCTCTCATCATTGATGTTTCTATCTCTCTCTCCCTCTCCCTACCTCTCTGAAATCAATAAAAAATATATATTTAGAAGTTTTCAGACCTTGTGAGGTTTCAAAGCTGCTATTTTGGAATCCCTAATATTGTTTCCTATAGGGCTACACATGATGGTTTCATTCATCACTAAAAAATGTTTGTTTGTTCACTATGTGCCCGGAGCTGTGCTAACTGCTGGGGATATAATGGGAAGCAAACATTGACATCATCCCTGCAATCATGCAGTCTTCTGAGGTTGGTGTATAGTAATTACATATTCGCACACCTGCATACGTGGAGCAAAGGGCCTGGAATTAAACTGGGAGAGTCACCGAGAGCTTCCCAGCAGAAATAACGGTTATCTGAATGGGGTGTTTAGAGAAGGTGGAGAAGCAGTGTTCCAGTAGAAGGTGGAGAGAGTGGTCTAGGCAGCAGAAATAAGTATATGCAAATGTCCTGTGACAGGAAAGAGCATGGCTATTTCAAGAAACTTGAGAAAAAGTATGGTTAGAGATCAAGAATGAGAAAGGGATCCTAGGGAATAAAGTTGAAAGGGGCTACCGGGATTTGGAATGGACCTGTTTGTGTCAATCAATTTCTGTATTATTTATATTGATGGTATGTTTTGAGTTGATATAACTAATTGGACATGTACTGCTCCTGGTGAAGTAAAATGTATTGTTGAAGATCTCTTGATAGAAAGAATTTAAGACTCCTTACTACTTGATTTCTCTAGACTATATACTATTTTACTCTAGATAAGTATTTGACAGCTAGCAAAATAATTCAGGATGGTAGTAGGAAACAACAGCTTTTCTTGAGCTGTTAGGGTCTTTTGGAACAATCTTTCTTAAAAATTATAACATTCTGTTAGAGATTTAGAATAAGTACTGATGAATATATTATTTTCCATTCTCTTCAAGGGAACACAATAAGTTGCTTAATTCAGAATATCTGAGATGTCTACTCTTATCTTAGGACACTGTGTTCCTTATTTAGAAGAATGTAAAAACCCAGGGCTACTCTGACCTCGATTAAAAATATTTCATATGACTTAGGCACAGTTGCATTTGTATTAAAATAATAGAGGAAAAAAACAAGCATTAAAAGATGGCTTTATAATCCTACTGTACTTGGATGGTAAACTTTTAAAGAGTTGTACAAATAAGCTTTATTTTGGGATATAGTTGAGAGCAAGTTTCTATGGTTCTTGTTCCTTATTTTCTATTATATATAAATAATATATATATATATATAATTAATAGATATAATAAATGAATGATTTTTTCCATTTAAAAGTTATATATACTTTTCATCATGATAAGATCTTGGTATTAAATGTGGTGTTTAAATTATTTTAAGCTAAATATTAAATATACTTAATATTTGGGTGCTCTGTTTAATAAGAATTAGATGTGGTACTTAAAGGTAGTTAATGGGAAAATGAAATTTGTGACCTTAAAATTGAAACTTTGACCAGAAGATAATAATATCCAACTGAGCCACACCAAGCCAGGGCTCAACGGTTTCCTTCCTCCCTCCCTCCCTTTCTTTCTTTCTTTCTTTCTTTCTTTCTTTCTTTCTTTGTTTCTTTCTTTCTTTCTTTTCTTTCTTTCCCTTACTTTATCATCTGGATTCTTGCTCATATATTTGTTTAATCAATGCTTTTTTAAAAATAAATTTATTAGGGTGACATTGGTTAATAAAATTATATGTTTCAAGTATACAATTAATTCTATGATACATCATCTGTATATTGCATTGTGTGCCCACCATCCAAAGTCAAATCTTCCATCACCATATATTTTACCCCCTTTACCCTTTCCTACACCTCTTCTTTCTGGTAACCACCATACTGTTGTCTGTGTATATGAGTTTTTGTCTAGCCTTTTTTTTTTTTTAACCTGCTGAATGATTATACCTCTTCTCTCCTCCCTTCTCTGGATAAATGGGGGGAAGCTATCCAGTAGCTAGATGCTTACCTATGGATCCAGTGCCCTTTCTGCTTGATGGTGTTGCCAAATGACCAGATGAAAACCCTGAATACCTTTGAAATACCCTGTATGGACTAGGTTGGAAAAGGACATGGCTCTCCCTGCCATCACATTCCTGGGGTCTGCAGGGAGGAGGGGAAGGGCTGACTGTTCAGCCCCTGCCCAGGGCTTTCCTAAGGCATTTCCTATAGTCTCTTCTGAGCATCAGAATCTCCGGTGATTATAGAGATAAATACTTGGTGTGCTTTGGGAGCAACGTAATATATATTGAGTTGACTTTCAAACTGGATCTCTTGACTTTATTTTTTCAGAAATGGCCTTTGTCTTATTTTTTAAATATTCTGTGTCTTTTAGTCTCAAGACTTCAGAGGCCTCAAGACTTTTCCTGAAAAGTTAACCGTGTCTTGCTGTCTCTATATGAACATTGTTGTGTCTACTGTTTTAAAAATGGGTTATGTTACTCTTTTATCTCTTGCCTCCACTTAATTTTTAAGGAGGGCAGTGGAGGGGAGTTGGGTAGAAAGTGTATCAACTGCCTTGATAAGGATGTCAGCCAAAACAGAGATCTGCTCCACCCACATTCCAGCACACCCCCTGCAGCGGCTACTCTATCTGTGTATTACATTTTCATTGCTCTGTGCCATGTGCTTCCAGAGCAGTTTTTTAATCTGTAAACCACTCCAAAGGCCAAGGTTGCTCTGATAGCCAGGATTGCAGCGACATGCAAGGGCTTCCAGAACACAGCCTGTATGTCTACACAGTTGGCTGTCCTTGGGCGCTCTGTTTATGCTGGTGGGATGTTGTAGACAGACCTTATCAGTACATGTCTCTCTTGCTAGCCAAGTGTTTGTTCACTGATGAAACAAAAGGAGTTTTTATTCTTCTTTAGGATCTAGGCAGTATTTCTTCCTGCCGGTATACAGTTTCAAATGATCTTGTGGGTAAATTGATATGATTAATATTCTTCTCTCCCCATTTTTTAACGTTATAAAATAAGCTGGGAATTGGGGCTACTGAACTGGAAATGTATAATATCCCTTTGTTAAATAGCATGATGATATGATCTTCCACTCTCTTTTTTACCTCTCAGTGTATAAAGAACACAGGAGACTGGTACTTTGCGATAGCGATTCTTAAGAACAGTTCTGTTATTTGGTTTTTACATGATCACAAAAGCTTTTAACTTAGTTTTAAAAGCTATTTAAGTCATGTAGTTTTTCTGGTGACTTGAATTTTTTCTCACATGGGAAGTTTTAGTGAAGTGATACTTTTGGCAAGAGGCACATTAAACTCTGTTAGAGAGTTTAGGCTTGGATTAACTTTCTCTTTTTCATAACCTTTAAGGAGAAATAAATAGAAATAAAATGAGACTTTTAACAAAGGCATCCCATTGGTAGTGTAAGGGATTTTTCATAGTTACCGAAAAGATCTAAGAGATGACAGGGACTTACTACCATGGAATATCAAACAAAATAAAACTTTTTATTTTTGTTTAAATTCTTTATTATTGAAAGTATTATATGTTTCCTTTTTAACCAAAATATAATTTTATTATTCACAGATGAATGTATATTTTGGATAAATGTCAGAATTAAGTAGGATTTTTTGAAAAGTACCGGTTTGAAAACTATTACATTTTGCTCTCAGCAGGTGTTATTTATTTAAAATGAGTACTTGTTCCTATTCCAGACATTTAAGTTGGCCTAGCTCTTCTAAATTTATGTGTCTTGATTCTTGGCAACTTATTTTGTTCAAATTTGTACCAGCACAGTTTGAAGAAAATCCTGGCTTTCTGGGTTGGTTAGAAATCCTTTTCATTTTCCCCATCTTTACCTCTTGCTCTGCCCTTCCCTCTTCGTGAATTTGGCTTAAGCTTCAGAATGTTTGCAATTTTTCGTTTACTTAGCCCCTCTGATATAAAAGATAGAGTATGAAAAATAAAAGGCATGCTCCTGTTTACTGTAAGAAAACAAGGGGGAGTCAGGAAATGCAGGGAACCCTTTTAGCAGCCACCAGGTCATTCCCAGCCCCCCAGTTTCCTGGTGTGGAATGTGCAGCTGGTGTCTGAGGAAACTGAAACCATAGCTCGTCTTTAGGCTTGGCTCTCCTTGTCCTCTCAAGACTGGTCATCTTCATATTGCTTTTGGCAGGAGCACCCTCCAGTGCTCGGTCCAGTCATTAATCACAGCAGCATGGGTATGGACAGCATCCTTTAGAGTCCCAACAGGGGACTCTAGCACAGATACAGACGCTGAAGGTGCACTCTTAAGAGCAATGGCTTACCCAGATGCAATCATGATTCCAAACAGATCTTGGGATCTTAGGGACCCACGTGTATTAACCACAAAATAAGTGAACTGAAATGAAAGCTCAGACAATCACATCTGACTAAAACTCAGAACTGCCACTAATGATTGGCAATGTCGACTGGGATTATTAGTATGAAAAATTATATATGAGTTTCTCATTGAGAAGAATTTGACAGGAGATTTCTGCGGGCTAGGCTTGGAAGTGCAAAATTGAATGGGCTTATATTTCATCTACTAAAACACAGTCTCATGGCCACAAGTAATTGCAAGGAAGAAAAGAAAAAGGATTTAGTGAACTTTTAGCAAGTCTTTGGCAAAACTACCATACTTGAAATAGAGAAATCTTTTCAAAAAGTCTGATTTTCTTTACTGCTTTTACTGTTAGAGTATATCTGGGAATAAATCACCCACGTTACTTGGATTATTTATAGGATTTAAATATGACATAGAAAATTTAAAATATTGATAAGAGATACAGAACTTTTGAATAGACCAGAGTGGTAGAGAAAGATCATCTTCTTATAATTAACTTAATTAACATGTAACATTATATCCTTCATAGTTGCTAATGGCTTTAAATGGTCTTTGTCCTCTAGTTTAGACATGGAAGAAAAGAGTGGAAATTGTTGGATAAAGTGACTGTGACATGTTGTAAACAAGTCTTGGGATAAGTAATCATTCACTTAATGTATAAATAAATTAGATGTTGATCAAAATGTATAAGCAATTTATAATCAGCTCAACCAATAAGTTTGATGACTTCCTATAATGTTTCTAATATAATATTTTAGCTTATTTTCTTATTTCTACCTACACAGGTAATTAAAATCTACAGCGAAGATGAAACGAGCAGGGCTTTAGAGGTGCCCAGTGATATAACTGCCCGAGATGTTTGCCAGCTGTTGATCCTGAAGTGTCATTACGTTGATGACCACTGCTGGACCCTTTTTGAGCATCTGACTCTCCTAGGTCTAGGTAAGGACACAGAATCATGGTCACATCATTGCTCTTCTGTTCCTTATAGTTTTTATCATATGGCAAAAATTTTCTTCAGATACAGAAAAATAAAAGAAAATAATGAATAGTTCTTTATTCTTTTTACTTTTGGTATTGGCAGTGGAAAGATGAAAATGGTAGAACAAAATGGACATAAGGATAATAATATTACACATTTACCACCCTTGTTTTTTAAATAATGATTTATGGGAATTTTAGAGCTAGAACATTGAGTCTAAATTGATGGAAGGATATATTTCATAATAATTTTTAGTAGCACAATTAACACTTTTAAAGAAGTTAATAAATAAACTGTTATTTGGAATATTTTTTGAATTGATTATAGGACAGATATGGGGAGTATCCACGGTGGTGGTTCTTTTTAAGGGAGCATACACCCTAAACTTTTCTTGAGGAAATAAGTAACTCCTTCACATTTTAAAATCATAAACATAAAGAGTAACTTTAAAAATTTTTAAAATTGAAAATGCATTGTTGTATTGTGATTCATAGAGGGCTTTTGTTTATTTTTCCAAATCTTTTAATGAGTTATACATTTTTTTCATTCTTCTGCTAGAGTGAGACAGGATTGGCAACAATTTTATCTCCCCCCTCTTTTGTCTCCCCTTTCTAATTTTTGCATATATCAGTGTTAAAAAACAAGTTCCCATAATAAGTAGATGAGAAAGGAAGACGTTACAGCAATGCTGTTCAATGCTTTGAATTCTGCATTAATTTCCTGCAGCCACTGTAACAAATTACTACAAACTAAGTGGCTTAGAACAACTAAATATTTATTCTCTCGCAGTCTGGAGGCCAGGAGTCTGAAATCAGTATTGCTGATTCCTCAGCTGAAATGAAGGTATTGTTAGGAGGCTCTTCCCCTGCAGACTTCAGCAGAGAATCTTCCTGCTTCTGGGGACAGCTGCCGTTCCCTGGCTTATGTCTCTATCACTTACGTCGCCACCTGTGTCGTCATCATGTTGCTGTCTCCTCTTCTGTCTTTCACATCTCCTTTTGCCTCTCTACCAGTAGCACTTAGGGTCTACCCAAGTTATCAGGAGAATGTCCTCGTTGCAAGTTCCTTAACACAATCATAGCTGCAAAGTCCTTTTAATTTCATTTTTTTTTTTTTGCTATGCAAGGTAACAGTCATAGGTTCCAGGGATTAAGATATATATGTATGTATGTATGTGTATATATATATATATATATA
>NW_005354385.1:16223968-16244826 GCF_000412655.1 Myotis brandtii | reverse complement strand
ATGTATATATATATGGAGGTGGGAGTTAGACATAAACTCCTTTGCATTATATGTCTAAAATTTTCCTGATAAATCATCAAAGTGATTTTTTTATTATCTTTTATCAAAGTGATTTTAAATAATCACTTTGTAGTGACAGCTACGTTATTTCCTTCCATTTGTTTAAAGAATTGAGACTTGTATACCTTAGTCATGAGTCATTCACTTTCTTGCAAAGCTAGCTACCAATATATAAAAAGTGCTGCCTTTGTTTGATGCCTAGTGGGTGTTTACCCAGAGCAATAGCCAACGTAAGGTTCAGTTCAGAGGAGCGGCTTACCTTTGTATTATGAAATGGAGTAAAGATGATGCTGACAGACAAGGCAGGTTCTGCTTTTTAAAGATGCTGGAAATTGGTTCCGCTAAACCTCCCTGCATTCCCTGGACCCTTCAGAAAGTGTTTGTGGACCTCCGGTTTGAAGACTGTTGTCTTAGGGCACGCCAGAACCTCAGGGAGAAGACAGAGTGAAGCCCGTGGGAAAGAAGCTGGTAGTCCGACTGTGTCCACAGTGATTCTGAACCCCAGCCCACCCCCCACCCCTAGTCACAGCTGATGGTCCATGAGCTGCAGTATGTCAGCTGATCTTGACAGCTGAGCATGCACCTGCCAGGAACACCTGAATTCTGAAGGCATATACTACATTGGCCCACGCGATGTAGTCTCACATTCCCCGGGCAGAAAAACCTCCACCTATACTTTCTTCATTGCCGCTTGTGACTAATTTAATTCTATTCATGATAATTCATCTCCTAGAAATAAGGTGTTAACTCTCAATAGGTACCTGCCATCTTCCAAACCATTTCACTTACTTATGCTTGTTGGAACACAGCTCTTAATTAGAATAATATGTAATTACAGTATTTTAGACTCTTAAATTTTTCCTTTGGTGAGACTTTAAAAACACCTTTTTTTGTATAGTCACTAAAATGCATCCTTAACAAGTAGCTTGAAGTAATAAAAATCTATCCTAATGCAAATTATATTAAGGAATAATGCACAAGTCTTTAAATGTAGAGGCTTAAAATGGAACACTGGGAAGTAATTTGAGCAACATACTAAATTAGACTTTTAGACATCAAATTGAAATAAATTTCTCCATTACTATATTTTTTGGAAACTACTGAAATAAAATCAAAGGTGTGAGAATATTGTCTCATGGCTTCATCAACCATGCATTAGACCAAAGTTCATGATAAAGAAATTTAATTCTAGAGCTTCCTTGTATTCTTTTTGTTTTTTACACAGATTATACTTTACAACAGTAAAAAACTTGTAGATACTAATGCTACTCAAATACTATTGATTTACCAGCTTCCATTTCTTCATCTAACAGTATAATAGCATAACCACTATTGGCCTTCCTCAGCATAAAATGTAAAACCAAGATGTTTATTTACACACATTTAATTTGCATGTGTGTGTCTGTAGATTATAAATACTCTTGCAATATCCAATCAATCTAATATGATATTAAGTAACTTTTTTCTTCTTTGCATATTAAAATGAATGAAAAGAACTGGAAAAGGTTTTCCTCCCTTAAATGTGACATGAAGCGCAGATGCTTTTTGCCAATAGAATGAATCACTGACACCATCACCTTTAATCTGCTGTGAGTGCTATTGATATAAAGACCTAAAGGACAAACGATTTGCCAAAATTTTGATGACCAGCTTGTCAGCTCTGTATATTGCTGAGGAGACACCCTTGATCTCTTCGTGATTGACATAACGAAGTTTCAATAAATAGAATTCCAAAAGAGAGGGGTGATACCTGTTATTAAAAAAATATCTTCAATACAAAAATAATTCAGCTCATTGTAAGTACCTGAGAGACAATGTCAAGAAAGAAGCAATATTATCCATAATTTTATAACATTGAGATGATGTTGACTAGTTTTAACATTATCACTAATTATACTGTATATTCACTTTAGTAGATTACTTCTTTTTGTGTATGGGTGTACTACAAAAACATTCTGAGTATTTTAGCTTTTTTTTTTCCACTTTATAGATTCCAAAAAAACTAGGAACTCTCCCTGACTTCGCTTCCCCTATTGCCTTCCTCAGAGAATTCAGCAAATATCTATTAACTATTTTGTACCAAGCACATTCTGTGTGTGGATCCTGGGGACATCAGATGAAAAAAGTAGACAAAAAGCACTGCCCTTGTGAGTTTGCATTTGAGCAGAGAGAGAAAGATGACTAAAATGTGTGGTCCCTTAGGTGATGATGAGCGCTGGGGAGAAGAGGAAGGCAGGGGAGAGGGACAGAGTGGGAGAGAGTGGGGAAGGAGGAGATGCACTTTAAACAAAGGCACCAGGGAGGGCCTCTCTGACAGTGAGATATGTGAATAGAGACCAAAAGCAGACAGCAGCTGGCCTTGCAGTTAAATGGAAGACGATATTTCTAGACAGAGGGAACTGCAAGTGGAAAGGCCTGGACGAGGCCATGCGCTCGTGTGCAGGAAGCAGCCAAGTGGTGGGTGTGTCTGGAGTGGAGTCCGTGAGATGGGAAGTAATGGGAGGAGGAGTTCATGGAGCTGTCATGGCGCATGTCAATTCATCGAGGTCTCATAGGGCTTGGAGGGGACTTGACTTGCACTGAGTGAGGGGAAAAGAATTGGAGGTCTGAGTCAGAGAGCAGTGTGATCTGATTTGGTTTTTACAGTATACTACTAAGGAGGCCAGGAGACAAGTTTTGACCTTTGGGAGACTGAGCAAGTTAGTTTTGCATTTACATCAAACTCCCTGTGGCTTCCTGGATTGGTCTTTGCCCATCTCTCATTTCTGCTAGTTGTGCAGGCTCCACTGTGCCATCTTTGCATGGCGATTGACACACTTACGGGGTTTAGTGTTTGCAAGGTCCCGAAGCCTTATGGGCAAGAGCATTTTGACTTATGGGATAGAGGAGTGTTGAGGGTTTTCTGCACTTAAGTTCACTTTAATGTCAGAGATAAGCTTGGGAAAGTTTCAGAAACATTCTGTAAGTAAATGTTGCTTCTGATCCCTTAAAGCACACTTCAAATTACTAAAGTTAGAAAGACATTCAAAATATAGTACGGGTATATTTATGAATTCTAAAGTCTGTTTTCAGAGTCTTTACTGTGGCAAAGGAAACCTCAATCTTCTTAGTATTTTTAATGTGAATGTATACATGTGATAGCTGTTGTTAATGGGCATCTTCTACATGCAAGGTGCCGAGTGAGAGGTTTTACATTAATCTTGATAGATGCGGCTAATACTCCATCTCATAGCAACCCTCCAAGATATGTTTTTTAATATTCATTGTACCCATTTTGCTTATAATAATATAATGACTAAGTGATGAAATACCTTGCCTAGAGTCAAATATTATACAAATCTAAGTTCTGTCAGATTCTAAAGTGTATGCATTTTCCATGGAAGCACGTTGGTTTCTCCTCACTCCAAAAGGTCAGGTAAATGTTCCTGGGACAACATGGTTAGTTTGTCTCTGTCGCACTCTCCATCTGTGTCTCTCATGGGTGCTATAAATATAAGTAGAAAATTTGAAATTTTGAATCCTCCAGAACATTTTCAGATAAATTTCAATACTTACAGAGGTAGTATTGAAACCATTGGGATCAAACCTGAAGCACCAATCAGAAAGAATGTATGCACCCCTATGTTCATAGCAGTACAATTTACAATAGCTAAGATCTGGAAACAGCCCAAGTGTCCAAGCTGTGGTACATTTATACCGTGGAATACTATGCAGCAGTAAAAAAGAAGAATCTCTTACTCTTTGAGACAGCATGGAGGGACCTGGAGAGTATTATGCTAAGTGAAATAAGTCAGTCAGAGAAAGACAAGTATCATATGATCACACTCATGTGGAATCTCAGTAACAAAATAAACTGATGAATAGAGTAGGTGGGTGGGAGGTGATCAACCAAAAACCTTGTATGCATATATGCATAACCCATGGTCACAGACAATAGAATGCTGAAGGCCTGGGGCGGGGGTGGGCTGGAGGGAGTCAATGGGGGAAAAAAGGGGATGTATGAAATACTTTCAACAATAAATATTTATTTAAAAAAAGAGAAAGAAACCATTGGGATCAAAGTGATCCAACTTGGTTCACTTGATATCAGCCATTAATGTATTGACTGAGTCAGAGGATCACCTTGGAAATGACTTGTCCTTTAATTTATACACAACCCGAATGGTGATATGCTATTTGGAGCTTTGAATACAATATCAATAGTTCATAGCCTCCACCCATAATTATTAATAAATACTGCTGAGAATTTAAATAGGCAGGACTAAATCATCAAAGGCAGCTAAACATCCTGATTTTGTTATGAATTGCTGATGTGCCTGATTTTGAATCATGCTGGGATGAGTTTATAGTTGTCTACATTTTAGAGGCATTGAATTTAAAATATCAGCATATCAACAAATATTTCCTCTTCTCATGCGTTTTGTAACTGGTGTGTTTGCCTTCACAGCCACTGGATGTCACTATAGTCCCCCAGATGGAGTCCCCAGCTTTTACAATCATTGTTAAGAGGATGATGGGGAGGAAAACTCCAGTTTTCAGTCCTCAGAAACTTAATGGGGTCCATGTTTGTCTTGCTCCCGTTCTGATTCCTAATTGAAGCCATGGTATGAAGCAGTGGCAATTAACACAATACCTCAAGCGCATACCTCTAGACTCCTCGGGAAGAGGAATTAATTGTATTTTAGTGTCCTTGCTAGGGACAGCTGAGATTTCCATTATGAATTTCATTGTGGAGTGGCTTTAATAAGCAAAATGAATGACTGGAGGCTTTTAATGATACCATTTTTATGTGTGCAGCTAGACCCACGTGGTCTCTTTAAGACAGAAGCGCTGCACAGTGGCAGCAAGGGAACCCTGCACAGCCACCTGCTTTGAAGCTGCTCCTTCACTTCTTTCTTTCTTACAAAAGCAGTCAAGTGTTTTGTTCCGTTGTGTGGAGCTGCTGTGCAGTTGTTCTTTCCGTGCTGTTTGGAATCTACCAGCCATCAGGCTGTGACTACCCTCATCACCAGCAGAAGTACCTGTGAGGCCTTCAGGACGCATGGCACCATGCCTCCCTCTCTGCTGAGCTCTGGGAGACACGGTGTCCTGATAGCACACTAAGGTTAGAGATGGAAAATATGACACTAGCAAAGAGTGCTCATCGCTAAATCTGCCTCCTGGTCCAGCTGGTTTTTCTTCTCACTCTCATAGCCTGAGTTCAGATCTCATTGTCTGCCTCCTGTTATCCTGTTTTACAGACCTCCCTCTTGCCACTGCTTATTCCACTTACCCATCTGCATGCAGGCCCGGTTCTCCTTGCATTCGGTCCAAGGTCCTTTGCAGGGCTTCTGTGCCCTGACTTCTCCTCCTGTTCCCAGCCTTCAGACTCACCCTCCCCTTCTCCCGTTTATTTATTAGAGAACTGCCTATAGTTGCTGCATATGCTATGGTTTCTGCTCCTTGATTTGCTTGCTCATGCTGTTGAGATTCTCAGGAAGTCTTTGTCGCCCATCTTTACCTGGCTAATGGCTGTTCATCTTCCAAGGCTTACTTGCAATTTTATATAAAAATATCAATAAAGTATAACCCTTGGGCTTTTCCTAAAAATACGTAAGAAGACAAGGTAAGAAGAAAATCCTCAGCTGCCCAAGCTTACTGACAGCTAACCTAGTGCTACCATCTAGGGCAGTGGTTCTCAACCTTCTGGCCCTTTAAATACAGTTCCTCATGTTGTGACCCAACCATAAAATTATTTTCGTTGCTACTTCATAACTGTAATGTTGCTACTGTTATGAATCGTAATGTAAATATCTGATATGCAGGATGGTCTTAGGCGACCCCAGGTTGAGAACCGCTGATCTAGGGAGAGGAGAGAGAGAAAAGCAGTGGGAGGCATTCCACACTCAGATTTCTGACGTGGAGTGGCCCTTTCCTTATGACAGTGGGTGGGAAGACACATCTGCTTCTTCCATGTGCCCAGCCCCTGGGCACAGGCTTTTGCTGCTCAAAAGCTGGTCCTTGAGGCAATCAGGATACTTGTTGGCACTGACCCTTCTCATACATCCCTTAGGGAATTGCAAATCCCCCATATAACAGAGTGGTGCAGAAAGCAGTAGGCGCGGTAATGATGAATGGCCTCCTGGGAGCAGTACTTCCACAGGTACACGCTATTGATGGGTGTGGGAAACAAGAAATTTGGACAAGAAATACATATCATTAGGCTGCTCAAGCAGGATTATCTATTTATTTATTTTTAATGATTCTTTATTGTTGAAAGTATTACATATGCCCCCCTTCCCCCCCATTGACCCCCTTGAGCCTGCCTCTGCCCTCCCCCACCCCCCAGGCCTTCGCCACCCTATTGTCTGTGTCCATGGGTTATGCATATATGCATATAAGGTCTTTGGTTGATTACCACCCACACACCTTCCCCCACCTTCCCTCTGAGATTCCAAAATTAGAAAAATAAAATCTAGTGCTATAATAATAGGGGAATGTTATAAACTTTGTATACCCATTGGATGTAAATTATGCAGCTTCTGCTTATCTTTTTGGAGTTCTTCTTTTGATGACTGATATGGGCTCATTTAAAATTATAGTGATGATGATTGAACAAAAATACATATTTGTACCAAATGTAGGAATTGTGTATATATATATATATATATATATATACACACACACACACATATGTTTACATGTATACAGTGTATATATATATCTATACACACACACATATATGTTTACATGTATAGTGTTTTCCAAATTTTGTGCAAAACATATACACAGCTATATATATGTGTGTATATATTTACCAGAAGAAAAGCAAGATAGGAATATACTGAAATGTTAACTGCTTATTCCTGATTGACAGGTTTACAGATGGGTTATGGTTATCAGCTGTCTGTGTTTTTCAAATTTTCTGTAATGGAAATGTATTGTTGTAGTAATCAGGGAAAAGGGGATAAACATAATTTTAAAAACTATTGAAGAGATTTTTAAAGACTTAGACATCTTCCAGAAGTCCCAAGTTGGGGCAAGTACCCACCTTCTGTGCTGCTATAACACTTTTGCAACTATCTTCATAGTGCTCATATTATTGCAACGTGACAGTAATTCCATGAGAGCTGGAATTCTGTGTGTACATACATGTTTGTAACCCAGGATTTAGGACAACTAAACGGCTTTTGAACTAAGCTGTACTAAACTGGAAGATATTTATATCAAACAGTTCAAAGGATGGATTATAACGTATACAGAAGGCAGAGACTTGGAAAAGAAACCAACATGCCGTGCCCACATGGAAATTTACTCTGAGTTTTTAAAGCATGCATTAGGTGACTTGGAATTCATAGGAGCCGTTTCTTAACTCTTCAGTTATTAGCAGGCAGCTTGAGATAACGTATATGCGAACACTGTGGGAAGAGAAGGCTTTCTATGAATACAAGTTGTGATCGTTGGGTCTGAGTTAATATGAGGACTATTTCGATTTGCTGAGGAATTATCCACAGGCCTTTATACCCATCAAGCTGAAGTATCAAGATTGTTCTCTCCTTGGACTTGGGGAGCTGAATTTGGCGTGGCGATTTTCCAAGGGATCTTGTTGGTATTAAGCAGTTTTCTTAGGTTAAGGAACCTTTTAGAAACCGAGCCCTGTTTTAGTCTTTGCTTCTCCAGTTTTTGTTTTGCTTGGTCAGAGGCTGTTCATTTTTATCTGAAAATAAGATTGACAAAATGTGTGTAGTTTCTACCTCGCACAGAGAGAAGTACAAGGACCATTTGTCTCCTGGAGTTTCCTGTAACAAAGGTATACAGAGAATTGTTTTCTGGGTGAATTAGAGGTAAAAGCCACTCTTGTTTCTTCTCTTATCAAGTGAGGAGAAGAGTAGGGACTCAGGTTTCTATTTGAGCCCCACGCTGTACTTTCAGTGGATTCAGCGAAGAAATCCCGGCAGAAGGTCACAGGTGAACACTTTCCATACTGGGAGGTTTGAGGTTTTTTAAAGGACTTTCAAGTTAAATAAACTGTTTCAGAAGGAACTTCTTTCTTTTCTTCTTCTTTTTTTTTTTTATAAAGAACACCTTTCTGAAAATTAAATAGAAAACAGTTATATGTAGTTATCATTATTTGTTAATTTCATTTTGCTACCATACTACTACACTGATCTATTAGAAACAAAAATTACATTTAAAGCAATATGAAGTTTTTGTTTTTGTTGTAAAAAATATTTTTTTTTTTACTCTTTTGGAGACTTTCTTTTCTTTTCTTCCTCCTTTTTGGTTGTGGCTGTGTTGAAGTGATTTAAGAGGGCCTCTCTCCTGTTTTCTTTTACCAACGTAGGAGTGGTATTTGATCCTTGTAATTCACTTTCCAATGCCTGAGAAATACTTCTCTTAAATTAAAAACGTTAGAAAATATAGCTATATCTTTAAAGTTTTAATAAGCTATTTTTAAGTAGTATTTTAGATGGATTTATGAAGCTTTAAAAATAAGATATTTAAAATAATCATGGCGAATTTATGTGGAAGTTGCCTGGAGTCGCTTTTCTAATAGTTACTCAAAAAGTATCTGAGTTCATTCTGGGTGATAGTTTCTAATGTCATTGTTTTGAAATGTTGCAACAAGGAGCCCCCTGTTTAAATAATTATTTGTTTTATTTAGATGTTTTAAAATATATTATAAATTACTAGGATTTCTTGGTTAAAATCTGCTTGGTTTTTGAATGGGGCTGAAGAAGACTAAAGAGAAAGTGTATTGTAAGCCATCTAGACTGGTATTTTGTTTTGTTTTGTTTTGTTTTCCTTCTTTTTCTTAGGTCTTGGTGATGATGTCTTATGCCTAAGCTCAGGAAAAACAAAGCTGGTCTTCTGTAAATCTTTACCTCCCCTTTAAGCATATTTCTCTTCCTCTCAAAGTAATCCATTTAGGCATCCTGTATCTTCATGGTGAATTTTTTTCCCTATTAAGGTCTGTATTTAGTTGGATATTTGCCTCTAAAAAAAAGCCCCACTAATTTTCTGTAAGATGTGATTACCTGATCATCAATTATGCCTCTTGGGGTTATTTGAATTATTGTAGCATTAATTATTTAACATAACGAGACTTGGTTGGGGGGATGGAATATGCTAGTGTATCCAAATTGGGATGGAGATACATAAACTTAAAAAGATTGTTTTAATATAATATAATTTTTAAAAAGCCAGATTCTGTAATAAGGAAGTTTTAACTCCATTACCAGATGCATATATGAGGTAAGAACCTGTAGCTGCATTTGATTCTCTGGATTTTATTTGCTTTTTTATACATTATCTGAATTTTCAATGAAATAGTATCAAGAGCCCAGCCAGTGTTGCTCAGTGGTTGAGTGTAAACCTATAAACCAGGAAGTCACCGTTCAATTCCCGGTCAGGGCACATGCCCTGGTTGTGGGCGCAATTCCCAGTGTGGGGCGCACGGAAGGCAGCTGATCAATGATTCTCTCTCATCATTGATGTCTCTCTCTCTCTCTCTCTCTCTCTCTCCCCCTTCCTCTCTGAAATAAATAAAAATATATTTTTTAAAAATGGTATCAAGAAGTTTATTTAAGGGATTGTAAAGTATGTCTTTTGCTTTCTTACATACTGTAGTATTTGCTAGCTTTATTTGAAGAAATTTTTCTTCTGAAGATTACCAGCAGGTTTTCCTGATGCTAGTACTTGCATTATTTAAACATGTGGTATTATACTTCTTTGAAATTTTCTATAGATATCATATCCCTTATTTTTCCTGTCTATATTGATATGCTGGGCTTTATTTGCATGTAGTCAGCAAAGCCCTGGCTTTGGTGATCACATGTATTTTCCTCATTCTTCTTTTGTTACATGTTTGCTAGAGCTCTTAAAAAGCACTTGGATTTCCTACTCTTGTTGTTTTCTTTTCTTTTTTTGATGCTTCCCAGATTAAAATGATTTGTGTTACTTTTATGTACAGCTGAGATTGATATAATTGGAAATATTGCCCATTATTTTCTTTCCTCTTCCATTCAAAATGTGGTTGTTTATTTTCACTTAATTAGTAAATATTTATTGAACACATTTCAAAATAAAATAATTGGAGGTAATTGAAACATGAGAACCACAGGAACATGAGAGTGATTTTAGATGAAAAATAGAAGGAATGAGCAGGATATAAACCAGGGGTGGGCAAACTTTTTGACTCGAGGGCCACAATGGGTTCTTAAACTGGACCAGAGGGCCGGAACAAAAGCATGGATGGAGTGTTTGTGTGAACTAATATAAATTCAAAGTAAACATCATTACATAAAAGGGTACGGTCTTTTTTTTTTTAGTTTTATTCATTTCAAACGGGCCGGATCCGGCCCGCGGGCCGTAGTTTGCCCACGGCTGATATAAACAGACTGAGCAGAGGTGATTGAGCTTTCCCTTAGGTGGGAGCTCGAGTGATGGCAGAGATAACTCTGTGCAAAGAGTGTTGACTTGGGGCCAGACATGTGATGCCATTCAAATCCTGAGATTTGCTATTCTGAACTTCAGTTTCATTTTCTATAAAATTGAGATATAACTTGCTCATTAGATTATTGTACTAGTGTCCTAAGGCTTCTGTAACAAATGACCAAAAACCTAGTGGCTTAAAGCAACAGAAATGTAATCTTTAGGAATTCTGGAGGTGAAGCCTAAAATTAATTTCATTGGCCTGAAACCAAGGTGTTGGCAGGGCCATCCTCTTTGTGGGGGTGTTAGGGGGAATCCATCCCTGTCTCTTTCAGCTGTTGGTGACTGTCAACATTCCTTGGCTTGGGGCCACATCACCTGAGTCTCTACCTCTGTGGTCACGTGCCCTTTCCTCTTTTCTGTCAAATCTCTTTCTGTCTCTCTCTTATAAGGATATTTGTGTTAGGATTTAGGGCCATCCTGGATAATCTAGGATATTTTCCTCATCTCAATATCTTTAAGATAATGACATTTATAAAGGCTTTGCTATACAAGATAACATTTACAGGTTCCAGATATTCAGAACTATTTTGGGGCAGTATTCAGCCTACTGCAGATATTATAAGAATTAAATACAATAATGAAAAAGTCCTCAGAATGAGATTTGTAGATATATAACTTCCTTTATTTCTATAATTGAATACATTTTTGACCTTCTGTCTCCTGTCTTCTTAACAGCAGACAGTTTAATCTTTATTTGTTTGCTTTATGGATTGTTCTCAGTCTTGTTGGAGTAAATAATAAATTCAGGTTCTAGAAAGGAGTTACATACAAGTTTAAAATATTCTCAATTGAAGAATTAATTAGACCTACTTTTACTCCTCCAACACTCTGGTTGGGCATTTAAGTCCCAGGAGGGGTATTTGTTTAACTCTTGCCCAACTCTTGTCCAACTCTTCATGTTCTGAAAACTCTTGTTCCTCTCAAGCTTATTGACTATGCCATAAAGCCCCTTAAGTTCATGGTTTTCTCTTGTCCTTTCCATGCTCCTTCTGGGGCAATTGGTACCACTGCAATGCTCTTTCCCCATATTGGGATTCTATGGACTCATCTGTCTCAATATTAGACTCTGCTGTTGCTTCTTTACTGTGCTAGATGCCGGGCTTCTACTTTAGGCTAGAGGTCTCATGGGCTATAGTGTGGGTTGGACCACACAAAAACGTATCTGGTGTATATCACCATCAACTCCTCACCCTGGGGTTCTAGTTCTGGAAAGGGATAGGATACAGTGTCATTTGGGACCTACACCATCTGCCTACTATCTAGCTCTCTCTCAGTCTCCACTCCACCCTTTTCTCCACTAACTCCTTAACTCCAGCTCCTTCCCCAGAGGACAGAGGGTGGATTCCTTTAAGAGGCAATGGAGGATTGGCTAAGTATGATTCTCCCCAAGCAGTTATCTCTCAAAGATTGATAAAGTCTACTTTGAAGTACAAAAGAAAAGAAAATGCGTCTTTTTATCATTTCCCTCTCTGAATAGTGTATCCTGTGAGGGGAACACATGTGCTTTACTTAGTGTTAGAGAGAAGCAATGGGTATAAAGAAACAAACAAGCAACTATCTTGCTTAAAACCTTGACATTTTCTCCCACTGTAATTGGGAAGAATATAGATATAGTGTTTAGCACATATTATGTTTAATAATGTGGACATATATGTCATAAGCTTGAAAATATCAGCTGGGTTTGTGTGAGCAGACATATGTAAGGATAGAAAGATTGTTAGGGATGCAACTTCCTACTCAATAGCTCAATGACTCTTGGATCCTCCCTTTCCCCACCCCAGCCTACTTCTCTTACAGTCTTTCAAACTCAGTAATGGCAGCACAATTCTTCTGAGAACTTAGGCAAAGACCCTTGGTGTCTTCCTTAACTATCCTCTCTCTTTCATTACATGTCAAACTTGTCAGCAAATCCCATTAGCTATACATTCACAATACATCCAGATTATGCCCACTTTTTACATGTAGGCTGCTACTCTAATCCAAGACACATCATCCATCACCTTGTTAATTATAATATTCTACTTCCACCCTTAAACCTCTTAAGATCAGTTCTGCACTCAGCAACCAATGTAATCCAATGAAAACACATCAGTTTAGGATATTCTCTGTTTGAAATGACCTCTTATCTAACTCGGAGGAAAAACCAGATCCTCACTATGAACTGCAGCATTTTTCCCAATCCCCTCAGTGCATTACTTCTCTAACCTCTTCTGGTACTCTCCCTTTTGCTCCCTCAGCTTCAACCACACGAATTTGGGGCACCGGGCCTCTAGTTGTTTAATATTTTTAGGAACTGCCTTACTGACTTTGATTTTAGACAAACTGTGTCTGAGGAGGTAGGAAGTCTAGCAGTTAGGAATGAAGTGGGACTGAAAGAAACTGTTGCTGGAGATTTCACTTCAAGGAACTTGACAGATGTGATGGCTAAAAAGGGGAGCATGAATTAGTTTAGAGAAAGGGAAAGAAAAGAATTGAGCCAAGGCCTGCATCTTAGGATGGAGAAGGAGCTACAGGAGCTAGTCAATGAGACAGAAAAAGAGCAGTCAGAGTCAGGAACGGAACTGAGAGTGTCGATACACACTTAGCTCAAACTCATCCATATTCATTGAGCACTCTTGCAGGAACTTCCTTTCAGAAGAATAAGCTTCTATTTAAGTATGACATTACTTTCAAGGGTTCGGGTGTTAGAGGTCACAGATCACTATTGAGTGTTGAATTTCCGAGACACGGATACTTTCAAAAAGGTCCTAGAAAAAGCAGATTCCTTATTTGGCTGTTCTCTATTTCCTGTTTTGCATCAGTAATTTCACAGTTTCTTTACCATTTTATTGCAGTATGACATGCCTTAAGAAATGTGAACAAACCATATGTGGACAACTCGATGAATTCTCAGATATTGCATATACCTGAGTATTCACACTCAGATTGACAGAATATTTCCCATGCTCAGTTGTTCCCACCAGACACCCACTTACCCACCCACTATCCGCATTACCTTGATTTCTGACACCGTAGATTTATTTTACCTGTGTCGAACTTTATGTAAGTGAAATCATGTAGTAAATATTCTTTGTGTCTGACTTCTTTTATTTAATATTATGTTTGTAAAATTTATCCATATAGCTGCTTATCACTGTAGTATATATTCCACTGGGTGCTTTACACAACTTATTTATTCATTCTCATGTTGATAAGCATTTGGGTAGTTTCCATTTTGGGGCTATTATGAATAGTGCTGCTAAGAATGTCACAGTTTCTTATTGAATAGGTATTTTGCACCTTATGTTCACTGCTTTAAAGTTGTCATTGCTTATTTCATTTAAGTGACTTTCCTCCTAAGTGCCTTCCTATCCTACCTAATTATCTTCATTGTTAATACAATATGTATTTCCCTGAACATTACTTTGAAAGTATAAAGTGCCACAATAAATTAGGTTTCTTAAAAATGTTATATACTTGAATTAATATTTTCCTTTTAAAGCATTTATTTTAATTTTTCTTAACTATCCAGATTATGTGTCTTAAATGTGTATTGAATCTGTCAAAATTTTTCTTCTCTTCATGGGCTGCATTGTTCATCCTGGAGGCAAATATTTTAATTTTGGCAGCATGATGAGCTGGAGAAAAAGAATAACTACCATATTCTTAATGCTGATTTGTTATCAAACTTATATTATAATTTAAGTAGCAATAAAAGAAGGTTCACAATTAGCAAAAAATGCATTGTGATATTTTATGTCATTTTTCTCTTCAGGTTCCAGTCTGCTTTGGTATAAAAATCGGTTATTACTAATTCAAAATTGAAGAAAGTTTTATCAATCTACCTATTTCAGAATTGAGTTGAAATTTTGTATCTTAAATAAATATACATACATAATATATTTTATATATTTGTATGGATCTATATATCCATATGTATATTTGTCTACCTAGCTATATTTTTATCCATCCATCTATCCATTGACATACTAACTAAAACATTCTTTACAGAAAGAATAATCGAAGATCATGAACTGGTGGTTGAAGTGCTGTCTAACTGGGGAATGGAAGAAGAAAATAAGCTATACTTTAGAAAAAATTATGCCAAATATGAGTTCTTTAAAAATCCAATGGTAAGTGAAATCCCCATTAATAGTTGTGGAAAATAAATAAATTAGTTGAATTTTATTTTAGTTTATGTGAAGAAAAGTGTCACCATAAATAAAATATAATTCCCTAATTGGTAACGTGTAGGTAAGAATTGTGGTCCTTTATAATTTCAGTCATATTTATTCTTCTTTTTAATTTATTTATTTTTTAAAATATATTTTATTGATTTTTTACAGAAAGGAAGGGAGAGGGATAGAGAGTTAGAAACATCGATGAGAGAGAAACATCAATCAGCTGCCTCCTGCACACTCCCCACTGGGTATGTGCCTGCAGCCAAGGTACATGCCCTTGACCGGAGTCAAACCTGGGACCCTTGAGTCCGCAGGCCGACGCTCTACCCACTAAGCCAAACCGGTTAGGGCAGTCATATTTCTTCTTACTCTAACATTGATTAGTCAACATCATCATAGACATTCATATACATGGTTTTCAAGAACTCTTGTTTCTTTTTCTTGCTTTTAAAGAAAACCAAGTTCTATACATTTGATTTAGGGAATGAATTATTAGATATACTGCTTGATGAAGCAGGTTTCAAAATATTATAGTTTAATAGTTTTCAGAGAATTTGGGAAATTTAAAATATATATAATTTCTAAAGTAAAAATGAACTGATGATTGTTGGGGGTGTTGTAACTTAAACCAGAAATTTAAGATGGACATGAATCTGGCCCTGGCAGGATAGGATAGTTCAGTTGGTTAGAGCATCATCCCAATATGCCAAGGTTGTGGGCTCAGTCCCTGGTCAGGGCACATACAAGAATCAACCGATGAATGCATAAATAAGTGCAACAAATCTCTCTCTCTCTCTCTCTCTCCTTCTCCCCTCTCTAAAATCAATTGAAAAAGATTGACATGAATCTTGATATTACAAATTATTTTGTTTTCAGTGCAGTAATCACTGAGCAAAGTAGAAATTAGATAAAGATCAGTGTATTATTTAATAAATACTGTTTTCATTGTAGTTCTCTTTAAATGATAATAAATGTATGTCACATTCTAATGAAGACTAGGGATCTGGAGAAGTCAGAATAGCCTCTGGGATTATTATTTAAATTGTGTTTTTTTGTGCAGCTGTAGCACTTTTATACTAGGTTTTGGATAATTGGATTGAGATAATCCTTTAAGGAGAATATATGATACTAAACATAAATAGAATATTTTCAAACCCTGAAAGACTTCTTACTGTTTTATTTGAACCTATTAATGAAAACATAATGATCTTTGACCAAGAAAATAAGAGTTCTAATAAAAATTAAATAGAATTAGAATTTGAAGGGAAACTGTTCTCTTGTTATGAATCTTTATAAAAAGCAAGAATTTAAAAGTCATAATTATAAACATATGGTTTAGTGTTTATTTTGAGTTTTATCTATTTTTTAAAAATGTAAACAGGCTATACATTCATTTTGTAGACCTATAACAGTGGTTCCCAACTGGGGTGGTGATTTGACAATGTCTGGTGATGTTTGTGGTTGTCACAAAGTGTGTGGGGAGGGCTGCTAGTGAGCAGGGGCCAGGAATGCTGCTAAACATCCCACAATGCACAGGACAGGTCCCTCTCCCCTCACCACTCAGTATTATTAGACCAAATGTTAGTAGAACTACTGTTGAAAAACCCACTCTAGAAGAAGTAATCTATATATATAAAAGGCTAATATTCAAAGTGTCCCCTTGGGGGTTCAACCGGGAGACCCCCACTCTAGAAGAAGTAATCTATATATATAAAAGGCTGATATTCGAAGTGTCCCCTTGAGGGTTCAACCGGGAGACTGGGAGTTCGATAGCTCCCTATGATGTGCGCTGACCACCAGAGGGTGCCACGGAATGAAGGAAGGCACTGGCCGGCAGCCGGCAGCCGGGTAAGGAAGGCCCTGGCTGGCAGCCAGAAGGAAGACCCCGCCGGCAGCCGGAAGGCCCCAATCAGCCCTGATGGCTGGCCAGGCCTAGGGACCCTACCTGTGCATGAATTTCGTGCACCAGGCCTCTAGTGTAGAATATATTTCCCCAAACTTGTTTGATTATAAAAATTATCCAGAGGAGGGGGAGAGTGCTTATTAAAAACACAAGATCCAGGACTACCCGGAACTATGGAATCAGGCTCTTCAGGAATGAGGCCTGAGAATTCCTATATCAAACAACTACTCTGGATAAATGTTATGATTAAACAAGTTTGGAAAAACAGTTAGTGGAAAGAACTGGATTTTTGCTCTCTGGCTCTTCTACACTGTGGGCTTTGACCTTGACTATGCTTTTCACTTCTATGAACTTTGACTTTCTAAAATGGAGATGATAGTCCTTTAGCACCTGCTAGAGTGGTTGCAGGATTCAGGGAAGAGATGCAGGAGCAGGCACTGTCTCGAGGGCAGTGTTTTGTGTAAAGTGAGGTATGGAAATCACTTCATGGGCATCATCTGAAGGTGTTTGCTACTCTGGGTCCTACTCTGACCATTTCGTTGAAATATCTGAAGGCAGAGTCCAGGGACTGGCATTTTTAAAAGCACTTCATATTTTCAACACACTGATTTAAAGAACTTTTGCCTGAGCTTACAATGGTCATAATTGAATCTGTTTTAGCGCAGGTTTTGGGATAATGTAACCTGTATCTTTTTGTCAGTATTTTTTTCCAGAGCATATGGTGTCTTTCTCAACGGAAACCAATGGTGAAATATCCCCCGCACTGATTTTGCAGGTAAAATACATTTTCATTAAAATATTTAAGTAATAATAAAGGGAAACTTTAAGGTCTATATTTATAAATGTCCAGAATTTGCAATGTTATGCCTTGAATGATTAATTTTTGCTGGAGGTACAACTGAAAAGAGCAAAATCTGGATAAAGAATTTCTTAAATCAATAAGACTCCCTATTATCCTTCCCAGTTTGGGCCAATTATCAAAGAATTTTAAACATTTAACAAGTATGTATCATGAAAGGAAACTTGCAGTTTTGCTCTGTGATGTGTTTAAAGATTATGTTAGTCTTTTGAAAAATTAAAATTTCCAGTAAAATGTAGTTATTTTAATAATAGGTATTTAGTATTAAGTTTTATAACCAATGCCTTCAATCCTATTTGTAATAAAATATTTAGCTATTAAATAGAAGGAGAAAACTATCTAGAATATATCTATTTCATACACTAACATTTGTAATACCTCTGATAGAAATACTTGAAATATCTTACAATCCTATTTGTAATAAAATATTTAGCTATTAAATAGGAGGAGAAAAAATCTATCTAGAATATATCTATTTTATACACTAACATTTGTAATATCTATGACAGAAATACTTGAAATATCTTAGCTGAATTAAGAGTACTGGTTATTTAATTAAAAATCTCCTTGGTTTTGCACTTTTTGGGCTGATTTCTTCTACACTGGCTATAACTGTAGGTGATCATTTCCCAAGTCATTTTCATTATAGTAAAATAATGATTTTAGTTTTTTTATTTTATTGTTGATAGATTAGTAGAATTTACACTAGCAGCTCTGGAGTTATTACTAGGTTGAGGGTGAGCAATTTCTTTATAATGGGTGCTGCTTGATCTAAGCCCTGGGCACCCCCCAATCCACTCAATATTTTCTGATCATAAATGAAGAAAACTTTTAATATTTTCAATATAGATTCTACTTTAAATATATTGTTAATGAAATATATTGGATATGACAGATTCATTTTCTGTGAGCTTCTTATGAGGTTATATTTCATTTTGCACTTCAAAATATTTTAAAAATATGATTAGTCTCGAGAAATATTTCTTAAAGCTATTTATATGCTACTGGGTTTTCACAGATGCCCCATCAGAATATTCGGGTAAATGGTAGCAGCAGTACCCAGCACCTCAACTCTCAGCCTTTGCAGGGCCTCACCAGTGGGATAGACAGGGTGGTGGGTTGGAGTTTTTCTTCCACCCCCTTTGAAAAATTCTCCTATAATGTAGTTATATTACTTTAATGTTAAATTATAAAAACAAGAAAAACCAAATCCTTGGAATCAGATGGTTTTGCATGAGGCGCTGACCTCTTCTGTCCACCGAGGCTATGTTTCCAGTTTTTAAAATGTTTTTTCTTCTCTAGTGTGACCTCTATGGCCCCCTTTTAAAAATTTAATTGGTTTGCTTTAATAACTTGGAAAGCACTCAAACTAAAAATTGTACTTGCCTGTTTTGCATGTCAATTAATTAATATCTGTGGCTCATTAAATTAAAAAAATTTAGTAATTTACTTAAAGAACATAAATATCTACTAGCAGCCTTTCCCTGAGTAGCCTTTTAAAATGTTCCATTGTTTTAGCTAATAATTTCTCTTACTTTCAAGTTTTACCTTTGCATTTATTTATTAATAGGCATTTTTATTTTCTTCTTCTAATGAGATGCTAATGCATTTCCATTGTTTTATTAATGATACTTAGCACCGCCACTCAAAGCTATTTCTTTTCATTGTCTTTTTCCTGACCACCACATGTGCCAGTTAATTACTACTGTGTAACAAACTATTCCAAACCTTAGTGGCTTAACTACCCACTCACATTTTGCCAACAATTTTGTGGGTCAGAAATTTGCAAGGGTTTAGCTAGGTGGGTCATTTCTGACACATTGATTCATGGAGGGGTTGAAGATGCTCTTGTAGGTTGGCTTTTCACTACATGTGCCTGGTCCTCCTTGGCCGATCTGTCTCTCCCCACGTGGTGTTTCATCCTCCAGGATTTCTCAGGGTGGTCACATTTCTTATGTGACCATTAGCCTCCAGGAGTTAAGTAGTGGAAGCCATCTGGCTCGTTAAGGACTATAGTTACTAGTAGAATGGGCGGACTGTCACTTTTGTCAATTCTGTTGGTCAAAGCAGTCACCAACAAGCCTTGCTGAAATTCATGGGGCATGAAGAAACAGATTCCACCTCTTTGTGATTCAGTGGCTAGATCACTTTGCATAAGAACACATGGAATGGAAGATATGGTTGTAGTTCTCTTTGGAAAACATAACCTGGCATACCTACTCATAATGGAGAACCCTAGAGACAAAGAGATAGAGTTTGCTTTACCCTCATCAAGGAGGTGAACTTGACTTAACTTTCTCAATAATTGAATAACTGAAGTCAGGATTGTGGTCCTACACCATAATAAAGTTGAAATTGATAAGTTCTCAGGAAAAATCATAGAAAAGGGTGAAAAGTGTCAGGACTTAATTCCATAGATGAAGTGTAATTTTTCATAGGGACATTCAAATAACATATAATTTTAATGTTTGGCTAAGTATTGATAACTTAGAATGTAAACATACTTTGTAAGCCTATTTTCACTTGGAGCTTGAAAGACTGATTTATTTCCTGTTGTGTTTGTATTGTCATTTCTATAATGGTATATAGGTGGTATTGATATTGTTAGATTTTACAAGTTCATATTTGAAATCTGAACATGATTAATATAAGGCTACAATGCCATTGATTTAAAAACAGTATGGAAGTGTCTAATTTCTTTTTTCAGATGTTTCTGAGTTCAAGCACATATCCTGAAATCCATGGCTTCTTACATGCGAAAGAACAGGGAAAGAAGTCTTGGAAAAAGACTTACTTCCTTCTAAGAAGATCTGGTTTATATTTTTCTACTAAAGGGACATCAAAGGTATTTGGAAATATAAATGATGTGTTATAAATCATAGATGTTGTAAGTTAAAATGAGTTTTACTTTGTTTTCTTTATTACTTTATTACTTGATTTCAAGAGTTGGTAATGTTTTTGGAACAGGGAAAGAAGTCTTGGAAAAAGACTTACTTCCTTCTAAGAAGATCTGGTTTATATTTTTCTACTAAAGGGACATCAAAGGTATTTGGAAATATAAATGATGTGTTATAAATCATAGATGTTGTAAGTTAAAATGAGTTTTACTTTGTTTTCTTTATTACTTTATTACTTGATTTCAAGAGTTGGTAATGTTTTTGGATTCCAAACATCTACACTAATAAAAGAGAAACATGGTAATTAGCGTACGACCGCTACCCTTCCCATTGGCTAATCAGCATATCCTTATGCAAATTAACTGTCAGCCAAGATGGCAGCCGGCAGCCATGCACTGAAGCGAACAGGGAGGCTTGCTTGCACCAGTGATGGCAGACTCCAACGTTCCCCGCCTGACTTGCCGGCCTCTCAGCTGCAACTCTAAGCAACTATGTAGCAAATA
>NW_005354385.1:16217983-16222844 GCF_000412655.1 Myotis brandtii | reverse complement strand
GGGGCCGGCCCGGGGACCCCCCCCCCCCCCCCCCAGTGCACAAATTTTTGTGCACCGGGCCTCTAGTTTGTTATAATCTGTTTGAAAACTAACTATGCAGTTTTATTTCCCACTAAATATGTCCTTTGATGGAATCTAGATGATCTTATTTTAGTACCACATCTTCTGCTCATCTCTTTCCCATTATGAATTCACCTCCCTTCTCTTTACCCTGAAGTGCAGATTTTGAGGCCCAATATAGTTCACACCTTTTCTTTGTACGCCAGGTCATACTGCTAATCTTGCCCACTTCTGAACTTTGATATTGATGCCATTAGTAACACTCAGCTGAGTCTATAATTGCTCTTTAATGCCTTTGTGTCTGTTAGTTTTCTCTCCTGGAGGAAATTATGTTATGATCAGGGATAGATGTATTTGTTTGTGTGTTTGAGTATGTATACCTATGTGTACAGTTGCATAGACACACATGTGCAGATGTCCATACCCACATACATAAGCACTCACACATGTAATTCACACAATGCTTGGCACTGTGCAGTCTGTGTTTCTATGTAGTGTAGTCGATGTAGACCGTGCCATATGGTGTGTGTTTTATAAGTGTTGACATTCCATGCCATGCAGTGATATCTTTCAAGTAAAACTACTTTGGGGAGTTTTCATGAGAGGTTATTTTAATTGTATTTTCTCAGTGATGACATTATTGATTCTTTATGGGTAATCAGTCCTTTTTCTCTGGCTGTTTTCCAATATTATTATAACCATTGATGTTCAGTAATTTGTCTGCCATATTTCTAGGTGCATTCAAATATATTCTAATAAAACTTGCCTGATTCTCAACATATGCATTCAATTTCAAATTCCTGTTTTTCTTTTATGCTGGGAATGTTCATCCATTATTTATTTCCCATTGTCATTATTTGATCCTTTACATTTTTAGGAGGGTTAGCTGTCTTGACTAATGGATCCAGGTGCCCCTTTGCTTATGACTGCCTAACTTCAGTCTTTTCCCTGTCTTCCTGGGACCTTCTTCCCTTTCTCTGTGTGTCTCTTATAGGGATACTTGTCATTGGATTTACGTCCCGAACAAATAATATGAAATAGTTACAGTTTCTTGAAAGGCCATATCAATAAGAGGATCTTTCTCCTTTCTCCTCCCCTGTTTCACGGGCCCTGGGCTGGGTCTATTTTAGGAATTTTCTTTTCTGTGTTATTTTCCCATGGAGTTGGAACTATAGTCACTCATTAGATATAAATGCCTCAGAATAGTGACATGCAGAGAAACAGTTATGTGCATAGCAATTCTCACTGTGCCAATCATCAGGGACAGCATAGCCTGCTGGTAAATGACTGAAATTTCTGTGGATTAGGATTTGAATGGGTTGCTAAAATTGCTGAATGTTCTGTTTCTGTCTTTTTTTAAAATTTTCTTTCTTTTTAGAGCATTGCTTCTCAAATCTCAGTGCATAAGAATTGCCTGGGAGCTTGGTAAAATGCAGGTTTTGATTCAGTGGGTCTGGGGTGGACCCTGAGATTTTGTATTTCTAATAAATTCCCAGGTAATGCTGGTGTGGTCCAGGACCACACGACCAGTAGCAGGCTTGTAAAGAACAAATGTATTTCAGTCAGTTTTGATTATATACTCAACCCCAGAATTAAACACTTCTCTAAGTTATTAACCTATCGCAAAATAATATGACCCAGTGATTTCCCATGACCAGTTCTAAATCCCATGGATTTTCCAGAGAAGAGATAGCTGTTCAGGATTCCACTTTGCCTTGAAAATCAGACACAACCCAATGCCAGGTAATTTCCCTGAACTTGTCGGTACAGGCTTCCTTCTGTTAGCGCAGGGAGATAGTCATGCCTCCTATCGTTGCTTGCTGTGGTGTGGTAGGCAGTACACAGGTGTGAGGAATGGTTATTTCTGAACGAAGCAGGAATCATTGTCTGAGGCTCCTTTTTCTTCTCTGTTGCAGAAGCTTAAACCAACCTTCTTGCCTTTAGTGAACTACAGTGATTGAAACCCAGAAAGGAAAACATTTTCAAAAACCATTCTTTCTGGCTTCTGTCTTTTGGAATCCTTTAAATGGTAGTTAAAGGGAATAATTTTAGAATAGTATTTTTTTTGTATATTGGAAGTTAAATCATAAAAAGTTGCTACTCCTCAAATTAAGTAATATTGTGTCAAGCCCCTGGTTATTTAAGGATAGAGTGTCTTAGTTTTTCTTCTGTTCTGTTTCTGTGACATTATTTGGAGTTCCATGGCTCGCTATGATGTGCACTGACCACCAGGGAGCGGGACAGAACATGGCGGGTGACCAGTGATGATGGATTGGAAGTTAAATCATAAAAAGTTGCTACTCCTCAAATTAAGTAATATTGTGTCAAGCCCCTGGTTATTTAAGGATAGAGTGTCTTAGTTTTTCTTCTGTTCTGTTTCTGTGACATTATTTGGAGTTCCATGGCTCGCTATGATGTGCACTGACCACCAGGGGGCGGCACAGAACATGGTGGGTGACCAGTGATGGTGGCGGGGCACTGAGGGAGCAAGAGAAGGAGGAGGCGGGGAAGCAGGGGAATCTGATGGACCCTGATCGCCAGCCAGGCTTAGGGACTATACCTGTGCATGAATTTCGTGGATTGGACCTCTAGTGTACTATAATAGAAATGCACAAGATATAGTATAAAATACATACCTATGTCAACACTCACACACTTTCTCTTTTTAGGAACCACGGCATTTGCAGTTTTTCAGCGAATTTGGCAATAGTGATATTTATGTGTCCCTGGCAGGCAAAAAAAAGCATGGAGCACCAGCTAACTATGGATTCTGCTTTAAGGTACAGGCTTAATATTTTGATAGATGAATAAAGCAAGCCTCAGCCTTTTAGGTAAGCTTGAGTTTCTTTTTAATTTCTTTTAAAAAAAAGAGAGAGAGGCAGCTTTCTCTTACATATATGGGAGAATTTTAGTGGCTTTTATTTCAACAGGTGTTACCTTCAAGATATGCATTAACGATAAACAATGTGCTGTGGCCTTCTAGCCTAACAAAGCGCGAGGGCCCCGAGACCTGAAAATGCTTTGTGCGGAAGAAGAGCAGAGTAGGATGTGCTGGGTGACGGCGATTCGATTGCTTAAGGTAATCTCACCGTAGTTGGGCATTTCTATTAATGCTGGGAGTACCATCAGGGTTTGAAAATAGCTGTAGTTCAAAATGCAGAGATTCACTATGAGTCTGTGTGGGTATGTGAGGAAGAAGAAAAATCACCACCCTCCAATGTGTGTATTTTATTTTTATCTAAAAGATAAACATTTGCAGAGTAGGGGTAGAGTAACCTAATATTTATCTTTTATGTGTGAAGTAAGTCTTCCATTTTTAGAAATGTTCTGCTTTTAATTTTGTCTAAGAATATTACACATAGAGCCAGGAACAGATGGAAACTTCTGTACATGACTTAGTGTATATTTTAAAAACATGGCCATCCATCCAATATGAAGTAAGTTTTAAAATGGGCCCACCTAGATATGTTCAGTGTAGTGGTTTCGTATTTCATTTAATTGTTGTGTAAATTGATTTCTATTTTAAGTACAACTCAAATTATTATGTAAAGATTACTATAGATATATTATTAAAACATCTACCTTTGTGTTAAGTTGAAATTACAACTTTATAAGCATAATTTGTGGGTAAGCATTTTGAAAGGAGTAAGAGTGTTCTAAAGGTAGGTAGAGAAGAGAGACATAGAACTGATGACTTCCAAAATGTATAGAAAACACTTATTTTTCAAATCTATATGCTTGTACATTTAACACAACTTTACCACAGAAGTTGTGGCTTCAAACAATACAAATTTATTGTCTTGCACCACTGTCATTCAGAAGTCTTAATTGGCCTAAAAACGAAGTGTCAGCAGGGCTGCATTCTCTGTGGGAGGAAATCTATTTCCTTGTCCTTTCCAGCTTTTAGAGGCTACCCAGACTCCCTGGCTCATGGCCCCTTCCTCTCCTGAAATCCAGCAACCTGCACCGAGTTCTATTCACACAGCATACCAATGGTTCTCTCTCTTCTGGTTCCCCCTTCTACTAGATTTCCTCCCACGGAGAATGCAGCCCTGCTGACACTTTGTTTTTAGGCCAATTAAGACTTCTGAATGACAGTGGTGCAAGACAATAAATTTGATTCAGATGTGGGCGTCTATGGCGCCATTATTCTGCTACCACATTGGTGTCCCCTATTTGCTTCAATTATGGCAAAGCTTTTCCAGGTGAGGCTGGAGAGGGAGGCAAGCATCAGCGAGGCCCTATTTTTAAAACAAATAAGGGAGAGAGAGAGAGAGAGAGAGATGATGATGAGAGAGAATCATTGATCGGCTGCCTCCTACAGGCGCCACACTGGGGATCAAGCCTGCAACCCAGGCATATGCCCTCTCCTCCCCCTCTCCTCCTCCTCTCCTTCCCCTCTCCTCCCCCATACCAGAATCGAACCTGGGACCCTTCAGTCCACAGGCCAACACTCTATCCACTGAGCCAAACCAGTCAGGGCTCTTTAGAAGGAAGATAAAACAACCTCAAAAAGAATGATGTATATAACGGATTAATTTCCAGAGCATTCACAGATGCCATTTATGTTGCAAGTCTTCCTTCCTGAATTGTTTTCAATTTTCAATTGAGGGGTTATTTTAAAGCAAATAGATGAACCTGGTGAAAGGGAGAAAGAGAGCGAGGAGAGAGTGTGGGAAAGAGAAGCTTTGTAATGACTTCCATGTGAGGACAGCCTGGGACCCCTTTTCTTCAACCTCATCTCCTTCCATCCTTTCTTTCACTTTATGGTTGGAACACATCATAATTCCCCAACTTGTAC
>NW_005354385.1:16202208-16217573 GCF_000412655.1 Myotis brandtii | reverse complement strand
AAAAAAATGAAACTAGATCACCAACTTACACCATACACAAAAACAAACTCAAAATGGCTTAAGGACTTGAATGTAAGATGGGAAACCATAAAAACCCTACAAGACTCCATAGGCAGCAAAATTGCAGACATATGTCGTAGCAATATCAATTTATAACTGACCAGTTCAACCAAAATAAAGTTGTAATTTTGAAAAAAAAAAAAGCAAACCCTGTCAGAATGACTACCATCAACAAATCAATAAATGACAAGTGCTGGCGAGGATGTGGAGAAAAGGGAACCCTCGTACACTGCTGGTGGGAACGCAGACTAGTGCAGCCATTATGGAAAACGGTATGGCGTTTCCTCAAAAAATTAAAGTTTGACTGAGAATTGAACTGTGACCTCCTGATTCATAGGTTGTTGCTCAGCCACTGAGCCACACTGGCTGGGCCAGTCAGGCCCATTATTCTGGGGCCAGTGAGAAATTGGTGAAGGGTTTCAAACAAGAAAGTGATATGATCTGTTTTATACTTGAAAATATTCAGCAGGAGTCTGGCCAGTGAGAAATTGGTGAAGGGTTTCAAACAAGAAAGTGATATGATCTGTTTTATACTTGAAAATATTCAGAGCCAGGAGTCTGGGCTTGTCAGCACAGACATGCTATTGGAGGACTGAGTTGGTTTCCCTGGCAGGTGGTCAGTGGGGCCTCTGGCTAGTGCCACTGGGCTTGCCTGGCGTTAGGGGTATCTTTAGATGGTCTCCTTTAGTTGTCTATTGTGTTATTTTCAGAGTTTATCATGGCACAGTAAGTCCTCACTTAATGTCCTTGATTGTTTCTTGGAAACTTCAACTTTAGAAAGGATGTATAATGAAACCAATTTTATTTTAGTCTAATCGATAAAAATAAGATTTAAGTTCCTGTGGCATATTTCTCGTCACAAAAACATCACCAAATTTCTAAATAAATACCCCAAATGCTTCTAACATTTAACCATTGCAATAAATGTGAGCTATATATACAGTTAAGAAAAATGTATAAAAACAAGTGAGGTAATGATTTTCCAATCTGTTCAGGGTTGAGGTTGGCAGAGCCCATCCTGGCAGCTCATGGCCCAACGCCCTTCCATCCCAGGCCCACACACCCACACTCACTGAGACTGGGACAATGTGGACATGCCAATTCACCTCAGTTGGTTGGGATGTAGGAGGAAACCAGAGTCCCAGAGAAAACCCACAAAGACATGGGGAGAACATGCAAACTCCACGTTGACAGTGGCCCTGACTAGGAGTCGATTTTTTTCCTCTTCGACATTATAATAAAACTAGAGGCTCGATGCACGAAGATTCGTGCAAGAATGGGCCTTCCTTCCCCTGGCTGCCAGCACCGCCTTTGCAGTAGCATCATAAGACGTGGGCTGCCAGGCTGCAACTGGGAAATGGGTCTAAACTATAGAAAATCATAGAAAATCCGAGACTTAGGCAAGGGATTTGCTCATGTACAGTGTCCTAGTTACATGTCTCCTTCCCTTTCCCTCAATTAAAACTGTGCTGGATTCACTCTAACATATTTTTTTTCCTTACCTGCCCCTCTATAGGGGCAGGGAAGTGTTAAGGTGACCCGTGCCCTACCCCTCGGCCAGAGTTAAATGCCTACCAAAGACCTCCAACAGCACTGAAGCAACTACCTAACACCACAGGCACCCGGGACAATACATCTTTGAAGAAAACAGTCATATTAGTCGGTAGCGGGCTTTTCACTGCAGATAAATAAAAGGTGGCCAAGCAGCATGCACCTTGTGAAAGTGTTGGTTGGAGGTTATTGTATATTCTCCTAAATGAACTTGACTATGAATTAAGCTCCCCTGTCTTCTTTTTCAAAATTATTGTAGGTTTAGAGTTGATTTATAATAAAATTTATTAGGTCTCATTAATGTCAATCAGACCTTAAATTAGAAAAATAATTTTTAGATTTTGAGAGGAAAAAAAAGGATAAAGAAGTCAGCACAGAGAATTTTAAATGAATATGGGTTTATATTCAGGTTGAAAGCAAAATTTTGAAAATAGTGACTTTCTGCACTCCACTCTGATTTTCTGTCTAATTACCAAATCTATCCACATCACTGACATTGCTTTTAAGGAAATAGTTTTTATAGTAGAGACTATAAAGACTATTGGAATGTTTAAATGGTATTCACCCCAAGGGTAAAATTGGATTCCATGGTATCTCTTAAATCTCTTTTTATAAAGGACCTACTTTAAAGTTCATCCTAGCTCCATGAAATGGAGAGTTGTAGAGTGTAAACAGCCCCCGCCCCCTAAAAAAAAAAAGGCCATCTGCCTCAGTGGTTGCTTCCTTCCTTTGTTTTAAAATAAAGTGACCTAAGTCTTAGGGGGTTATCTTCCAGTTTCAGATGGGGACCCCTGCAAGATAAGTTTGGTCATGGCAGTTGGCATACTTAATGTTTCTCAAACTAATAATCCGGTTTATAGTTTAGACCCATTTCCCAGTTGCAGCCTGACAGCCCAAGTCTTATGATGCTACCCTGAAAGTAAAGACGCTACAGTTCTGATCTATTGCCATTTACATTGTATTTTGTGACCCTTTGTCTGAAATCAGCCTGATTCCCCACCATTTTGATTTCCCTGAATGTAAAGCCATACATAAAACCATGTCATAATAGTATCGTTACTGGAGGAGATACACTGCCAAAGGTCTTTGACACAGAGCCCTGCCATGGATTGATCAGAGACAATGTGATCCATGCCATGGATTTATCAGAGACATTGTCAATGACTGATTGGTGAATTTTGCCTGGTTTTGCTTAGGAGGCGTTTGCAGAGTCTTTGTAGCATAAAGCCTGGCACCCTTCCCAAGCGAGTGTTCTTATCAGTAAGTGACATACCCCTCTAAACAGTTTTAGTGCTAGTGGTGCTAAAAATAACGTATAGAAATGTCAGTTCCAGATCTTCATACTGGTGAGCTACACCTAAGAGTGCGTCCAAATAAAAAACACTGTGTTTTTAAATGTATCCTTTCAAGGAACTGAATGCTTACCTTACAAAAATTTTGTTATTAACTTATTGGTTTTAAGGAACACTTATAGTTTTTATTTGTTATTTTGATGGTGTTTAACTAATGAAAGTATTAATTGCCATGACTTATCTGTGCAGTAAAAGTGGTGGAATGTGTTTTTATTCATTTGTTCTGCAGTATGGCATGCAGCTGTACCAGAATTACGTGCATCCGTATCACGGTAGAGGTGGCTGCAGTTCTCAGAGTATATCACCCATGGTAAGCTCCAAATTATCAAACCTATATTTTATTTTATATTATATTAATTTGCAGTTACATGACATTATAAATGCACATTATAATACATCTACATTCTTTCCTTTTGGTCAAGTAAAGCAATTCTTTGGCATTGTCTTACCATAATGTTATATTGAATTACTTATTTTTTTATTTTGTATAATTGCAGCCTATGTGATAAAATCGCAGCAGCAGAGTATATATGAAATATTCAATTAAAATAGATAGCTACATGTTAAAGAAAATGTTTAAATATTTGAAAGAATTACTTGAGTCCTTTTGTCTCATTATTTGAGGATTAGATCTTAATAAGATGATATATGGAATATTTTCTGTGGGGTTGTAAATGTTTCCTTAATTATTGATTTTTAGTATGGGCTTATTTATTTCTGGAATTGTTATACTAGTAGTCTACTATAAATATTTGAAATTTTTAAAGCTGTACTATACACATGTGTACTTTTTTGCATTCTGGCTCTCTAACAATAAAATTTTTAAAGTTCCATGTCCTTAAAAAACAAATTGTTTTACAGAAAACCCAGAAACTGCCAGGTGAAATATAGGTCATGCATTATTATATTAAGTCTACTGCTGCTTCTCAGATTTATACTGAATACAACATGGATATTCATTTGCAGACACACACACACATACACACACACATCTTCATTCTTTAGGACCAATTTTAATTTTCTGTGCATTAACACAAGAATGTTGTTTATTTATTTATTTTTATTCTTGACACTATTAGAGTTGTCCCCCACTTTCCCTCACTTTGCCCACTTCCACCCAGCCCTCTCCCCCTTTCCCTCTCACCATCTCCACACTGTTGTCTATGTCCATAGACAACGCATATGTTTTTTTGGTTAATCTCATCATCTTTTTTCATCCAGTCCCCCTTATCCCAAGCCCCTCTGACCTCTGACAGTCTGTTCCATGTATCCACGCCTCTGTTTCTTAAAGTTTATGTTCTATTTTCACCTGTGCTTCTTCACATTGAATATATTAGGAATTCAGACATATGTGCCTGTGTTACAAATCAGCTAACGGGCTGCACTTCCACTTAGGTTAAAAATACGCTCCGCATGCCTGTGACCAAGGCAGGCACATTTCCCCACATGTAATGTAGCAGATGAAATGCTCAGTTCTAGGAATGAGGCATGAAATAATGTTGATTATGAAGCCTGATAGGCTAATATGGAAAAAGAACTCCAATTCTGTAGTTATGTTGCTTTAACTATAAGTTATGGAAGAGTAACTTCTCACCTTTGTATCCTATTACTTTTAAGCCTTAAAATAAGAAACAGGAAATGTAATGAATTTCTATATAAGCAACTGCTTTAAGGTATTTTTATAATTTGTCAGCTTATCTTTATCTTTCAATCTATATGAATAAAAAGAATAATGAATTTTATTATCTTAATCCTTTTCTAAATCCTTCTACATTTCTTTTAGAGTGTAAAGTTATTAGGATGAGTGCGTTAACACCAGCTTTGAAGGCAATTATTGTTTAGTGCCCTCTTAATCATAGGAAAAAATTGTCACAAAGAACTTTCTGGTCTCATCACTAGCATACAAGTATGTTATTATTCTTGCTTGTTTCCATTGAAAGTGATCCTACTATTGATCAATATGGGTATGACAGTTTGGTTGGTGTGGCTCTTTTTGTTCAACACCATGTATAGGAAATGACACTCCTCAAGTAAACCTGGTTGGAAATAGGATTGGAGGAGAAGGAGTTTATGTGTCTGTGTGGTGAGGACCTGTCTGTCCTGTATGGCAGTTGTCATGATCAAAGGGCATTTGAGATTTGGGCTCCACTCTTCTTAATTTACATGAAGGAAATGAAGATGTTGGGGGAGTATTTGTATTATCCACACAGAGTCCGACTTTTCTAGGTTTTCAGTGACCTATGTAATGTATACCAGCACCCCTCATCCCAGCACTGTTTTCGGAGAAACATAGAAAAGTTAGTGTATTTTAGTTATGTTTTTGAAGGAACAATAGTATCATCTTATCTTCAGAGGTACATTTTGAGAAAGGAAATGAGAAAAACATGTTCTTATGCCATAATGAACATCATAGCTACATATAGCACTTAATAGCCACCCCTATCAGCCTTTGAAATGAGAATCATCAGCAGATATTTTAGGAAGCCAAATATAGTTGGTCCTTTTTAGGGAAAACAGGATTCATTTAAAGGATCATCTGTTAATATAGTCCTGGTTGGAGTGAGGGGATGGGAAAACAAGTCTACAGAAATTCTTATTCTTCCTCACTTTTTAAAAAAATATATATTTTATTGATTTTTTACAAGGAAGGGAGAGGGATAGAGAGTTAGAAACATCGATGAGAGAGAAACATCAACCAGCTGCCTCCTGCACACCTCCTACTGGGGATGTGCCCGCAACCAAGGTATATGCCCTTGACCGGAATCGAACCTGGGACCTTTCAGTCCACAGGCCGATGCTCTATCCACTGAGCAAAACAGGCCAGGGCCTTCCTCACTTTTGACCCTGAGCTGGACATCCTGTGCCACCGTTTCTTCCCTGTACCCCACTCTGTGGTACATAAGGGTACCCTAGATAGAGCCCGTCAGTCACTGCTTTTACCATAAGCTGCCCGTGTGACCTTAGCGGAGTCACTGGTGCCCTGCAGTATTTACAGGGGGTGGTTGAATAACCTTCAGAATCAATTTCATCTCTGATGTCTTGTGGCTCTGTATGAAGCAGATGAGAGATAATGTCTGAGGAAATGCTGTGCCCTCTTGCTAAGGACTACACTGCAGTTTTATCTAGATCTTTTAAATGGGTGGCAGAGAGTGAGTGGCTACTAGTTGCCACCTAGTTGAACTGCCTGAGAACCATTTTATATCCACTTAGAAGGACTGGATCTGACCTCACTGTGTGGCCTGGATAATCCAGACTGTCCCAGGTCTTTTCTCTCTTTAAAAAAAGAAAAAAGAGACATGCCCTTAAAATCATGGTCCCTTTTTTTTAGGGCTTGCCCTGTTTATCCCACTAGAAGAAAGAGCTGGAATTAGGGACAAATACTTTGAAAAATACACCGATTCTGAATGTTATCAACATTGCTTTTTTATGTGAAAGAAATTGAGCTGAAAATGACCTTTTGAGTTCAAGTCCGATCTTGCTTCACTTCCATTTCTTTGTCCACCAAAGGTAAACTATTAATTTTTCATCCACCACCTGCCATTCAGCAGAAAATATTTGCTATATTCCTCTGTTTCCTTCTAGTGTAATGTAGCAAATGAAAAGACTTATTTGTATTGTAGATTCCCTACTTATGTCAAGTAATTATGGAGCATAAGATCTTGTTTTATATACTGGCCTATCATATTATAGGAAACAAAAATAAGAACACTGGGTACATTTATTGTCCTCTCCTAACAGTATTTTTATGTCACTGGGACCTTGAGATTACAAAGCCCATCTTGGCATGTGAAGTAGAGAGATAATAAGGATACAGCTACCATTATGAGTGAGATTAGGTACTCTGTGGTTTGAGCAGGTAGAGGCTTTTCATTAAAGTTGGAAAAGCGGAAGTACATCCAACTGGTCCACAGCCCAGCACAGAAGATCACAGGAGGAGGGTGTGACCAAAAATAGAGATTACAGGGACAGCATCTGTCTGGCAAGAGCAACTGCCAGTTACAAAGGCTCCTGTAACAAATGAAAGATTGCAGGCCGGGTCTCTAGAAATAAAGTTGAACCTTAATAAGATTGTGGACTACTATAGCCTGGTCTGAAGAGGAAATAACAAATGCTAAAAAGTGCAGTGTGTGATGTGGGGATAAATGAGCCCCCTGATTTTTCTGTGTGTGGACAAGGTTTAAAACACACATGTGACTGTGGTCTGTTAGGTCAAGCTGGGAATGGCTGAGTCCATGTGGAGAGAGATAAAATGGTCTTAAGCCAGGAGTCTCTTAATGCGCATTGGCTCCTCATTTACCATTAGACTTCCATTTTTTGTTTTGCAACTCTGTTAACTAGTGGAGAATAACAGGTAAACATTGCCCATGCTGTTTTTGAATGTTTTTTTTCTTTTGGAGAGTTTTATTTTATATTTTTAAAAGGGAACTCAACAATATATGCATAACACATGGACACAGACAATAGGTGAAGGCCTGGGGCAAGGTGTGGGGGCAGGCTAGAAGGGGTCAATGGGGGGACATATGTAATATTTTCAACAATAAAGATTTAAAATAAAAAAAGAAAGGTTATTTTTAAAAAAGTGAATTTTGCCCTAGCTGGTTTGGCTCAGTGGATACATTGGCCTGCTGCGGACTGAAGGGTCCCAGGCTAGATTCCGGTCAAGGGCACATGCTCGGGTTGCAGACTCAATCCCCCAATAGAGGGCATGAAGGAGGCAGTGGATCAATGATTCTCATCATTGATGTTTCTATCTCTCTGTCCCTCTTTCTTCCTCTCTGAAATCAATAAAAATATATATTTTTTTAAAAAGCGAACTTTGTAAACAATATTTTTTAAATTGATTTTTAGAGAGAGAGGAAGGGAAAGGGAAAGAGAAAGAGAAATATCCATGTATGAGGGGAAACATCAATCGGCTGCCTTCTGCACACCCCCTACCGGGGATCCAGCCTGAAACCAGGCATGTGGCCTGATCGGGAATTGAACCATTAACCTTCTGTTGCACGGGAGGACACTCAACCAACTGAGCCACACCGGCCAGGCTCTTTTTCAGAGTTTTAATTCTTAAAAACTGAGTGGCACTCTTGACTGGAGATTTTGACAAATGTCTTTTTTTTTAAAAGATGCATGACGTGGGGTGGCATACTTTTAAAAAGATGGTTGTGAAGTAGAGCCCTAAACAAACAAAGGTATAAATAAAGTCCAGGTTTTGGATATTTTATTTCATGTTCAGAATAATACAAATACAAAAAGTAACTGACAAAAAATAATCAGCAAGATATTATTATTTGTTTAAAAATGTCTTCTTGTTATATCAGTTCTTCTTTTGTCATTGACTTATTTTTGCAGCTCTCATTTTGCCATATTTATCCTCACGAAATGAAACATTATTCATATATTAAATCAAATAAAATCTAATAATATGGAGTTTATCTAAATTATTTTACTAAATTTTTTTTCTATGTTAGATGAAAGTTGAGATGATAAACTTAAATACATATTTTAGTTCTATTATGAAATGAGCACTGTTGCCCGTCCAGTGTGGCTCAGTGGTTGAGCATTGACCCATGAACCAGGAGGCCACCTGTTCCATTCCTGATCAGGGCGCATGCCCCCTTGCAAGCTCAATCCCCAGGTAGGAGGCATACAGGAGGCAGCTGAACAATGATTCTCACCATTGATGTTTCTATCTATCTCTGCATCTCCCTTTCTCTTTCTGAGATCAATAAAAATATATTAAAAAATAAAATACAGTTATAAAAATAGCACTATTTTTCTAAAGAAGTGATATAAGTCAATTTGTTATAGTTTCATCATATCTTGAATCATAACCGATAGCTGTTTCATAAGTAGCTAGATTTGATATTTAAATGATAATTGTCAAAGCACAATAGGGAGATGAGTTTGGAAGTAATGGATATTTTTACAGGAAGGGCTAAAAATTCATTTCTAAATTGGTGTTTTCCTGTTTTAGTAGAAAATATGAAGAGAGGGTTGTTTTAGGAGAAACCATGCTTACCTTGAAAGCTTTTTTTATCTCCCTTTCTCTTTCTGAGATCAATAAAAATATATTAAAAAATAAAATACAGTTATAAAAATGAGTGCTATTTTTCTAAAGAAGTGATATAAGTCAATTTGTTATAGTTTTATCATATCTTGAATCATAACATATAGCTGTTTCATAAATAGCTAGATTTGATATTTAAATGATAATTGTCAAAGCACAATAGGGAGATGAGTTTGGAAGTCATGGCTATTTTTAGCTACAGGAAGGGCTAACAATTCCTTTCTAAATTGGTGTTTTTCTGTTTTAGTAGAAAATATGAAGAGAGGGTTGTTTTAGGAGAAACCATGCTTACCTTGAAAGCTTTTAATTCCTTTACTCACACTCAATTCAGTGACCTTACCTAATACTGTATAACTTATTTAACCAAACTATCTTATAGCATTGTTTTATCTTGAATATGTATTTTTAACATTTTGATTTCTTGCTAGCCACCTTTGGAACCACATCCTAGAATGAAAACCTATTGCCAGCAAAATACTGTAAGATAAGTTCAAATATATTTTCCTGGTAAAAAAAAAAAAAATGTTTTCTTTTCTTTTCCAGAGAAGTATATCAGAGAATTCCCTGGTAGCAATGGACTTCTCAGGCCAGAAGAGCAGAGTTATAGACAATCCCACGGAAGCCCTTTCAGTTGCAGTTGAAGAAGGACTCGCATGGAGGGTACAAATCGGTTCATGTTCTTTAAAATCATTGACGATTTCAGTTTGTTTTACCCAGAAAGTTGAAATGTGTTTTTCCCTTATTGTGCAGAAAAAAGCGTGCTTACGCCTGGGCAACCATGGCAGCCCCAAGGCTTCTTCTCAGAGCTCCGCCATAAACATGGGTATGTCTGCATCTGCACTGGGATTGCACGGGAGGGCATTCAGACATAGTCACTGAGGGGTCATGGTGGAAAGTTTATATCATTAAACTGTGATCCTTTCATGCAGAGCTTTGTATTCCTTCCCTCTGTTTCTTCAGTTATCCACCGGTCCCAACCGTGGTTTCACCACAGGATTTCTAGAGATGAAGCTCAGCGGTTGATTATTCAGCAAGGACTTGTGGATGGGTAAGTTTGATTTAGAATGGTCGTGATTTAAAAAAAAGTGTTATTTTTAAATATATTTTTATTAATTTCAGAGAGGAAAGGAGAGGGAGAGGGAGAGATAGAAACATCAATTATGAGAGAGAATCATGATCCACTGCCTCCTGAACGCGCCCTACCGGATATTGAGTCTACAAACTGAACATGTGCCCTTGACCAGAATTAAACCCAGGACCCTTTAGTCCACAGGCCGACACTATCCACTGAGCCAAACCAGCTAGGACCATATATATTTTTATTGATTTCAGAGAGAGAAAAGGAGAGGCAGAGAGAGATAGAAACATCAATGATAAGAGAGAATCATTGATCAGCTGCCTCCTGCACATCCCTTACTGGGGATTGAACTCACAACCCAGCATGTGCCCTGATGAGAAATTGAATGGGTGGCATCCTAGTTCATAGGTCAATACTCAACCACTGAGCAACACTGGCCAGGCGAATGGTCGTGATTTTGATTTCTGCTACAGCCAGTAATTACTTATTCAACAACACAAAGATTTTTGACTTCAGCTTATTGAAACAGAAGTGACTATGTTCTATAAGGATGGTTGCCAATGTATCCTAGCAATATCTATAGAATACCTGTTCCATTGTGTGTGCTTACTATTTGTGCATAAGTGAAGGTGATTTAATACTTTCTTAAATAATGATCACTAATATTAAAGTTTGATGCAGGGTATGTTAAGTAGAAAGTTGCTTATATATTTAGATGGTCTTTTTTTTCTTTCTGTTTATATTCCAATTTTTTCTCTAAATTTTAAAAGCTTATATTAAAAGTAATATAAACCAATAAGAGTACTTCTTGACTGTTTCTCATGTTATCTTTTAGTGGGGTACTATGGGAGATATAGTAGAAATATAAAAAGTATTATGAATGATTGATAATTTAAAGAATTTTCCTTTTCTCAAAGTATTTCAGATACTTCCTATAATACTGGCTAAATTCTCTTCCCAAATGCAATACAAATTAATGAGGTTGTATTGAGGTTTGGATGATAAATGAAACCAACATCAATTTAAACAAGGGGTGACGGGATCTTATATCTTTCAATGGTTGGCTTAAGATGATGACAAGATTTCAAGGTGATTTAATACTGACATTTGGATAAAAATGCATCTTCACATGGAAGATTATTAATAGCAAGTCAGAATTCCACTAGACTCTAAATAAGAAAAGATTTTAATATGCTTCCCTGCGTGGAGCATGGTCTTGTTAGATATAAATTTGGACAGTCAGCAGAATTACTATCTGATGAGACCAAGAAAATAAATAAACCACAGAGAACAGATAAAATGTTTTGTGAGATTATAATTTCCCTTCTTTCTGAACCCAGTTTTTGTAAATTGAAAGAAATAATTGCATAAAGATTATAGTATCTTTGTATTTTTAATTTAAAAAAATGGTTTTTTTTAAAAATTAACACTTTGGAAAGATGTGCTGCTGCCAGATAGTCCACTAGGTGGCAGTGGTGATTTACTGGGGAATGGGGAGGGACTCACAATGAAACTCCCTTTTGTCCCATCTCCCAGTGATACAATGTCAGAATCTCACACAGCATAGATAACATGGATAATCTCATCAGAGATCTATGAAGTCTCAAATTTGGCTGCCTCTTTGCCTGGGCACACTGAGATTAGGACTGGAGCCACCAGTGGGGACTGGTTGCTCAGTCTGTGTGCCAACAAGTAATACAAAGCTGGTTTTGCACTGTATTGCCAGTGAGTACAAATCCACGCCAGGTAACACTTTTCTCTTAGGATATTACTTCATGTCTTGCTTTTCTAGCCTGACATTATAAAGTCTTTTCTGATGTATTCTTCAAGGTCAAAGTACATGTTCTTTGGGTGTTTCTTTACCTTAAAATATTATTTTCAAACATTCAATAAATGATTTCTGGATTGATTTTTTTTTTTTTTAGAATATTCATTTCTCACTTTCTGTTGTACATGTAACAGTAGGAACCAGAAGCAAAAGAAAAAAGGGAGTCCAGAGAAGGAGGTTAAAAATTATTTCATTTTAAATAATTTTCTCTTTCAGGACCTATTATGACCCAGAACTTAAAATGAAAATACACTAATGCCCCATTCATTGTCTGTACAAAACAGTTTCATGTAAATACCCAAATTCCCAGTGGAAAAAAGGATACAACACTAATTATTGATACCATGATAGCATTACATTGGTTATTGGGAGCAAACAATCTGACAAATGGGCTCTATAGTTATCCTTTTAAAATTAGCACTAATGACAGTTTTACAGTTGAAAGTAATGTTAATACCAGATTATTTACCAGGTTGGATAATCCCATCATTGAATACACAATGAAAGAAAACTCTGGCTGCATTTATGTGTATATTTTGTAGATTCTGTACATGCTGCATTTATATGAAAACCATAAGTAAATGTAGAAACATATTGAAACTCTTTCTCTCTCTTTAGAGTTTTCTTGGTGCGGGATAGTCAGAGTAACCCTAGAACCTTCGTACTGTCAATGAGTCACGCACAAAAAATAAAGCACTTTCAAATCCTACCAGTAAGTATTTTGTGATTTCACATTCCTATATTAGAGATGATTTTAATGCATAAGCTTTCAGAAACTTTGGGTTTCTTTAGTCCTTTTATTAAATATAATTTGGGAGCCTGTGCTTTGACTAGAGTTAAGGTTGGCATAAATGGTTTTATGAGTCTGAATTTATATAAGAAATACAGGAATTGTAAAAATTAAATTTTCTTTTTCCCATGAAATACGATTTAGCAATTTTGTATAGGCCTACTGCCACCTATTGTTAAAAGGCCACTAAAGATTCTTTCCTAACTTCTACTGGTGATCCTTTACAAACCATTATTTTAAAGCCCTTCTCTCTGATCCCCAAATGTTGTTTTTTTTTTGTTTTGTTATTTTTGTAGTTTTGTTTTTAATCATTGTGGATGGATACGTAGGTGCTGTAGAACTGGAGGTCATTTAAACTATTCTGAGCACATTTAAAATGTTTTTGTAATTCTCCTTCTGAGTGGAACAACTTGCTTTGGAGTGTTTATTGCCTGTGTGTGTGTGTGTGTGTGTGTGTGTGTGTGTGTGCGCGCATATGAGTGTGTGTATGTATGTGTGTATGCATGTGATCTGTATATTGGAACCAGGTAGTATGCAATAGAGAATTATTCTACTTCCAGGAAAGTGTTACATGAAATTGCTAAATTACTATTTCCTTTTGAATGGTGCTTTTTGGAATTATCCAAAGTCTATATGAATTATCTTTCCTACTTCATTGATTTTGTGAATGATGTCCCTGGCAAGTATGAATTGCTTAATGCCAGAAGATCACACTGACTAAAGAAAAAAACATCACTGTCATCCCATTAACATAATGCTTGATTGCTTCAGAATCAATTTACAGATACAAATTGTGTGAATATTCATTTTTAATGTACTAAGTGAGCCTGTTCAGTAGACAACATTTAGAAATAGAAATTAATATCTGTAAGTGGGATCATTAATAGACTGAATAGTGCAGATTTCTCACTGTATATTGATTCAGAATAGTAATACTATTCCAATTACAGAATACTGCATGAAGTACAGCCAAATTGCTTATTCTAGGATCAAATGATATTTCCTTTAAATGCACGTGAAATTACAAAAAAAAAGTAGGCGTGCCATAACATTTTTTCACTGTCCTTTAGTTTTATAAATTTGTTACTTTTGGCCTATATAAAGACACATTATGCAATGGAATGTGATTTTCCTGCCTATTTTGCCCTTCTTACCACTTTGTGATTTTTCTCCCTGTAGGTGGAAGATGACGGTCAGATGTTCCACACCTTGGACGATGGCCACACAAGGTTTACGGATCTAATCCAGCTGGTGGAGTTCTATCAACTCAATAAAGGTGTTCTTCCTTGCAAGTTGAAGCATTATTGTGCTAAAATTGCTCTTTAGCCAAACTAGAAGTGACTTCTTAAACTGGTGAAGAAAACAAGGAAAAAAAAATACAAAAGGAAAAAGAAAGACCATAAGAAGTGTGAAAGCATTGCTGTGGTGAAAAGAATTTATTTCACCTCCAAGTTATAAAAAATAGTTTGTGCATTGAAAATAAGCAAAGATTTGGTTGCTATTATATTCCTCATTTAAAATTCATTAGTTAAAATTAAACGTCTGAAAAAGAATGGTTTGATGTGTTCTTGTGTGATTTTACATTAATATATTATTTTCTTCAAAGATGCGTATTTTAAACAATTTTCTGTCCTTAATATAGCAACATTAGAACTTTCAACTGCAAAATATGAAAAAAAAATTGGGTTCAGAATGAATTATTTGAGGACTGAGTTTAAATTACTTTTTTTATATATTAAGTATGATTAAAAACTCAAATTATCAATTAAAAGAAGCTAGCCACAACCTGTCAATAAAACTAAAACTATTTTTAATTATATATTTTCTGAATTTACTATAACCTTAAAATCAAATGCTATTTGAAATAGCAGCTTAAAATTATTGTGCAATATATTGACTTTTTCAGGATGAGTTTTATTACATTTTTAAATTATTAATTGTACTATAATATTTACACTGGCATTGCACCTATTAGTGACACATTACTCATTGCATTAAAAAAAATTCATTTAGTGATTAACTGGAATTATCCAGTCATGTGTCCCATAATGGCAGTAATACATTATGAGAAATGTATCATTAGGCAATTTCATCATTGTGCAAACATCATAGAATACGAGGGGCCAGGTGCACAAATTCGTGCACCTTGAAAGGAACTGTGGGCCCTGAGGCTGCAGCAGGCACAGGGGCGGGGCTTGGCTCATCCTCCGCACCCCCACCCGCTGTGGCCCCTGATCCTTTGTCTGCCGGTAGCCCCACTCCCGCCGCCACCGTTCCCACGCGCTAATGGCGCTGGCCCCACTCACATCCGCTGAAGGTGCGGAACGATTGGGGCCGGCAACAGCAGCGGTGCGAGTGGGGCCAGTGCCATCAGCGGGTGCAGGCGGAGGCTGCTGCCTCAATCACCCCTCAGGAGCAGGGGGAGGTGGAGAAGCCCTCAAGGGCAATCAGGGCCGGCAGCCGCCACTTGCACCCACTGATGGCGCCGGCTGTGGATGCAAGTGGGGCTGGTGCACGCAGCAGGTGCGAACGCCGGGTGGGACCGCGGCACCCAGGAGCAAAAAATTTCAGTAACTACCAGAGGCTCATCCCAGTGATAGCGACCGGTGCCTCACCTTGGTCTGGCACCCGTGCCCCCCCCC
>NW_005354385.1:16192990-16200539 GCF_000412655.1 Myotis brandtii | reverse complement strand
TCAGGGTGGGGGTCCCCACTGGGGTGCCTGGCCAGTCTGGGTGAGGGGCTGAGGGCTGCTTTCAGGCTGGTGGTTGTTGACTGAAGCTCCTAAGCGCTCCTTTTTTTTCTCTTTTTTTTATTTTATTCTGGGCCAGCTTTAGCTTTGGCTCTAGCTCTGAGGCTTCCGCTGCTGAGCATTCTATAATCGAAACAATGTATAACTCCAGCTCTGAGATCCCAGCCGGCTGAAAGCTGGTTTCTGAGGTTTTGTTTAGCTTCTATATTTGTTAGAATGTTTCAAACTGCCAGCTCAGAGGCTGGCAAGTCAGGCGGGGAATGTTGGAGTCTGCAGTCACTGGAGCAAGCAAGCCTCATGTTCGCTTCCAGCTGCCTGGCTGCCGGCTGCCATCTTGGCTGACAGTTAATTTGCATAAGGATATGCTGATTAGCCAATGGGAAGAGTAGCAGTCGTACGCTAATTACCATGTTTCTCTTTTATTAGTGTAGATGGGACCATTGTCATATATGCGGACCATCATTGACCATATTCAGTGCATGACTGTATGTTTGTGAGAAAATGGTCAAAATATAGAGGGAATTTTTATAATTTGCATATGCTTTCTTATAGCATATAATCTATGACAATGTTACATTGTCACCTTGATATTTCACATTTGTCTCCATGCTGAAAACTTTATGAAGGCTCCTTAGATTGTTACTACACTACTAGATCATTAGTTTGATTAAAATCAGTGAAATCAAAGACTTAAACTCTATTAAGATTCTAATAGGTAAATGTGTGCTAATAGTTTTGCCTGCCCCCTCTTCAGTATTTCACCTAGGCAACATCAATATAGAAGCCAAAGATTTTGCAAGCGATATACTAATCTCTCATCACTTCTCTGAGATCATCTGGGACGTTTTTGATGGGATTCTATGATTCTGCTTTTCTATTTTCTGTGGCCAGGATATTCATTAAAAAAAAAAAAGATGAGAAACAAATTATAAAATAAACATTAAAATTATACAAAATATTGCCCATTTCTTCTAATTGATTCTTATAACCACATTGTGGGAAAATTAGGTGTGTTTTTTGAAAGTGAGATTTTTAAAAAAAACAATATTTCAAAACTGCATATTTTAGTGTTAGACAAAAGCTGTACATTTTTATAACAACATCTGAAAACATCCATAAAATGCTAATTTAAATTAATTATTGCTGAAAATAATTATTGGTTAAATTTTAAAATATTATTTATTTAGCTGATGCAAACCTATTTCTTAAAACATTGAAACTTAGAACATAAATTTGATGCTATAAAATATAGATCTGGTGTCTATAAAGGCTTGGAAGACACATAGGACCACTAAATGGAGGAGCTTTCAAAAGAGCTCTGACTATTTCTAATTTATTTCCAATTTGTAAAAATTGTGTTTTGAATGAAATGCATTTTCTCATTTTGCACCCAGTTCAAATTGACAATATCAGAAAATATAGCATTTTAAATGCTACACTCTAAACTGGCCAATTTGTTCTTATCTTTGTTATTTGTGTCTCTAACTTTATTCATAATCTAAAGTTATTATGGAGCCCACATTTTGAATGTAATTGCTTTGTTTGAACTTAAAGCATGAGCCAAGAAAAATTATTGAGGAAAGGTTGACATTATCTTTCCTTTTTTCCTCTGATAAGCGTTTTGAATGTATATGTGTGTAAATCTAATAGGAAATTAAATATGAGATTGTCAGACACACTTATAGGTAGTACAATATTAAAATGGCTTTCCAGGAAAAATGTGAATTACCTTTGAATTATTTTTTTGTTTTAATTTAGCCATGTTCTGCTATCTTGCACCATTTTGGATAGAGATTAGGGCAAATCAGCTCTGTTTTCTTCTTTTTTCTTTTCATATGGTGGAGTTAGCACACTTCCCTCTCCTAGAAAGAAGCAAACACAGCAGACCATCTGGTCCACGTTGTCTTTAAAATGTTCTTATATGGAAAAATGAAGTGATTACTTTGAAACATTCAGGAAATCCAATCAAACAAGATAAAAAATAAGAGTTTCAATCAGAATAATTACTTATTTCACATATATAATGGTCTAAGCCCTGACTGATTGGAATATATTAGGTGGAGATTTTTGTTTTAGCTCTGCTTTACGTGCTCAACATCAATGAATTAGATTCCGATGTGGTCTCTGCCTTCTGATCACCAACAATGCCAACTCTCCCTGTGGTAGTTGTATTATGGTAGTTATATCAGACTATGGATTATGACTTTCTGAAGAGGAAAGATTGTCATTGGTAATGGTTACAATTTGATGTTTCAAGCTGGTTCTACTATTTAGAAAGCTTCTCTCTATTACCAGGCACTTTTAAGTCTTTTCATGCCTTGGATCTGTGCACAGAGTAGTATGCTTGAGAGGTAGAGTTCTCCTAACACGTATTGAACACCCAATCAAACTTTATACCTGCCTCTTGTGGGTTGTATCATCTCCTTGCAGCCCTGGCTCCCACAGTTTTATCTTCTGGGACATTTAAGCTTGCTGGTCACTGGAGCACTGCTTGTAATGTCTCTAGTTGCAAATACTTCATGCCACAAAATACAGATGTGAACAAGAGAAAGGCCAGCCAGCCACTTGGCTGAGCACATAACTCTACTCACCCAAAAGTTCATTACAGAGATCCCTCAACTTGAGAATTTATCCAAATGAATTTCTAACCAGTATAAATAATTGTTCCTGCAGTTGGGGTATCACGTTAAGATTATAGCTCTGAAGTGGACTTTGGTGACTTGAATTCCAGCCCACTATATAGTAGCTATGTAGCCTTGGTTAAATCAGTTTCTTCATTTCTATCATCGTCATTCATTTTGTAAGTTGCCTGTAAAGTAGCATACGGTCTAGAATCTTAACTTTTTTTTACATTAGTGATTGTACATTTAGGAACCCCACCTCACTGGGACATTGCCCTTTCCACCACTGAGTGCCCTTCCCACCACTTGTATGCCCTTCCTGCCAAGAATACAGTGTACAGTATATGTTGTGCCTCTGCTCTTGTTTCTGTTCTTCCAATAAGACTGCTTTTATGGAAGCAGCCATAGTTACAGTACAGTGTGTGTGTGTGTGTGTGTGTGTGTGTGTGTGTGTGTGTGTGGGATGGGTGTGCCCAGCCCGTCTGTAGGACAACTGTGCCCACCTGTACCAGCCCTACAGATTCCCCTGCTTTCTTCTTCTTACTGATTAAAAATATGAAGTGAGCTTTGGGACTTTTACACATTCTATCTCCCTCCCCTGAAATAACACTGACTGACAGACTAGGAAATAGGTGTGTATTATGTGCCGTTGAGTTGGCTCCCACTCCTGGTGACTCTAAATGTGTGATGTCCACAATGTTCTGCCCTCAACAGCCCTGCTCAACTCCTGTAGACGCCTGCCTATGGCTTCTTTTATGGAGTCAATCATTCTCATATTTGGTCTTCCTCTTTTCCTGCTGCTTCCTATTTTTCCCAGCATTGTGGTCTTTTCCAAAGAACCCTGCCTTCTCATGATGTGCCCCAAATGTAGAAGACTTGCTTTAGAGACCCCCACCTGTACAACACAGGAAATGGGCTAATGTGTGGCTGATGGAGAAAATTTGAAAAGACTACTAGGTGATTGGTGCATGTCTGAGGAATTAATAAACTTTCACAGGATGAATGTGTCCCTGGTCATCCCCTCACAGTGGATTCTGCTTCCCTGAGAAGTGCTTGTAATGTTAGTGATCAGATTAGGAGCAAAAAAATGATGTCCTTACCTTGTGTGCTTGTTAAGTTCACTTCAGCATGTATTGAGTGCCTATTATTTGAAAGGCACGTTTAGAGCCTGTGAGATCGAATAACAGAGTATAGATATGCAAGTGTCTGTCCTAGAAGCCAGCCTGGGTAAGTATCTATAAATACAATGGGAGAGAGACATTGGCAACACTTGCTGAAAGATGGGAGGAATAAGGTGGGTCCCGAAAGCCCGGTAGGAGTTTCATTTAGCAAATCTTGCAGAAAGAACTGTACAGTGTCATCAAAGGGACAGTGGTAATGCCAGGCAGCACGGAAAGGACATAGATTGAATGTAGGGGTTTTTTCAGCAAATGATAGCTTCGCTGTAACTGGAGTATACAGGGTATTGTGACAGAGATGAAAGTCATGGCGAGTGGCACTAGAAAGGCAAGCTCCTGCTGCATTGGGGAGAGCTTCATTGAGAGGCATAATGGTTTATATTTAATTAAAGAAAGCCAGAAGTTCCTCAATGTATCACCCCACTAAAATTATTACCTGTTTGAAATCAGGAATGGGCTTTATTCATCTCTTTATCCCTGTATATTGGAAATTCTCAGAAATGTCTGTCGAATGAATGAGTAAAATAATGAGGATAGAAGCACTCCAATCATGTCTGAGTTAGAAGGGCAACTGTGAATAAGGTAAGGATAGGCAAGGGAATCAAAGGAGGGTAACCCATCCAGAAGCCAATGAAAGAATCTTGCCAATAATCAGGAGAGCCTGCTCTAGAGCCATGGGTATAAAGGAATAATTTTATGGAGGGGGGATCATTAGTGATTGGATGAGTGTGATGAGGGATAAACAAAGAGAGGAGTCAAAAATAATAGGTTTAGGGCCAGAGAAACTAGGAAGATGGTGATATATGAGGGTGAAAAGGTTATGATTTTAACAAATGTCATCAGAATTATTAGAGAAAGAATTGGTTTTATTTAGAAACTATAGGAAGGTGAGGCTTGATGCTGAAAGAAAGAAATTAAGAGGATTTCATTTTGCATCGGAAGTTAAGAATTTGGTCGTGGAAATAAAGAGGGGAGGCAGTGAGAGAATGAATCAAGAGACCTAATAAGATGGCAGAAGGCTGGAAGCTGAGGAGAAAGATGGCCATTGAGAAAGTTTAAAGACTAGGTGGCAAAAAGACTTAAGAATATGGATATTGAGTACATAATTTTTTTTTGATGTGTGCTCTGTAGTTTTGCAACTTAATACCCTTTCATCTTCCCAAACCTGACATAAAGTCATTTTTATTTTCTCTATTCAATGTAAGGCCCTGGCAAAGAAAGAATGTCTTGTTCATGATTGTCACCTCAGAACTTAGCAAAGTATATAAGAATGGTATTAGGTGCTCAATGCTGATTTGTTGACTGAATCAATTCAATGTACAGGAGCAGAATATGAGGTCAGTTTGGGGACTCCTAAAACTGGAGTTTCTGTGGGACATCCATGAGGAAATCATTCCAGACCTCTGGAAATATAAATCAATTTATCTGTCTACTTCTGTCTATCTATCAGTCTGCCTATCTATCTATGTATCTATCTATCTGGTTTCAGATATTATGCAATAAACATCAGAATTCAGATATACCCTGTGGTTATTTACCTATGCTTGGAAATCATTTTGGTTTCCATCCTTATTTTGTTTTAATTCATTGAAAATTTATACTCATTTTAAAATTGGTTTCATATTGAATTCAGTCGAAAACGTCCAAGAATCGCCATCTGTTTTTCTGGGCCAGTGGCATGGCATTTTTCCCATTTCACTTTTTAAATTGCTGAATCTCAGCACTCATCAAGATCTTACTGGATTGTTTCCCTTGATGTAATAATTCTAAAATTGACAGGAAGAATGAACATACAATAGCCAAGACCATTTAGAAAACAATAGGATGTTGCTACCACACATATTAAAATGTAAAGTAAGAGTGATTAAAATATTTTTAAAATTCTTTTTGTTGTTGTTGCTGATGATTCACCAGAGAAGAAAGCTACTCCTTTTCCTCTCTTTACTTCAGGAAACAGAGACCAGCATTGTGATTGTGCACATCTGAGGTGCCCTTACACATCTATATCCTACACATCTGAAAAGAGGTGGTAAAACCTCGTGGTATTTTTTTAAGGACTATTGAAGGGTAGTAAAGGGTAAGGTACTCAAAGAGGAGGAAAGGGATTTTTATGTTGCATGAAGAAGAAATGGCCTAACCGAAGAGAGAAATATAGCTCAGACATAATTGAGAAGCCAAATGGGTTGTTTGGAGGAGCAGAAATCTGTGTCCATCTTATCACAGCTCTGTGGAGAGGTGAATGATGGGAGAATGCCTGCGAGAATAGACTCTTAAGTATATTATCTTTGAGACTAGAGACAAGGGCTTCTGTGGCAGAACCTGTGGTCAGAAGTAGCCTGGCCAGAGCGCCAGCGGTGACCTGATGGCAGGAGACCCATGGCAGCAACCTCTCTTAGCAAAAGGACCACATGGTGTTGATCGCCAAAGAGAAAGATCAAGCCCTGGCCCACATTATCTAGGACCATGCCTTGAATTTCCACGAAGGTGAGACTTGTTGCACGTAAGTGTCATTGAGCAAATTCATATTCCTTTTAAATGGGAAAAAGAGAAACAAGTAAAAGAATCGAGAATAGGCATGGATTTAGAAATCAGTAAGTGACCCATTGCCTTTTTAGGTCTGATGGGACAACTACTATCTTATAGCTTCCTATATCACTATGCCATACTAAAATTCAGATAGTTCAAAAACCTAAACATAAAGTATTTTCATAAAAAACTGGAAAAATTAATACGAACATTTATGTAAAATTGTGGTTGTATTTAATCATGATATTAAAGCTATAAATAAAAGAAGATTTGAAACATACAAAATTAAAATCTATACAAAAGGGAATTACCACTATAAATAAGGCTTAATAACAAAAAATGGATAAAATATTTATAACATTATTAATAAGAAATAAGTTTAATATGCAAAATGCCTTTATATATCAAAAAGCAAGATATGCATTCCAGTAGAAAAAGGCAAAGAAATGAACCGGTAATTAAAATAATATATAGTCCCCTCAAAAAACACCCATAAAAAGATGTTTAGCCTCATTAACATTCAGCAATCAAAATTTAAATTTGATTAGTTATTTATTTTCCCAATAATTTAGTATTAAGTATTGTCAAGAATCTGGGGAGAAAAATCAAACATCTCCACAATGTTACTGGTGGGAATTTCAAGTGTTGCCTACTTTTGGCAGAACAGTTGGGCAATATTTTTTGCCATTTTAAGAAACTGAGATATAATTGACATATAACATTGTATTAGTTTTAGGTGTACAACATAGTGATTTTATATATTTATATATTTCAAAATGATTACCACAATAAACTAGTTAACATCCATCCCCACACAGTTACATTTTTTTCTTGTGATGAGAACTTTTTTCTTGTGATGAGAACTCCTTTAGTAACTTTCAAATATACATTACAGTATTGTTCACTATAGTTACTATACTATAACTTACATCCCCAGGATTTATTTATCTTATAACTTGTACCTTTTGACCACCTTCACCTATTTCACCCCCACCTTTCAACCTTCACCTGTGGCAACCACAAGTCTGTTCTTTACATCTATGATTTTAGGTTTTTGGTGGTTTTTTTTAAAAATTTATTTCACATATAAGAAATAGTATTTGTCTCTTTCTGTCTGACTTATTTCACTTAGCATAATGCCTTCAAGGTCCATTCATGTTGTTACAA
>NW_005354385.1:16185309-16191004 GCF_000412655.1 Myotis brandtii | reverse complement strand
GGCCACTTGGCTTGCCGTTGTGTCGGTGAGTGTGGTGGATGGGGAGCTTGAGCTAGCTTGAAATAAAGGACTCTTTGCTTTTGCATCGGACTGGCTGGCTCCCTGGTGGGCTCTTGGGAATCTTGAAATTTGGGCATAACAGGGTCCAGTAAAATACTCATGTGGATTATTGGAGGTCTTGTCCCTCCAATGTACTGTTTCAATCTGTGCATGCTATTCTTCTGCCAAAACATGTGGATTTGTTATTTCCCATTAATTCTCAATGGGCAATGAACACACATCTTGGCGGACACCTGCTAATTCCTTAAAGAAAGAAGTCTAAATTTAGGCTCTCCTCTCAGGCTACGGTCTTTGTAACTCAAAGAAACTAGATAAATTCTCATTAAAAGAGACCTTTTTTTAAAAATCTCATATTAGGCTAGCTTTAGCTTTTATTTTGAAAGACGTAAAGATTACAAAGTGTCAGCTTCAAACTATCAAGTCCTCTTCCAGCAACATTATCCCAGACACACGTGAATCCTACACAGGTCCTTGGGAGCCTGGAGGTTGTTTGAACATGTTTTCTGAAAGGGCATCCCTTTTTTGCTGCCTTACATTGTAACATTGTGACATTTTACTACAGTAAAAGGAAGAACTTACCTGGAATTGTATTCTATCTGGTTAATTTTCAATCCTTTCAAAAAGTGGGAAACAATAGTTTTCCTTTCTCTAAGTTCTAGATGCTGTCTCTCCTGCCCCTCCCATTTTATAACCCCATCTCTATGATACATTTTCCTTGGTTTCTCACAGAAGATAGCTTAGCCTTTGTGCTTTCTTGGCCTTATGTCTCTTACCTTTTTGGTTCTTCTCGAAAGTGTCCTTTACTCCAAGTGACAATTATTAACTTAGAGTCATTAAATCATAGCTTTCAAGTAAATACTCAAATTCTTCGTGCATTAACTTGGTTCTTGAAATCATCCACAACTCTTCTGGTTGGTTGAAGGCTTAGTTTTGGGATTTAGGGGGAAGAGGATGATAATAATGATGATGATGACTGGTTAAATATTAAGACTGCTGAATGCACCATAGAATCCTCCTGCATAACCATGACATCCCCAGTACCTGTATGTTTACCTAACTTTTGTTAAAAAAATTACATAAATAGAACATCTTCATTGCAGAAAAGTCTGACAGAAGTAAAAAAAAAGTTTACCTGTAATTTTACCACCCCCAGAGAACAAAATACTGCTAACACATTGATATAGGTGAGTATAAGTTATGTATTGCCTTTGAGTGTTTCACATTAGTTATGCTCTGCCTATTTAACATTATTTTTTTCCAGGAGTCTGACTTTTATTTATAAACAACCAAATTATTTTTATCTTATGTGCACTGCCTAGAAGATTTGAATATTTTTCATTTTTAATAACTTTTGAATGATTTAATGATGAAATTTTGGGAAGTGACAATTTAAAAGAATTGTTCCACTTATAAAGATGAACCACTCCCCCATGTTGCCTCCAATAGATTGTCTAAAATTTTCTGCATTCCTTATGGAATTCCATGTTTTGTGAATTAAAGATAAGAGGTTCTTTCCCTTAGTGCAGTGTTCCTCAGAGTGTGGTTTGTGAACCAACTGCATTAGAAACTTCTCAGTGATTCTGATAGAGCCCAGAAATCTGCATTTGTATTAAGCAGTCCAGAGATTCTGATGTTACTAAGCCTTCAGAGCCATTATCTTAGTGCACTTGACCATTCCTGCCCAGTGCTAGTCTATGCCAAATGTGTCTCTGTTTCCAAAATTATAGCAACAAGACAATTCACCAAATTCCCACTGCTGTAAAATGATAATATTGATTTTCACTGATCATATAACTAGTGAAGATGTTTTCTCTTCTCACTATGTTTCAGTTTGTCCTTTATTTTTAGCTCACTGGGGTGAAGAACTTCATTTGAGTCACTCTAACTCAGCGGTTCTCAACCTGTGGGTTGCGACCCCTTTGGCGGTCGAACGACCCTTTCACAGGGGTCGCCTAAATACATCCTGCATATCAGATATTTACATTATGATTCATAACAGTAGCAAAATTACAGTTATGAAGTAGCAACGAAAATAATTTTATGGTTGGGGGTCACCACAACATGAGGAACTGTATTAAAGGGTCGCAGTATTAGGAAGGTTGAGAACCACTGCTGAGTCTAACTCATAATACAAAAATGGTTTACGCTTTTAAAGATTAGACATGTTATGCATTAAATTGATGTATAAGTTAACCTAACTAATGTTAATACTAAAGAAAGAGTAAATGTGTAAAACACAGCAATTTTTGTTTTACAAGTCACAATGAAAATCTAAAGAATCTGAGCATTACTAGGGGACAGCCAGTGGATGTCACCAGTGCGCCACGGATTTGTAGAACCAAGCCTTGTTTTTTGCTGTTACCTCTCAGAAATAACTGAGGCTGGTGGTTTTATACGTTCTCAACATCCATTTTTTTCCCCTTTCTTATAAATTATTGACTGATTCTGTACCAATTAGTTCTACCAGTTGGTAGGTTTGTTACCAAGTTAAGCTTTAAGACAAGAACCTGGACTCAAATCATTAAAAATTTAGAGGCAGTTGATTAAATATGCAGATAGTCTGTGAAGCTATTTCTTGAAACCATTGTATTGCCTTTTAATACTAATGATTTGTATAATTAATAAAAACAAGCTTGAAAGCATTAAAGAAAGAAATGAGATATTAAAGGCAATTGGGCTAAATGCCAAGAAGTAAGAATATAATGCGATCAGGGCACATTTACCCTGTAAGTTAGTTCTAGCTGTTTTGTTTTAATAATGTGATTCCTTTTTAGCAAAGACTGTGCATTGAACTCTGCAATTGTTTTTGGAAATTATGTGTTGGATCAGTGAGTGGTCTGAGGTCTAATTAAATACATTTTGAGGATTGTATACTTTTTCTTCCAATTAAAAATCTTAATTACTCCAGTGAATTTTCTGATTTGAAGGTTTGTTGTGAAGTATAAGCAGTGAAGCGTAGATGTCCAGATCAAATTGGGATTGCTGTGGAGATCCCTTGGCTTACAGTAAAGCTATTTTTAGTTAATTATAAAATTATGAAATTGCCCTTGCAACTCTGACCCTCAAATTCATGTTTTTAAAATGCATTTTCCTCCAGATCATGGATTCTTTTTTGCTATGAGCACAGATTTGGAGACAGTCCAGGTCTTTCCATTGTGTGATAGCAGAAAAAAACATTTAAACTCATTATACTTCTGCTTTCTTAGCTGTATTATAGGGTGAATCAAACAATACCTATTATTGGAAGAGATAACTATTATTTAGGGGCTCTGCTAAGTGTTAGGCACTATCTATCATAGGGTCTTTGCATGGTTTACTTCATTTAATCATTAGAAAAATATCTCAGAAGTTATGTTGTGCTATTCTGAGATCACAGAACAGAAAACAGAAATAAAATACTGGATCTTGCTTTTAAGTCCTGGAGTGTCTGGCTGAAATGCCTAAGATCTTCCACACAAGGGCTCTTTTTCAGTAGATACTGCTGTGGCCATGCTTTCTAAAACCCAGGCATTGCCAAACATTGCCCAAGCATTGACTTTAATGTGTTCCATGGGTAGTACATTGACGAAGGGACTGGCAATGTGTGTGCCACTGATGCCCAAGTACAATGTTCCTGGACAGAAAATGTTTGACAAGCCTCCTCCAGTGCCCTTCAAAGAGGGCTTGGTCTGTGCCCACCCAAAGGATTGAGTCCAGTGACTTACACTTCAGAGATTGTGGAGTCAGAGCCATGTAGAACATTATTAAGTTTGGCACATTGCTATAGGAAAAAGAATATTAAAGAAATTTTCAATCGTAACTTAGAGATGGCAAGAACATGAAGAAGATAAACAATAACTTCAAGGCAATATTAAGATTCTGGATTTAATGCTGGGATTTACTATTTCTTTGCCTGTTAGGCCTGGACATCACCTGTTTGGGGCTGATTATCAATCCTACCTCTGTGGAAGACATTTTTCTGAAGATTGCTTTTGTAACTCCAGTTTTCATTGGGGTTATCATTAACTGTGTACTCTAATGTCATCCCAAACTCAGCACGACACAATTATATCTGTGGGTAAACATTGTGAGCCGATAAAATAGCAATTGTAAAATGATTTAAAATAAGCGAAATGATTAAAAACAAAGGTTCTGGATTTTTAGAAGCATATATGTATTTATAAGTATGTTGGTGGTATAATTTGTTTCCTATTTCTTCACATTTTAGTGTTTGTTTGTGTTATACCCCCCTCCCCAGGATTTTGATAAAACTACTTTATTTTGCAGTTGCTTATATGTGTTGCTTTTCAGTTGCTATTTAGTAATCATGTATCTATCTATATCTATACCTATACCTATACCTAGCTATCTATATATCTCATTTGTTTTTCCAAACCAGACTATAAAGCCTTTGCTTTGTAGAGGACCCCTGTCACTGGATGTACAGTTGGAAGGGACCTATGGGAGGCAGTATATATGTAAGATGCAGGAGGTGGAGGGTGAAAAAACCATGAGCTTTGGGTCCAGAAAAACAGGGATTCAAATCCACTTAACAGCTCTGAGATTTGGGGACAAATAGCTTCTCTGTACTTAACTTACCATTTACAAAAGGAATTATTATCATAAGGATTGAGATAATATATATAAACCGTGAGGCCTAAGACTTGGCATAAAATCACTCAATAAATGCTGTTTTAAAAATTGTTACCTTTTTCCTTACTCTATGTGAACACAGTAATCATTCAACATAGTTTGATTAAAAGGATAAATGACTGCTATTATATGGATAACTTTTAAACTCATTGCTTTTTACATTTGTTCTTATCACTAGAGGCCTGGTGCATGGATTCGTGCACTGGTGGGGTCCCTTAGCCTGGCCTGTGGGGATCAGGCCGAAACCAGCTCTCCGGCATCCCCCGAGGAGTCCTGGATTGTGAGAGGGCTCAGGCCAGGCTGAGGGACCCCACTGGTGCACAATTGGGGCCCAGGAGGGACTGCAGGAGGGCTCTAGGGCATGTCCTGCCCATCTCGCCCAGTCCCAATCCACCGGACCCCAGCAGCAAGCTAACCTACCGGTCAGAGCATCTTCCCCTTGTGGTCAGTCTGTGTCATAGCGACCGACTGAATGGTCAAATGTTTGGACACTTAGCATATTAGGCTTTTATTATATAGGACTAGAGGCCCAGTGCATGAAATTCGTGCAGTGGGGGGAGGGGGTCCCTCAGCCTGGCCTGCACCCTCTCCAATCTGGGACTCCTTGGGGGATGTCAGACTGCCGGTTTAGGCCCGATCCTGCACCAGCAGTCGGACATCCCTCTCGCAATTCAGGACCGCTGGCTCTTAACCACTCACCTGCCTGCCTGCCTGACTGATTGCCCCTAACCACTTTGTCTGCCAGCCTGATCACCCCCAACTGCCAGCCTGATCGCCCCCAACTGCCTCCCCTGCCAGCCTGTTTGCCCCCAACTACCCCCTGCCACCGGCCTGATTGCTCCCAACTGCCCCCCCCTCGCCAGCCTGATTGGGGTTGGGGGGCCGATTGGGGGTGGGGCTGGCCATGGGGAGGGGCTGTGGTTGGTGGGCTGGGCAACCACCCCCCCAAATGGGTTGGGGGGTGGCGATCAGGGCCAGTGGCCTGGGGGAAGAGCCATGGGTG
>NW_005354385.1:16174946-16183430 GCF_000412655.1 Myotis brandtii | reverse complement strand
GGGGCTGGTGCCCGATCGCTGTGGTCCCACCCACCAGCCCCAGGTCCCCCACGGGAGGGCCGGATGAGGGCGGGACTGTGGCCACCAGCCCTGGATGGCGGCGAGCTGGCGGTTGGCACTATCCCGCCCTGCCTGCAGTATGCAAATTAGCCACCATCTTTGTTGGCGGTTAATTTGCATATTGTCCTGATTAGCCATTGGGAAGCGTAGTGGAGGTACGGTTAATTACCCTTTTTGTCTTTTATTAGATAGGATAATCTTCTAATGCTTTACCTCCCAAATAGTTTTCAACATGAGCTTGTTGTCTCCAAAGCCTCTGTGGGCTCTACTTTGGCTGATCACTGCCTCTTTATTTTTTGTCGGCTCTCATGCCCTCCTTTTTACATCTACTTCCCCAGAAGTAGACTTTTTTCTCACCCAAGGCTGTCTTCACTTATTCACTGTCTCGCTGTACTTCAAAGTACAACTTGAAATATACCTTTTCCGTGAGACCTTCCAAGATAAAAATATTAGATTCACACAGCACACAGTTTTTTCAAATTTTTACATCTCTGAGGCTATGATGAAGTAGACTTTGTAAAATTAGCATGCGTTTGAAACCCACTACATGGAAATGTATTTCATGTATTACTTTCCATCCTCTGGATGCTTCCTAGTAAGTTAGGTACTCAAATATTTGCTAATTTGACTACTAGATACATTTCTAACCAAACCATATCAGAAAGAAAGAATATAAAACAACTAGAGGCCCGATGCATGAAATTCATGCCAGCGGCTCGTCCCCCACTGCCGTTGCAGTGGCTGCCTTTGCCTTGGCCCTGCTGCCGTGGCTTCGTCCAGAAGGACACCTGGTCTAATTAGCATATTACGCTTTTATTATTATAGATCTTTCTCCAGAATTTTAGAAAAAAATTTCTCTCTCCACCATCACCAGTACCTCTATTGTTTTCTCTTTTTTTGAGGAATATGAAAATAATTTTAAGCCCATTTGTAGGTAATAAAATTTTCAAAAAATGTTTTGGCCATAATTATTTTCTCTACCTCCAATGAATCTTTTTAATGTCTTTTGATCATCTCCTATGTCTTAGATACTGTTGTAGGTGCTAAGGAAATGAAACACAAAGTACATAAGGTTTCTGTCCTCAAAGAACCATGAAAAGGGAGGAGGACAAAGCCAGTAACAAGTAAGTATAAAATTATGGTTGGTGCAGTGATAGAACTCAGAATATAAAGGGTACACACAAAATGGGCAAATTCAACCTGCTTTCAGCTACCACTCTTTTAAAAATAAGATATTGAAAGGAATTTTAGAGACAGGACAGGGAGTTTTAGGTAATAAAGAGGGTCCATGGGAGAGGACTGCATAGATGGGGGCTTGGAGATGCCAAAATGCTTATATTACTTGTACAGAGGATAGAGAAATGCCACACGATAAGCGGGGAGGAAGACACACATTCAGGATAAAGGAAAGTCACAGGATATTGGGAAGAAGGAAACATATTGTCACAGAGGATAGAGGAATGTTGCAAGATAAGGGGAGAAAAAGAAGTGGGGGCACCACATGGGCTTTGAGCTTTGAAATTGATACTATGTAGCAGAATGACCAATGTGGAAAGCATGGGGGTCCTAATTTATGGAAGGGTCCAATTAGAAAGGGTCAGGTTCAAACAAAGAACTGCAGCAGCATATATAAACCAGAGACAAAGAGGCACGACACAGATTTTTTTTGGATTTTGAGTTTATGGAAGGGTCCAATTAGAAAGGGTCAGGTTCAAAGAACTGCAGCAGCGTATATAAACCAGAGACAAAGAGGCACGACACATGTTTTTTTTGGATTTTGAGTTTTTTTCCCATTAAAGAGAAGGAGAGAGAACAGGTTTTGCTCATTTGGGGGCCCCTTCCCAGGGGTTTGCCTTTGGGGACACCCCTGCCCAGACGGACTTTGTGTATGATTCCAATAAACTTCTACATTCAAAGAACTGCAGCAGCGTATATAAACCAGAGACAAAGAGGCACGACACATGTTTTTTTTGGATTTTGAGTTTTTTTCCCATTAAAGAGAAGGAGAGAGAACAGGTTTTGCTCATTTGGGGGCCCCTTCCCAGGGGTTTGCCTTTGGGGACACCCCTGCCCAGACAGACTTTGTGTATGATTCTAATAAACTTCTACATTTTTTATTAAACAAATCTGTTAGTCCACAAATTTATTCTTCATCTTCATCAGACAAGGACCCATGAGAAGAAGTCTGCATCCTCTTCATCAGACAAGGACCCACGAGAAGAAGTCTGCACCCCGAACTCCATATTTCATATAACCTCACATTTCAATATCATCTCACAACTTGCCCATGAAGATCTTGATTTAGTGGGCCCACACCCTTTCCTATATCCCTTCACTTCTTTTTCCTATTGAGTTAACTTCAGAAAAATTTAACACTTATATCCCATGTTGGAAATTACAAATATATGCATGTATGCGTGTGCAAATACATATTTCCTTCACAGCCCTTCTCCATTTTATGCATGAAACTACCACCTAGATTTCCTCTGATGGCAATATTGATAATATGGCATATAGACTGATGACATTTGCTATTACCTTACAAGATCATCGAGAATATGGACAAGATCTATTGTTACTGTAAACATCTGTAAAGATAATAACATATTATATTTCTATATCACCTGATACTCTTCAAGGCATTTTTATGGAGATCTGAGCCATGGGGGTAATGTTTTCTAGGAAAGATGTACCATGTTCATAACACAGTACAATGGACAGAATATTGGGCAAATGCCACATGTGGCAGCTTTTTCTTCACAAAGGCAGTCTAAATATTTAAGTAATTCTTGTCATGTCAGAGAGTGCAAATGTTCTTCAGGTATGGTTGGTTGATTTTATAAATGAGTTTTTCCACTTTCCATAGTTACGTCAACAGACATTTCATTAAATTATATTTAAAGATTTGACAAGACAGGTCCTGTGGAAAGCATGTTAGCTTAAATCTCACCATCTCGTCACACTGTGATTGGTCTACATGAGGTAGAGGCTGAAAGGGTGGGCTTAATCAGCATGAACATTTGCAGAAAGTAATGAAATTTAATAATAAATAATTCCAAGAGGCCTTGTTAAGCTGGAACATTATTATCAAACTGAATATACATGTTGACAGCTATGCCAATAAATTTGAGAGCTGTGAACATTTACCACATATAAAGTAATGAAGGTCCTTTAAAAGGCTGTGCTGCTCTTGTTCTAGGTGAAGGATTGCTACCTGACATTTTTTTTTCTTTTTCAAAAGGGAAAAATGAGTCCGAAAAATACTTCCAGGGACACATCTGCAAAGAAATGCAGTAGGTCTAAATAAAATGTAAGAAAAAAATCCTAAAAAATGGTCATCATATTATCTCTATTATCAAAATTAAGAATACATATCTAGATTGCCACAGCAATTTCCTTGAGGTTTTATAGCTTATCAAACTGAGAGAGTGTTTTTGGATTTTAGTTATGAATAGAAATATAAGATGATTACTTAATCCCTAGATCTTGATTCTGAATGCAGAACTGAACACAAACTCATTATAGTTGCTGCATTGAACTTAATAAAATTATGAGTGAATGATTAAATACAATAATTAAAGACAGATTATGTTATATTTGCAACTACCAATAGTTTTTACAAAAAGGTAAAAGAAGCAGACAAGCTCTGTTAAATTTGTTTAGAATCCCTTGTTACAAAACATGGATACATTTAGGCATTAAATTGCCTTGGACATAAAAATACCTAGTATGCAACTTCACATAGAGAACTGCCAGCACAGATGATTACAATTGAGCTATGGCCAGAAGAGAATCAAATATATTATGGAGGCTAAAGGATAATAGATGAATTTGATAAGGAGACTCATTCTAATGAGGTTAGTTTTAGGCATAATTGCACAAACCCTATCATAATTGAAGATAAACAACATAATCCCCTTAAAAAATTTTTTCACAGAGAGTTCTTTGGACTTCAACAAATTTTTATTTTCTTGTACTGGATCCAATAAACAGAAATGAAAGAATGAGGATGAATGACTATTCTTTGATTGTTGTATTTTCCCATAAACATATCAAACCACGGAAGATTTAGCATCTACTTGTCAATTGTAGTCATCAGCAGAATAAAAGATATCTGGCTTGAATTGTCTGGGGGAAAAAAGTCCTGAAAATGCATGTCCTGTGTCTCTGATTCAGGGCATGTTGTAACTATTACACTGAATTCTACATTAGTAGCATTGGACTGAAATGATTTTTCCCTTAATTTCTGTACGTCTATCAAATAAGGGATACTTTTAGGCGGGAATTAGGAAATCTGCTCTTTCTGTACCTCTCAACCCTTATTTCAACTTTGCATTGACTGTCTTCTATGGATGTCTTCTCTAGCTATCCAGCTCCAACCCAAACTATACCATGTTAGACATTACTAGTGGTCAGAAATACCCATTTTTTCCCCCTTCCAAGCACATAGAAGACCAATTTCTGGGCTGAAAGGACCCTGTGATTTGTTCTGGCCAAAAGACTGTGTGTTGGTGAGAAGCCAGTGGGCCTTTCCTACTTGCTCTTGACACATGAATGGAAGGGATTTGTCCTCAGGGTGATCCGCTGCAAGGATTAGAGGAGGATCATTTATGCAGGGGTTGTCCCCCACAGAGCAAGATTCCCTTCACAAGGGCTTTGGCGCCGCTCAGTCTACCTCTTGAGTGTTTCCCTCCTGGAGGAGGTTGTGTCATGCTCCAGCATGGACTGAAGCTGTCCACCAGGTGTGCTGGCTATGAGGCCTCCAGGAAGGTTCAGGACAAGGTCAGCCTCTGCCTTTGCCTTGCCCAGGGACATCTGACATGAGCTACAATATCATCTTCAGGTGGCTGCTACTTGTGCTGGGCTTGGAGGTTCCAAGAGAGACCAAGCTTTGAACCATGATTGGCTGCCACTTGTGCTGGGCCTGGGGCCACTTAGCAAGGGGTATGGGGTATGCAGAGACCAGATGCTGCTTATTTGGGGTTCATGAATTTTTGAGAGATTTTAGAAAAGTCTCAAGCATGAAGCAAGACAAGCCATTTATATGGAAAAACCACTGGAAATAGCTTGGGTTGGCCTAAAAGTTGGGTGGGATGGGGTCTCAGGGAATCACCAGGGTGGGCCAACAGTTTTAGCAGGATCAATGGAGACTCAGATATTGTGTTTTCCTGCTGACTCTCTGGGGGAAGAGCTCAGAAAAGGAACAATGGACTCTGCCAGCACTTCTGTCTGTGAGAAAGCCCTCAGCCCTCACTGAACAATCCAGTTCCTCCTTGTATGGCCTCGGTGCCTTCCCTGGCTGGACAACTCAGTTCCTCCTCATATGTTCCTTGTGCCTTTTCAGTGCTGGGACTCAGAGTGACTAAGTCTGTGTGCAGATCCTTTAAGTGCAATGTTTGGGACTCCAACAGCCTTATGTGTCACTCCACCACAATCCCCTCTGGTTTTCACAGCCAGGAGTTATGGAGGATTCTCTTCCAAGCACTGGAACCCTGGGCTGGGGATGCTGTTGTGGGGCTGGGACCCTTTGTTCTTCAAGGGTGACCTCCACGGCTAAGATATCTCAGCTCCTCCTACCAGTCTTCATGTGGCTTTTTCTGTATATCCTTAGTTATAGGACTTCTGTTCAGCTAGATTGCAGGTGGTACTCAATGATGGTTGTTCTGTAGTTTGGTTGTTATTTTGATGTGGTTGTGGGAGGATGTGAGTACCACATTCACATACTCTGTCATCTTGACCAGAGCCCACCTTTTCCTTGTTCTTTTTTTTTCTTCCCCAAACATGTCTGGCTAGTTTTAGAGCTATACTTCCCTATATGGATTTAAGAATCAGTTTGTCAAAGTGTATGAACCATCCTATTGTGCCTTTGATCAGAATTGCATTGACTTTATAGATGCCCATGGCATTGTGACTTTGTCTACATAATACACTTGAATAAAGACTGATACATACTCCAGTCTTTGATGATAATCGAATGGGACTCTCAAGAGATGTGAACCTGTGTTAGAGGTGCTTTAGAAAGAAGAGCAGGTGGTGTTTAAAACGGAAAAGAATTTGGGAGAGGATTCGATTTTTAAAAACAGAAATAAGAAATGAGAAAAAAATATCACCATGGCAGGGAATGAAATGACATTTTATCAGATTTGTGGACAGGGTGAAGGGGGTCCTGGAAAGAAATCACGCAAGAATGCTAGTTACATTGTTTGACTCTTCAATGTCCTGAAATTGGAAACTTTTGGAGTGCGTTTCAAAGTGGTAACCCTTTCCTGCAAATAGCAAATAAATTAGTTCTAAAAACCACTGCCAAATGCAAGCTTCAGAATCTGCCAGTTTAAATGGTCTGTGCCAATGCATTCTTGTACACCCCAGTTGCCTCTGCCAGCGCGACCGCTGATTGGATACTGATGGATGGCATTGCTCTGTTCCCCGGCAGCACTTTATAAATAACATAACGCTCGGATCTACAGCACAATGGCAGTTCCTATTTTTTGCAGCATTGGACTGGCTGGAAACAAATGATTTCCCTAATAGCAGGCCTCTGGATGGCTATTGGACTCTGGGTCCACCTCAGTAAATATGTCAACTAGGTATTAAAACACAATGTTTATGTTTTTATTAATATAAACAGTTAGGCACAAAGCAAATTTACTATTTAAATGCACTTGTGCTGCCATTAGCGTGGAAAGAATAACTAAATAAAATAAGTGGATACCAGGGGAAATTTCAAGTACACTGCCCATATTTGTTAGGTAAACATTACTGGGTGTCATTAACTAATGTTAGCCCTTTATGTAACCAGTATTTCGCTTATGATTATTTTGGAGAACATATGTGTTTTTTCACAGATTAAAAAAAATATATTCCCTGATAATATTTGAGTGAGAAAAGTTTAACCATCAAAAATTTGGCCGAAATAAAAATGTTACCAAAATTTCAAGATTTGTCATTTTAGAGGTATAGGCACTACTAAACTTGATGCCATTAAATGTAAGTCAGGAATTTACATCAGCTGATTAGGGGTTCTATAATAAGAATGCCAGGTGGCTAGCTAGATTAAAAAAGACCCAAGAATAAATTCCACAGGAACTTTACAAAGGATATTGTAAGAATTGTAGACTTTGTTAATTATTTAGAGCTGCCAGGGGTTATATTATCATTTAATCAAATTTTTCCATTTTACTGGTGAGAACAAAGTTCATCTCTAATTCGAAAATTATATACAAGACTATTTTATGTCATGTTGTATGCTTCCCCTATCCTGTCTTGTAGTGATACCTCCCTTCTGAACTCCAGCCTAGAGAATGCCCCAAAATTCTTAGATTCTGTCACACTCTCTTGTACAGGCTTTTGCTTTTTTCCCCCCCAGTTTAAATGCTATTACCTCCACCACTTAATCCATGCTGTTAACCTCCTACATTTTCTTTGATAAATATAAGAACTAGTAACATTCATTGCATACTTACTATATGATACTGTTCTAAGCATTGACATCACTTTACTCATTAAACTTTTATATTGACCTGATAAAGTACATAATGTTCTCACTCCCGTTTGACAGATGGGAAAACTGAGACACAGGCATTTTAAATAACTTGAACAAGAACACTAAGTCAGGCCCTCACCACTTTGGCTCAGTGGATAGAGTGTCAGCCTGTGGAATGAAGGGTCCCTGGTTCAATTCTGGTCAAGGGCACATCCTCAGTAAGGGGTGTATAGGACACAGCTGATCAATGATTCTCCCTCATCATTGATGTTTCTATCTCTCTCTCCCTCTCCCTTCCTCCTCTCTGATATCAATAAAAATATATTTTAAAAAAAAGAACACTAAGTCAGATTATCCAATTAAAACTCAGAAAATGTATCTCCAATGCAGGATATTGTAATTTCTATGCTACCCTGGCACAGGTTCTGCTCATACTTTACTTGCTCTTAAAACCCTTCTCCTATCCAGGAAATCTCTTCTTGAAGCCCCCATGTATAGCCTCTTTCAAGGTGAATATTAGTGGATTTCAATTTGGCTCTCCTACTGTGAGCTTCTCAAATGCATGGGCGTCATTACATAGAAATTGAAGTTTATATAAAAGTAACAGTTCCTTTATCCATTGCCCCCAGTGCGACCATGTGTGTGTGTATGTGTGTGTGTGTGTGTGTGTGTGTCTATGTCCAAATTTGAATCTGCCACTTACTCAAAATATGACCTTGGAAAAGTATTTAACCTATTGGAGCTCAATTTTTCTCATCTGCAAAGTGGGGATAAAAATAGTTGCTTCCTCATAATCTACACTAATAAAAGAGAAACATGGTAATTAGCGTACGACCGCTACCCTTTTCATTGGCTAATCAGTGAGTATATGCAAATTAACTGTCAGCCAAGATGGCGGCCGGCAGCCAGGCACTGAAGCGAGCACAAGGCTTGCTTGCTGC
>NW_005354385.1:16126118-16173858 GCF_000412655.1 Myotis brandtii | reverse complement strand
GGCCCTGCTCTGTGCGTGACAGGGTACGGAGCCCCAACACCCCTGATGGGCCCTGCTCTGTGCGTGACAGGGGGTGGCGCCGCAACCTCCCCATCGACCCTGCCTTGAGTGTGACAGGGGGCGGTGCCCCAATCCCCCAATTGGCCCTACCCTGAGCGTGACTGAGGGTGGCATCCCAACCTCCCGATCCACCCTGCTCTGTGCATGACGGGGCGGCACCCCAACTCCCAAATCGGCCCTGCTCTGAGCCTGACCAGGGGCTGCACCTAGGGACTGGGCCTGCCCTCTGCCACCCGGGAGCAGGCCTAAGCCAGCAGGTCGTTATCTCCCGAGGGGTCCCAGACTACGAGAGGGCACAGGCCAGGCTGGGGGACCCCCCCTCCCCCGCCCCCTGAGTGCACAAATTTTTGTGCACCGGGCCTCTAGTGTTATATAAGAAGGATTAAGTGTATTATGCACATAGTTGCTCACGATGGGTTAGTTGTTATAATAATTATTATCTTTATCTTCTGAATGTATTATGCCATAGCGGTAGATGAATATTTGTTGCATAAATAGAGCTATGAAGGGCACAGTTGAGCCAGATTGTATTGTGAATTTACCAACTGGTGACACAGTTGTTTCCTGAAGTTCGGAGCTTAACCTTCAATACAGAGACATATCCTTTCCTTTGCTAAGTTGTCTCTTGCTTAGGGTCCTGCTTGGTAATGTATTTGTTATCTTAGTTGAAATATAAACTCAGGCTGCCTATGATATTATTTAGGGCATAGGGAATAGATATGTGGTTTTTTAAATGCACAGATGTTTTCTGAACTGAAAGGATAGACATTGAGAGAACTGAGTCCTTTAAGTAGTTCCTTGAAACAGAGGGAGGATCTACAGTAGAGTGGTGATCTGAGCCACAGAGTTGCCGCATGACCTTCAAGGTATTATTCTAGTTTTTCCTAGAAAAAAGGAAAATAAAGCTAAAACAACACTAGGTTCTCTTTTTCGATTGCCCCCAGTGTGACTGTGTGTGTGTCCATTTGTGCAGAGTTGTGGGCCAGGCATCACCTTTGTCAATAACTTTTTGAAGAGCTGGCTTAGCACTAGAGTGGGAGGTAGGAGTCATAGTTCTGAAGTTTTTGCTTTTAAAATTATGACCTTAAGTTATAAAACTGGAAACTGTGTAAACAAATATGCAAGCACAGAAGCCAAAAAGGAACGATCTCCTCTCAAAAGAATGACACTGTCCATGAGGAAACCTATTACAGACCCAGTGTCAAAATTCAAGGGACTCATCAGTATGCTCAGCATCAATGTCCCAGGCTACGTGGAGAGCACAATGGTGTGATCAGATATCCAGATAAGGGAGGCAACTGCTCCCCTCCCCTGACCTCCGGGGAAGTTGTCTGAGAGTATTGAATGAGGTCCCATTATTTAAGGAAAGATTTTGTCCAATACAAGATAATGTTGGCATGTGAAGAAGAGATACTTATAAATCTCCATGACCAATCAATTCTTCACTTATCAATCAAAATAATCTGTTAAAATGAGAATACAGACCATTGTGCCTCTGTTTAAACCTCTTCAATGGTTTCCATTGTCCACTGCACTTTGAATAGGCTAGAAGGTTACTGCTATGACCTGCAAGGCCTTCCATGTTCCAGACCCTGCTTCCCCTTGCAGTGTCATCCACAGCCCTTCTAGGGATCCTCCCAGACCCAGGGGCTTTGTCAACTTCCTCAGTGAACCTGGAGTTTTCCCACATCCTTCTACCCAGAACACCCCCCCACCCCCCAGATATATGCATGGATGTTTTTTTTCTCATCTTTAAGGAATCCTTTAAAATAGTATCTCAAGAAAGTCTTCCCCACCCACCTTATCCCACTGCATCTTATTCTGTATCATTAGACCTACTTATATCTTAATAAAACTTCATAATTTGAATTATGAGTTTTTGTTCATTTGTTTACACTTGTGTATGGCCTTTCTTCTCTGTTACATGGTGAGCTCCAAGAAGGATCTTTTTTTTGTGCCTTGTTTATCACTGTGTAGCCAACACTTCAACCGCGCTCTCAGCCACCAGCCCGCTTTGCGCGCGCACCTCCGCACCTGAGTTTTTTCCACACTGCGCCTCCTCTGAGCCTCGGTGTGCTGTTATTTTTCCTTCTAGTTGAAGAGTCTCTCCTCAGCCAGCCTTCCTGTGGTTCTGGGTGATGTCCGTTCCGTCTTTTAGTTGTATTTTTGAAGTGGTTGTTTGCGGCAGCAGTCTCCGGTGTTTACCTATGCCGCCATCTTGGTCTCTCAGGATCTTGTATTTCTGCCTTGTTTATCACTGTGTAGCCAACACTTGGCTTACCGTGTAGAACATAATGTGTGGGTAGTTGTTCAATAGCATTTGTTGAATGAAGAATGAGTGAATGAATCAATAGTTCTAGTTTAGTCTCATAGAGATCTATTAGGTAAATCAGTCACATGAATTGGAGCCCCAAGCCAATAACTTCATATGTTTTTGAGGATCCATCAAGTTAAGACTGGTTTTTTTCTCCTTGCTATGACAGAATAGTGAGTTCTGGAAGCCAATTTAGAGAAGAACTCCAGATGGCAGTATGTCTGAACTCCGGTGAAGGTGGGGACTTATAAGATATTTAATGCGTATTTTCTATGTGCAAGGAACTCTGGGGGATACAAAGCTAAACCAAATGTGATCTCTTTCCTATCACGTATTATAATTTAGAGTATGGGAGTGATCCTATAAATAGATAAGTCTGGTGTGAGTGTGGTAGACAGTTCAACACTGTGTGTTAAGTGCAATTGTGACACTGTGTGTTAAAAACTATGGGGTAATACTTGTCTTTTAAAAATAGCACTTTGAAGGTAATGGTTCTGTATCTTTCTAACTTAATCTGTTCTGTATATAAGCATGCGGCTTTATGTATCTTTAAGTCTATGTGCCCTCATAAAATTCTAGAGGAGACTGGAAAATCCATCTGTCTGTCTTTTAGTTATTCAGCTAGGAAATATTCTTGAATCTTTTACACAGATTTGGGCCCTGTGACTAGTATGCTAGGCACCAAGGGTAGTGCTGTGAAGTAGAGACTAGCTCCCTGTTCTCATAATGATCTTGCATTCATGTGAGAAAAAGACATTAAATAAGAACTATTGTGCCAGATTTTGAGAGCTATATTGACAGGAAACTATTGAAACATAGAAACACTGGGTTGATGAGTAGAGGCATCCCTAAGCATGAGATATTTTACCTGAGGCTTGAGGGATGACCACAAGCTGCCCGGAGGAGAGCTTACAGGAATAGCCTCCATTTAAAGAGGGGCAACAGTAAGTCTGGAGGTAGGGCAGGGATGTGTGTGTGTGTGAAAGACTGGGAGAAACCAGTGGGATGAGAGTGAGAGGGGGTCATAAAGATAGATCATGTAGGGTCTTATAGGCTATGCATGAGTTTAAATTTTATTCTAAGAAAGAGCAAGGGGGAGTCAATGAAATGTTGTAAGTATAGGATTGACAGGATCCGATTTATATTTGTAAAGGGTTATTGCTATGAAAAGTGGAGCATGAGTACAATGAAAGGCTTCATGATCTTTGAGAATGCTATTAGACATATATTTTCATTAATGATAATGCAACTCAGCAAAAGTACCCTATGTGCCAAGCACTGTGCAGAAATAAGCAGTTGGCATTTCTGGGTGTCATCAACAATATTACTGGGCCATATTTTTCAAAATTTATTTCTTCGTTCATTGTCAATTTCCTTTTCATGATTAACTAAATCGAAAGCAAATGTTTGGGGTCCTTTTAACCTGCTCACCTCAACCCCTCTTTCTCTTTCTAAGCAGGTCTGTAATTTCCCAAAGTAGCACGTGGCTGTGGCATGCAGTACTTATCCTGAAGAAGCAGGTTCTTCTGGGGTTTATGCTGGAGTCCATTTTTCTTATCTTTCTCAAATGGCCGAAGTTAACTGATTTGAAAGGGCCTCATTTTAAATTACATTCATTCAGTGAAAACAGAAATTAACACTTAGAGACATCTATATGCTAATGATTGTAGCTCAGGGAATTCATTTCTAACCTTTTCAAAAGGCACTGGTAAAGAGCCATTTCACTTGAAAGCAACTTAGTAAAACGGGTAGATTAATTAAATACCATAAAATTTCTTTAAAAATCTTTATTTCATTTATCATTTATGCCATTATTTTTTCTTTTTTATGTGAGCTACCTTGGCTCAGATCATGCCTTTTAGGACATATTATTTAGCATATTTGACATGAATAATGCCAAATCCAGAGAAGTAATGTAATGCCATGAGTTTGGAAGATTGTAAAGGAAGAAAAGACAAACTAAGAAAATCTGTTCATTAAGGCCACTCTTAGCTCATGTTGTAGCTTTGTGCAGTTTTTTTTAAGCGCCCTCCCTCTAGTAGCAAAGCCCTGGGCGAGGACACAGGTTCAGGCTTGGTGAATGAAGTCCGGGTGCAAAGCCCCTCACCCTTTCAGTCCCTTGCCCTCACACAGTGAACAATTTGCACAGCTGTACATGACGTGACAACCTTTCCTGGCTCTGTGTCTCATCTCTTTCTCTTATTTATCTGCATTAACTTACCTCTTCTGACCTTCCTCCGTGATTGCATATGCCTTTAACACTAAAGTTTAAGTTCTACCATCAAAGAGAAGCAGGCTTCCCCCTAGTCCACCCAGCCCTGAAGAGGAAACTCCACTCAAAATTTTGGAGTAAATTGCATTTAATTGAACTGCCTGGAGAGGAGATTATGTACTGGGACAGGGCAGCCCCTTCAAGGGGCTAGAATAAATCAGCCAAAAGAATTTGAGGTTATGCATAAGGTTAAATTTGAGTATAAAGATAGATCAAGTAGGGTCTTATAGGCTATGCAAATTTAAACTTATGCATAGCCTATAAGACCCTACTTGAGGATCTATCTGTAATCCTTCTATCTTCTTAATGCATCGAAACATTTTAGAGCATGGGTGTTTTTAGAAAATACTATTGAATAATGATTTCTGCTTTATTTTGTTAGAGCATGGGGTTTTGCAGTCAGGCTTGCTTATGAATCCTGGTTCTGCCTGTCATTTACTGTTCGTATAACTTTGCGCACCTTATTTTACTCTTTGAACTCCAGTTTCCTCATCTGTAAAATGGGTACAATAACACTTTCTGGGAGGATTAAATGAGAAAACACATGTAATGTGTTTGATAAGATGCTAGGCACAGAGAAAGTGTTCAGTGACAAGTAATACTTGAAGTGATGAGGATAAATTAAAGGAAGAAACAATTGGAAATATTGCTTATTAAACTAGTGAGTACAGTTTCTAATGATCCCAAATTAAGCTGAAATAAGGAACCTCATAACTAAGCTGGTAATGTTGTGTGACCCTTTTAAAAATATTCTTTAGTCATTCTTCCCTTACTTCTACTTAAACCCATACCTCAAAAGTGACATTCTATAGTCATCAAAGGGAATCATATCAATAAATTAGTTCATGGTGCATTTATTTTTTTATTACCCCTTCATTTTTAAAACAACTGTAAAATTGGATGTTTTGAGATATATTCATGCCCATAAAACCTTTGCCACAATTATAATAATAAACATGTCTATCACCCCCCAAAGTTTTCTTGAGACCTTTTGCAATCTTTCCATTTACCCTTCTATCTTCTACTCCCACCAAACTACCTCTGCATCCCCAGAAAGCCACGAATCTGCTTTTGGTCATTACAGATTAGTTTGCAGTTTTTAGAATTTTATGTAAATGAAATAATACAATATGTACTCTTTCGTGTGTGTGTGTGTGTGTGTGTGTGTGTGTGTGTGTGTGTGTGTGGTTTTGTCTTCTTTCATTCAGCATAATTATTTTGAGTTTATTTTTAAGGTCAACACTTTGACCCCAGTAGAGGCAGCTTTTATACTTGAGCAGCACCCATGTTGTTGCATGTATCAATAATTTATTCCTTTTTCTTGCTGAGTAGTATTCATTTTATAGATATAACAATTTATCCATTTACCTATTGAGGGATATTTGACTTGTTTCTAGTTTGGGGCTACTACAAATAAATATGCCTTGAACATTTAAATAAAAGTCTTTGTATGGACATATGCTTTCATTTTTCTGAGGGAAATAGAAGTGAAATGACTAAGTCCTATAGTAGGTTTCACTTTTTAAGTAATTATTAAATTGCTTCCAAAGTGGTTATGACATTTTACATTCTTTTTATCAATGTATGAGAGTTCTAGTTGCTCCATATTTTCACCAGTACTGGATATGTTAGACCTTTGTTATTTTAGCCATTCAAAGAGTGATATAGTGATATCTTACTGTGATTTTAATTTCCCTAATGACTATCTTGTGTTCCTTTGATGTCCTTACATCTTTTTTTGGTGAAGTAACTATTAAAGTATTTTGCTCCCCTTTTTATATTAGACTAGAGGCCCAGTGCACAAAATTCGTGCATAGGTAGCATCCCTAGGCCTGGCCAGCAATCAGGGCCGATTGGGGACTTCTGGCTGTCGGCCAGAGCCTTCCTTCATTCCATGCTGCCCCCTGGTGGTCAGCGCACATCATAGCAGGCGCTCGAACTCCCTGTCTCCCTGTTGAATTCCCGAGGGGAAACTTTGCATATTAGGCTTTTATGTTTTTTTATTATTGAATTTTGAGAGTTACTTATATATTTTGGATACAAATCCTGTTTCAGAAATGTGATTTGCAAATATTTTCTTCCTGTCTGTAACTGTTTTTTCATTGTCTTTATGATGCCTTCAAGGGAAATTCTTAATTTTGATGAAGTCCAATTTATCAATTTTATCTTTTATGGATCTTTGCCTAATTCATGATTACAATTTTTTTATGCTTCCTCTAGGAGTTTTATAGGTTTAGGTTTTATATTTAGAATTATGACCCATTTTTTAAAAAATATATTTTATTGATTTTTTACAGAGAGGAAGGGAGAGAGATAGAGAGTTAGAAACATCGATGAGAGAGAAACATCGATCAGCTGCCTCCTGCACATCTCCCACTGGGGATGTGCCTGCAACCAAGGTACATGCCCTTGACAGGAATCGAACCTGGGACCCTTCAGTCTGCAGGCCGACGCTCTATCCACTGAGCCAAACCGGTTTCGGCGATATGACTCATTTTGAGTAAAAATGTTTATATGGTGAAAGATATGGATCAATGTTCATCTTTTGGGGTATGAATATTTAATTGTCCCAGTACCATTTGTTGAAAACACAATTCTTTCTGCATTGAATTGCCTTTGCACCTTTGTCAAAAATCAATTGATCATATGTATGTGGATCTATTTTTGGACTCTCCTTTCTGCTCCATTGATCCATTTATCTATTTTAGAGGCTGTGGTATATTTTGAAACCTTTTAATTCTCAAGGCAGTTTGCTGAGTGCCATTCTATCAGTCTCCCCCTCTTTCCATGTAGCTCAACTGGACAACTCAGTTTAATTTTGTCTTTCAGTGAAATTTACCCAAAGTGAATTTTGACCCAATTTAAAATGGGTCAAAAATCTCTCTCTACCTTTTGCCAGTTTTGTTTCCTAGTTTTCATTTCTATTTGGTTTGTGCTTATTTGGGAGGTGGGTGCAGATGTGATGAAAATGTCTTGAATAACTGTATTTTATTGCCTACAAACCTATAGAAATTGGCATAACTTGTCAAATTGCTCATGGTGGGATAAGTAGTGGCAGTGGAAAAATCAAATCAAGAGCCGAAATAAACATCAAACCCTCACTAAAGAAATTCTGCTAATGAATGTGTCCATTTCTAAATTTTGTCTATTTTTTTCTCTGTCTACTGTAGACACAGAGGGAAAATATTCACTTTTGCTTTAGATATGACATTAGGGGCTCTTGAAAGCAGAGGCAGGACAGAAATCCCAGGGTGAGATCCATTTGAGCCTGCTTGAGAATAGGGCTTCCTCAGGTAGGATTCCACTTGTAAATCCCAGCTGTCAAAATGTGATGGACAGAGCCTTAGAGAAAAGAACCAGCCTAAGGGAGGAGTCTGGAAAGTATGTGAGTTGCAAACTTTAAGGCAGGGAAGATGGCTATCCGCCCCTTAATAGGTCCAAGCTGATTGGTGAGCTCCTCGTTGATGCTAATGAAGCTATTTTTATACTGAAAGCTATATTATTTCCAGCAATTGTCATGGTTACACAGACAAAAAGGAAAAGGCTAATAGTAAACTTTCTGAATAAAGGAGATGGCATGAAATTAGAATCATTTAATCATTTTTTCTAACAAAAAAACAGGTTTTTTTCTAAGATGAGTTCATGAACTCTGGTTTACCCCTGAAGCCATAATATTCCACTGACATCAGTCTCCTCATCTGCTAAAATGAGGAGGTTGGACTACTAGTACATGATCTCTAAGGTCCATTCCAGCGCTGAAAAGTCTATATGATTCTATGGTTGCTTAATCTATTGCTCAGTGGCTGGAGGTTTTGCGTTTACTATATGCAGAAACAATGGGGACGTTGAACTTGGAAAATTTGAAATTTTATTTGCATCACAAGCTGGATTACAAAAGAGAGACAGAAAGATGTTTGAATTTAAAAAAAAATTGACCTCTAATAGTTTGCACCAGAGATAGCAACTTGCCCATTTAATGATATGTTGTGAGGGCAGGACATGGAAGCATGAAAAATCCTGCTGGCGCTGGTTAGAGGTACAATTTCAAATTCATGATAGGTTAGTTCTTCTCTCAGAAAAATAACCTGCTTTCTGTGCTAACGTCAATCTTCTTTCAAAATGGTTCTCAAACATAATTTGGCAGAATGCTTCTGGCTAGTAGGTTGGCTGCTTATCAACACTGTGCCTAACACAACTGGGGTGCTCATCTCCTGACTCTATGGAGACATTAAAAGAATGCATCAGAATTCTCTCAGACAGGAATCTACAAGCAGATTATTAAGATTGTTATAACTCCGCATCAAAAATGGGCAGGACTTTATTTTATTCTATAACATTTCTATATCATGGAATCTAGAGATAAAGTGGTAGCACATTAATCCCCTATTTTCATTCATTAAGTCACCTACATTTCTTCCAACCTACACCTATTTTTTTCAGGAAAAGGTAAAAAAATTTATAGTCTATGTATGTATACAGCCTTAGCCTTGGTGTAGAGAACCTTCTGTAGCCTTTTCCTCAAGGAACTTACTATCAAAGACCTGATTAGCAGTGCACAGTAATGAATACCCTTGGTGGGGGCACAATTATAGGACATGTTTATGTATTGCTAGAGGCCCGGTGCACGAAATTTGTGCACAGGGGGTCCCTCAGCCCGGCCTGCACCCTCTCCAATCTGGGACCCCTCGGGGGATGACCGACTGCCAGTTTAGGGCAGATCCCGGCAGTCGAACATCTCTCTCACAACCCGGGACTGCTGGCTCCTAACAGCTCACTGCCTGACTGCCTGATCACCCCTAACCGCCTCTGCCTGCCAGCCTGATCATCCCCTAACTGCTCCTCTGCCGGCCTGATCACCCCTAACCCCCTCTGCCTTGGCCCCCGCCACTGTGGCTTTGTCCGGAAGGATGTCTGGTCTAATTAGCATATTACCCTTTATTAGTATAGATGTGTTTACTATGTATCAGCTGCTGGGCACAACTCACAGGTGAAAAAGATCATGTTATTTCTGTCCCTTGGATTAAAACACTGAATCTCAGGGGATTAAAAGGAAACACAAAATCCACGGTTGCACATATGCTGGACTTTAAATTTGGGGTTTGAATGCTGGTTCCTCAGATGCTGAGGTTTGTCCTCTTTCCTCAGCACTAGGGATGGCAAACAGGTTTCATCTCAGCTGCCAATGATGAGTAATTGATGGAGGGAATTGGATTGAGAAAGGTTCTGAGTACACATCCAGGATCAGAGGGAAGTGCCTTGGTCTGTTTGTGGTATAGCATGGATTCTTGAAATGTCCCATACTTGCCCTAGTGACACACACCTAAACCATTGGAGGAATGAAGAGAAAGGAAAGCTCAGCAGAGTCTTCCTGTAACGGGAAACTTTCTTAGAAAAGCTAAGAGATAAGCCAGCTCGGATAGACGGATAGCATTTGAACAAGTGGACAGAAAGCAGTGCAGCACTCCAAAGGAGTTTGAGATGTGGAGCAAGAAGAGAGCAGACCTCAAAGAAAAGATGGTGTAATTTTTAAAAAATATATATTTTATTAATTTTTTTACAGGGAGGAAGGGAGAAGGAGAAGGATAGAGAGTTAGAAACATTGATTCAGCTGCCTCCTGCACTGGGGATGTGCCCACAACCAAGGTACATGCCCTTGACCGGAATTGAACCTGGGACCCTTCAGTCCGCAGACTGATGCTCTATCCACTGAGCCAAACCGGTCAGGGCAAGATGGTGTAATTTTATGAAGCTGAGACACTTGCCTTCACACTTGTGTTAACCATGGGGTGCAATGGAATATGAGTAGTTTGTTTAAACTGGTTCAAAGCCTCTGGGTTTATACCACTTGAACAATCTTTCTGCGTTTCATTAGTTGCCAATGAGTTCTCCCTTTGTTTCTGTGTTTGGTGTTATGGAGTCCATTGTTGTAGTGATGAGAGCTCAGGGAAACCATGTAATGACAGGGGGAAGCACTCGCTGGGGAAAGAGAAAACACTTTGAAGCAGTGGGACTCCCAGGCTGCATCTGGGCACCACGCCAGCTTTTCTGTAGCTGAGGAACTTGCCTAAGAAACAGCTGGCGATGGCTACAATTCACCTGTGATAAAGACCACCCACAGAGACCACTCAGCACACTAATCAATGATTTATTAATTGTATCAATGAAACAGATTATTTGATTGGCTTCAAGGGATTCAAATCCCCCTTGGCAGTCAGATACTGCCTTTGAGAATGGCTTAACCTTTCTCAACAGAGGCACACATTTCCCTCCAGTACTTTTATTTGAAGACACTCCTGGTTACAACTTTTACACCGAAATATATCGAAACATCATATAGTGTTTATTGACATTTATGGAAGTGTCAGGAAATTCCAGTGAATGAGCAGAGCCGTTCCCCATTCTGTCTGTCTTGGTTTGTAGAATCTGTCCCTGGGGACAGTGCTGTTCCTTTGGGGGTCCTAGAACATCTTTTTTTTTTTTCAAGTGAGCTGCTGCTTCCTGGGATGCATCACAATTCAGTCCAACTGAGAGGGTTTTGCCAGAAAGAGTATATATTAGGTCCTATTACATTTATGATTTACTCAATTCTCTCTGTGATACTGGGAGGTGTCCTCAACCCAGTCCAGGTTTGATCCAGTTATAAGTTGGGTTTCCTACAAAGGATCTCGATGACTTTTTCCTGCACACTTACCGGTGGTCAAATGAACAGATGCAACACAATGTGGGGACACTCATCTTGGCTTGTCCTGGCACACACAGTGGGCTGCCAGCTCATAGTCTATTTGACTGGTGGATCTCAGACAGGGACTCATGTAGAATGAATGAATGAATGAAATCAGGACCTTTTCCCAACCAGCAAGGGGAAGCAGGGGTATAAGTTTTATAAAGGACCTGCTCTGGGCCCCCTTCCAAAAGCCAGGTTTTAGTTATTTGTTAAGGGTGCCAAACTCCTGTAGTTCCAGGATCAGTTTGTGTGGCCCCATTGTTCTTGATTCCTTTAATAATTCTTGTGTGCTATTTTGAAATGTGGACCCTAGCTCCCATTTGGAGGCAACCAGAATAGTGCCACTTACCATTCTGATATATAAAATGTCTCCAGGCAAATTTTCCATATCTAGAAATATATTTGTATTAAATTATTTTTAAAACACTCCTCTACCAACACTCTCCTCATCCCTGGCTTATCCTGATCCCATTAAATAAGGGCCTAATCTGTGAGAAGACTGTGGCCCTTTCAAGGATATATGCATTTTAATGGGTTTGCTTAAGGCCTGAAAAAGATTCAAGACACAAAGGACTGAGTCAGTAATGGTGGGATTTCAGGCAGGATGACAGGCATTGAGGGATATACTTTTGGCCAGATTCTGCCTGACTCCATTCAAATTTCACAAAATAGACAGTTGTCTATTCCATAAGCAAATGGACAATAGCTTTTTCTTCTTTTCTCCCTTCATAATTTTGACATAAGCTATGCAGTGGAAAGCAGGTACTGACTGGTTGTATCCATTATGTATGGGGGCCAATTTTATTAAGGATCTAGGAAATCCCTCCCTTGATGGCATATTTAGAAAGTACTATTGGCATCCCGTCCCTCCGTGTTACCAGTGAGTGACATGTCAATGTCTTGATGCCTGGTCTTAATTATTCACTTTCTGCCATTTCCAGAGCCTTGAGATGGCTTTCGTCCATGCTGACACATGGAATATAGCAAAGAGCATTAGTGGATTCCAAGTGTAACTATGAGAACAGAGAAGAAAAAAATATGTGTGTGTGTGTGTGTGTATGAGTGTGTATACATATGTGTGAGTATATATATACATATATATATATATACACACATATATGTATATATAACGGTTGATCATAAGCCAATTTAGTGGCATCTAGCATATGTGGTGAGAGCACCATCTTTTCATACACATAAGAAGCCACAATGACAGTTCTTTCCTGATCGTCCCCCAGAGAGCACACTATTTTATAATTTGTGGAGTGTTCTTTTTGAGGATAAAATGAGGTAATACATTTGAAAACATTTTGAAGATTTTGAACTGGAAAATATAGTTCAGCATAATTTCAACGATGATGATTTTCATGTTATCCATTTGGTTGCAAGTTACAGGTTACAGCTTCTTAAGCAGCAGGGCTGACATTAGTTGGGTTTTGACTGTGAGTACCAGAATGGCACAATCATGAAAAAGCCACAAACACAGCAAAGCAGAGGAACAGGAATGCCGAGGTGTTTGAATTTTATTCCCCACTAGCTGGTAACACATCTTGTGCCTTGGGCAAATAATTTAATCACACCAATTCTTTGAATCCTTATCTTTAAAATGCAGAAGTGAATCAGTCCATTTTTAGGGATCCTTGGAAAAACTTTGTTTAAATATGTGAAACCTCTCATCAGGGAAAGTTGCTACAGGTCTTTCCTTCAACCTCAAAAATTAGCTTTGGTCTCCAGGTCCCCTAACATGTTAGATTGTAAGAATTTGACAAAACTGAAATATTTCCTGAAAGTTGTTTTAATGCCAATAGCTATTATCAGCATGATATGCTGCCATGTCATTATAGTACATGGAAAGAACCAGTAAAAAACAAGAACACAAATAAAACTTGGGGGGAGATCTTTTTGCTACTCAATACATTTTTGTTGTCAGTCTGATTTATCCAACTACAAAGAAGCAGTAAATGAAAGTTTTTTTCTTTTTTAAATTTTCCTTCCTTCCTTCTTTCCTTCCATCTTTCTGAATCCTGTTCTTTATTAAAAAAATGAGTTTGATAGAATCAGTGCTCAAAGCTAATGAAGTGGTATAAAACATTACAATTGGTTGTCAATAACCTTCTGAGAACGCTTTTCAGGCATTCTCACCATTTGTGAAATATGAAAGGGCTGAGACAGAAGCAACAGGGGAAATGCGTTTTTTAGCAGTCTCCTTCTAGGAAGCCATAGCATTTCTACATTATGTTCCCATGTTATACACCCAAACTATGTCAGCATTTGGATTTTCCTCTGATATGGTGATATTCTGTAAATGGTTTATCATTTTTGTGTTATTTCTCCATTTAAAAACTGCCTTGTAAATTAAGTAGATTAAATTGGTTGTAGAAAAAACAGATTTATACATCTCTAAAAGTCTTAGTAGTAAGGCGATATTTGAATAGTAATGTAAAAAAAGGAGAGATTAAATATCTAATTCTGTTTATGTTGGCGAAGAGCTAACAGAGCTGAGGGAAGAGCATGTGCAAAGGTCTCGGGGCATTTCCTGAGGCAGGAGAATGCTTGGGTGGAGGAAGAACAAGGAGGCCTGAACACCTGGCGACAGTAGGGAGAAGAGGGGTAGGCTGATCTTGTAGGACTCTGTAGGCCATTGTAAGAAAACTGGGAATCATTGGAGGATTTGGGGAGAGGAATGACTAGAACCAAGTGATGCTGTAACAGAGATTATAAGGCAAAAATAATTATTTATGGGATGGATGATGGTACCTTGAAACAAGATGATAGTAATGGAGGTGATGAGAAATGGTATGGATCTATTTTGATAGAAGCGCTGATATAATCTGTTGATGGATCTGATAAGGGGTATGAGAGAAAGAAAGGTTCAGAATGACTCAGAGGTCATGGCCTGAGACACCGAGACTATAAAATTGCCATCAACTGAAATGGGAAGATCAAAAATTTGTGCAAATATACATTTTTGATGCCTATATGAGAAAGAAATATTTTGTAAATCCTTAATCAGTACCCTTATATTGGGTAGCTATTTTCATTCATATTTAAATTTAAGAAAGGAGATTAAGAGATAGAAAAAAAAATCTGGGACTAGATCATTCTCTTGATTTCACCTATTCATTTATTCAGTTACTAATTACTGTAATCTCTTACACATTAAAAGCTCAGTGCTAGGTGCTGACAGAGGTAGAAAAATGTTCATAAGTGAATTATGCTGACAGCATGACTATAATTTAATAGTGGTACTGATAAAAAAGGGAACTGTGTGTATCATTAGCACAAGTAAGATGCCATAGTGTTAGGGTATACAAAAGTGATTATGAGGAGGTGACATTGTGAGATGGCTTGAAAAATTGGTTGACATTTTATATTTCAGGAGGAATGTTGTTATATCACCAAAGCCAGAAAGACTATGAAAGAAGAAAGGAATTTTCTGATTTGTTAATGATTTTGAGAATTTGTTGAAGGAATCTGAAAGAACAATCTATATCAGGATTCCTCAAGAAGTTTGGAGAATTAAGCCCTAATACTAATTTTATGTAATGAATTTGCTGATATCATATGCATCCAGAATGCAACTAGCCATGTACCATTCTTGGGAGAATTGAGAAAATTGTTACATGGTTGAAAAAGGCTGCTCTACTCTGAACAGGTTTTAAATTCAAGGTTATATTTAATTAGTATAGAATATCTCAGCTTCTTGTCAAACTTCCATATCTAACCCAATAAGAAGTAAGATGGGAGGTAGACTTGATGTCTGCTGAGCTCAACATCAGGTAAGAGGCTACGTAGGTAAGTGAAAATAGCAGAAGAAATAAAATAAATTTCTCTTATTCTTGAGGATCATATAATCTAATTGGGAAGACAAATGAAAGGACAGTGCATGAGAACAGCTTCACAGCACCATCTAAATACTGACCAGTGAAATCACTGTGGACAAAGAAGGGTAGGGTGGCAATTTGCATTAAAGAATGAGCAAGGTTGCCTGAGTTGAAGCAGAGAGGACATCCTTGAGGGTCTTAATAAAAATATTAGCAAGCCATTGATTAATTTTTAAAAATTGACATTTCAGCAAGGATTTCATGAGTTAAACAATCGAGACTTTACAGAAATGCTGACATTCAGATGGCTTTCCTTGATTTTTAGAAAAAAAATTTATGTACAAACAACTTCACTCATATTTGTGCTCCTCAAATCTGCTGGATTTTCGTCTCCAAGGCTGACATCTGTCTAATACTTGAATTGTGAAAAATGTCCGCTTTGATCGGCTCTTTCCATTGACAGTTATAAAAGTTCCTTTTGGAAATCACTGAGGGCTGCCTTCACAAAACGCACACTCCAACATGAGGAAAACTTTGAAGGGAATGCAAGCTCTCATCCAGGCGAATTCTGCGCCCCCTGCTTGTGGATAACTGACTGACAAAGCTTTCTCTCTTAGGATGTGGGACTTCCTAAGGGATGCTGAGGTACCCGTGTTTGGGCTCAGCAGAGCACTTTAGCTTTGGAGCTCTCTATGCCATTCTAGAAACAACCTAGACACAGCGGAGAGAGCAGGAAATCACACTGTATCTTTCCAGTACCCATTGCAGCCGTCCGTTGCCAAAACAAACATGTTGTAACGGTAACATCTTGAGGTGAAGCGTGAAAGGGCAGGCGCTGTTGCGGGCGGAGGAGGAGAGGGGCTATGCCTTCTGAGGCTGGAATAAGGTGACAGCGCCCAGCGGTACCTGAGCCAAGCGCATTGCAATATCACAGAAGTGATGCAGAGCATTTAATGAGTCGGGACTGAAAACTTTAATTAGCTTGTACAGCTCTTTATTATTTTATTATTTTTCGTTCATTATATTCCCTGCTCCGTCTCTGCAGATGCACTGCATTTTCATCATCAAATGACGGGCTGGCTATTTTTGTCAAACAAGAACCCTGAAACCATCCAGTGAGTGCGGAGACAGTCTGCCCGCTCTGTCAACAGGATGAAAGTGAGTCTCGGGCTTTTTTTTTAATTACAAGGATAACATGTTCGCTCATCTAATAATGAAGATGGTTAGCAATTTTAAATTTTAATAATCAATTACTGAAAGTAATTCTCCATTAAACCACAAGAGAGCCATTAAATCTCAAAAGATGGAACAGGCTGTATGTAACAGTAGCAAATTTTCTATTTTTAAATATCATTAGGGAATATCTGATTGTTTCATTTCTCTGCATTTCTTTTACCTTTTTCCTCATGCAGACCATCTCATTTTCTGCAGGAAGACAGCACATGATCTTATAAATAATAAAAGAAAACCCTTGCAAGACTTGATCCAGGGGTGTGAAATATGTGCTAAGAATGTAATTTATTTCAGTCTGGCATATTTTGACTGAATAATAAGGAAGGTGACTAATTAATATTATACGATGCTGTGGGCAAGGCAGCACAGTGGGCTAATCCACGCTCCTTTCACCTCTGGAGACCCGCATTCAAGCCTTAGAGGACTCCCAGCCGCTGAGCACAGGCTGGGGGAAGGGAGAGGAGGCATCAGATGTCTTTTCCTGGCTGAGGAGACCCCTGTCCATATTCTAAAACCACCCTGAACATCAGCCTCTGCTCTGAGGAAATGAGGGAAAAGACAAATGATTGCTACTTGGCTGTGGCAATTTGGCCGACTTACATGTCAGGGAGAGATAACTCGGTGACAGCATCAGCTGTCCTAGCTCTAGCCTGGGTTAGCCCGCTCACTTTCATCCCACATAAACATTTGGAAATAGATGGAATAAAAGAAAAGGTGTGTGTGTGTGTGTGTGTGTGTGTGTGTGTGTGTGTGTGTGTGTGTCTTCAGAAAGAGATGGCCAGAAAACAGTGAATTATTTAGAATCAAATTAGTCTAAGTTCCCATTAGAAGCAAACTGATTCCGCTTCTGCAGTATCCAGAGCTCAGAGAGTGATGTGGTACTGTGCTTTATTTCTGAGGCAGTTCATAAGTTTTCAGACAATGGGAAAGCCATGTTGAATCTAACCAATGTTGCTACACTCTACACCACCCACCCCAACCACGACCATGTGACCTATGGGATGCAAGGAGCTTGACTACCTCGAGCATCATAAACTCCACGGCCAGAGAGGAAGTTCTTATCGTGTTGATTGCTTTTCTGATGGAAATGGTGTCTATGTTCCCAAACTGTGCTGGCCTTTCCGGGGAGTAGCTTGTTCTTCCTGGGGAAGGGTTAAACCGAAATTCTGTCAAGCCAGGCAGGGCAAAGAGTATTTCATGGCATAGATCATTAAAATACAGTTCCTTTGTACTGATTCACAGGAAAGTTCAAGTTTCTGGATATTGTAGGATTTCTGTTTCTCTCCTTCTGGGGACTTCAGTCATCATTAGAACCATCGCCAGGGACAAGCCGGCTGGGTGGAAATGAGGGAATGTTGGAGATCTCCAGGTGAAATTTGAATTCCGGTACACAGAGGGCAGGAGAGGCAGAAGAAAGAAGCAGACCACACCAGATTGGTAGGTGGCAGGTTTAACAAGCAAGGGAACTTACATAACCAGGCTTGTCTTGGGCAGTGGCAAGATAAGATTATCTCTGCCTTTGCCTGCAAGAATCGTAAGTGTTTATATAGATGCCTTAATGGGGTTCCATTATATACACAGTAACACATCACTCTCCCAAGGCACCTAGTACAGGAGTGGTGCACAGGATGTACATTTCAAGGACAGGAGTAGGGGTAAGGAGCCTCAATTGCTCTGGTACAACTCACAGGTCAACCAGCAATCACATCCTCTCAATGACATCCTCCAACAGGAAACTGTAGTACATATCGGATAATGTTGGTCTTTGTTAGCACATCTGATAGGTGGTTTAGTAAAAAGAATAAGAAGAAAGTATTTGTTTAAATTAGGTTATGATGTGAATTCCAATTATCCAGTTATGATGACTAATCCATCTTCTACCTATCTACTATTAGTATGTTTTTGAGACATATATTTACTTTCTGAAGTCACCAATCATGGATTAGTATTAGTGAACTATCATGATCATATATTCTCAAAAATACTTAGTACTATTGGGTGACTATGACACTCTATGGAGAACCTCAATCTTTAGTCATAAAATTAAGAGCTCCCGGTTTCACAGCCCCATTAGCCCTATTTGAAATGACCTTATACAGGTTTAAGTGGAACAGAAGGATTCATAACCTCTGGATGACATAGGTAGGTTTCAAGAAACAGACATCCTGACAATCACATCTGTAAATCTGTGGTAGGGAATCCACACTAGTGGGTTTAGCTCTGCTTGGTACCTTATTCTCTAATGTTCTTCCACATCCCATTTTCTACAGAAACAAATCTGGTCTTTCCAAAGGGCATATGTAGGAAGTATGGTTTCTTTTATTTCAAATTTATATTTAGAGACAAATTACAGCTCTTGATGCTGTGGTTAAGTGAAGCTGCTATTTTGGGGGCAAATGTGTTACTTCTGTAATGAGTATAAAAACAAGGTGACCCAGGGCATGAAGAATTGAGCTTCGTGCTGGCTGCAAGCTTTTAAGGGGGATGTTTTTGATTGGTCCCTGGGGTGCATGCAGGTAACTGAGCAACATACGCTGGGTCCTCAGCTATTTGGTTTGGAGGTCAGGCCGTGGATTCCCTCCCCTAGGAATCTTTACTATTTCAAAGAGGAAGAGAGTCAACTCATAGCAGCTTCCCTAAAGAATATCTGATACTCCACAGATAGTTGGAGGAAAAGGGCAGTGCCAAATCCCCCTGCCCTCCCCAATGGTGTTTAAGGTGCTCCCTAGAGATGGGAAAGTCATCCATGGCATCATTGACAGCAAGACTCTATTCCACAGAGAGGCTGGCAAAGTCAGCTGGGGGCCACTCGAGGGAATCCTTTATTGCTTATTGAGAAGCAGAGAACAGAATAAGGGTAAAGCCTATGGGAGGCCTGATCTAACACCCAGTGGAGGGATGGAGAGGCAATTAGATAACCTTGCTAGAATGTTCCAGGCTAGAATCATAGAAAATGAGGAAAAACATTAGGAAAGCTCTAGGTGTAGGCTCCCATATTACTGATGAGAATTGGAGTGACGTGTGGAGTTCAATGAGCAGCCCTACCTACACCCACACTGAGAACCTCTGACTCAAAGCACTAGGTTTGTTCATTATGAGGTTGTGTACAGTGAGGTAAATTTTTTCCCAATGAGGGGAAATGCAACAACCCTCTTTGAGTCTCATTTTTCTCATCTGTTAGGTGAAGATAGAAGTAGTGTAGGGTTTCTCAGCTTTGGCACTATTGACATGTTGGACTGGATAATCCTTTGTTGTCATGTGCATTGAAAGCTGGTTAACAGAATTCCTGGCCTCTACCCCTTAGATGCCAATAGCACAATTCTGAAAACCAAAAGTGACTCCAGACACTACAAATGTCCCCTTAGTGCAAAAATGTCCCCACTGCAATAGTGTAATAGTGGGAATCATGATATTCTATATAAAGTGCTGGGCATGGTATCTGGCATGTAATAATTGCTCAATAGATATTAGATATTATTTTCACCCACTGGTTAAAAATGTGATCAGTGTTTTTAGTAGATATTAGATAATACCAGATATTAGGGATACCATTCATTCTCTCAGGTAATGCGTAAATGTTCTTAGTTCAGAGATTCAACGGCACTCCTGTCCTTTGCTTTGAATAAGGAGAAGCTGGTTTTAAAGAAAGCATTTTTTTTCCTGTGTTCACAAGCTTAGATTATGTATACTATGCAGATACATTCACAGCTAATCTGGTAAATGGTTTTCAGAACAGTGGCTGCATGATTAATTGATTAAACACTGCAGTGTTCATAGCATATTCTGGGAGAACAATTGCAAGTTTGCCAGTGTAATACACGTCTTGATGTTGAGCAGCTGCCCACAATATTCTTATTTGGAACAACATTCATGACAGTTATAGGTAGGCTTTCATTAAAAATGCGTTTATATTGTTTCTGAACCATAGAGTACTCACTGACTTTGTTGACATAATCTAAAGAGGAAGGATGATATTCGTTTCTGTTTCTCACGCACATTTAATGTCCTATCTTTTGAGGGCTATTATTTGATAGCATGTACAATAATATAATTATTCAAAAGACAATTCTAGCTTCTTCTTGAATGCAGCGATTAAAAACAGGCCAAACAACATGATCTACCGAGTCTTGGCTTCATAGCAAACTCCCACCACTTCAGCAAAAGCAAACTTTAGGCTGCTAATAAGAATGGCCATGACTAACCGAAGTAATTCCTTCTTGCATTAACCTTAAACTCTTTCAGAGTCATCAAGGTTTTATTTTTTCGGCTCCAGATTTAACTGTTGAATTTTGCAGAAATCATTGAAAGTTACACAAGGGGGGATTAAATTAAAGCAAAAGACACAACTGCCTTTAAGACAACATTAAAGAAAGGTGGAGGAAAATCTAAGAGCTTCTGCTTTCACATCTATATGGGTATATTTTTTAAATGGAAACATTAGGCTAACAAGAACCACCTTTCAGCTTGCATTGGAAATATTTGGGTTTGGTTCTCTCATTTAATTTGTTTAGAGTAAAACTCCTATAGTAACTGATTTAATAGAATCTTTAGGCAAGTTCTTTAGGAAAATGGAATATTAGAATTAGAATATTTAACAAATTGCAAAATAAATTTGAAGAACCAAATAAAAACAAAATTATTTTTATTTTCATTTAAATCTGTGTTTCATGATCGTTGAGGCCATCCATCCTTTGCTCTCTCTCCATGTCCCAGCTATTGTTTCTTCTACAACTTTATTAGTCCCAAATAGACATTTTCATGCTTTCCTGATTTTCTCTTTGGACATTCATCTTCAGCACATTTTTTAAAATTTATTTTTTGTTGAATTTATTGGGATGGCATGGTTAATAAAACTATATAGGTTTCAGGTATGCAATTCTACAATACATCATCTGTATGTTGTATTGTGTGTTTACCACACCAAGTGAACTCTCCTTCCTTCATCATTGATCCCCCCTTTACCCTCTTCTACCTCCCCCCGACTCCCACTTCCCTCTGGCAATAACCATATTGTTGTCTGTCCTTGAGTCTTTTTTATTCTTTGCTTAATCCCTTCGCCCTTCTCACCCAGCCCCATCCCCCTCCTCTCTGATAGCTGTCAGTCTGTTCTCTATATCTATGAGTCTATTTCTAGTTTGTTTGTTAGTTGATTTTGTTATTTAGATTCCACATATAAATGAAATCACATGGCACTTGTCTTTTTCTGACCTGCTTATTTCACTTAGCATAATAATCATCCATGCTGTCACAAAGGGGAAGAGTTCCTTCTTTTATAGGGCCGAGTAGTATTCCATTGTGGAAATGTACCACAGCTCTTTTTTATCTACTAATCTACTGATGGGAACTTGGACTGCCTCCAAATCTTGGCTATTGTAAATAATGCTGCAATGAACATAAGGGGCATATATTCTTTAAATTAGTATGCTATGGGTCAAAATCCATCATTTCAACTCTCTTTTCTAGTTACACCTGTGCACACTGATTGTACTTTTATTCAACTGCTCCTTCTTACTTAGGTGATTTTTTTTTGCTCTATTATTTTGCACTGACTTGTAAAATGCTTAGCAACTTTGTGCTAGTTGCATGTGTTTCATATCTTTCCATGAAGATTGGTATATCATGGAAAGCAGAGACTGTCTTTGAATTTTATTTTTCTCCAAGTTCCCACAAAGGTGTTTTGAATGTATAACAAGTATGTGGTGGAAAAATTAAACAATGCTATGTTGAACTATTTTACAGTGAGCTTTTATGAAGGGCCTCTTATTTAGATGTTTAAATTTTTAATGCATCTATATAATAACCAATAATACTATTAGAAATATCACTAACTCGGGATGTTGCACTATTATAATATAGTCTAATTCTCATCTGCAGATGGAAAAACTGCATGGATAAATAAATGACTTACTGGGTAAAAACTCAATAATCAGCCCCAAAATATAACTAACTGGATATTTCCATTCACAGTCCCCAGTTTTCTTCCCTTGGTAGCACTTCTCCTATTAGTTAAAAATTACCTACAAAAAGACACATTGATCTAAATATAATTATAGCAGGTCACCTTACACTTAGCTAGAAGGGAAATATATCACATACTGGACTTACACTTGTGCTTGAGAGACATAGAGGTTGGAGGTTGATGGCTGTCTTTGCCACTCCCTAGCCCGGGGAACTCAGATGCATAACTTTAACTCCAGGCTTTGTTTACTTAACTGTAAAATGGGACTGATAATTGTACTTACTTTGAAATACCTAACACATCTGATATATTTTGCATGGCATATAAAAAGCTGTTAGCAAATGTAACCTATAGTTATTAACACTTTAGGACTTTGCAATTTAAAAATAATTTTTAATATTAATTTGATATGTTTATCAATACCACTAATGGATTCTAATCCATATATTTCATGTCAATTTTAAGAAATGTGTATCTTTGTACTCTACTATGTCAATTTCCCCAGGAAAATTTATTTTGGTAATAGTTTTCTCCAAATTATCTAGAGAAAAAGTTTTTTCTTTTGCATTTTCCATTTAGATAACTTTGATGTTATAGATACTTTTGTTTTTGTTTTTAGAACTCTCTGGATCCTATTTTAAAACTAGCTGTCAACATCCTTAAAAATTACTCTATAGTTTTAGTCATATATCTCCTTAAGGAAGTATGCTATTCCTTAAAAAATAAAATGATAAAAACTAATACTGAGATAAAGTGCTTAGTTTATTCTTATTTAGCACAATATTTTATAGCTACTTCTTTTAAAACCATAGGTTGAATATAAAATGCACATGAGGAAAAAATAGATTCGTTTTATTAATTTTATATCTTATCTTCTTTAATTTCACCTCATGCTTCCTTTCTCAGATAATTGGAAAAAATAACTTTCTGAAAAATCAGTTACATAATATTAATTTTTTTAACATTTGCTATTATCTAAGATCAAACTAGCACAAATGCCTTTTCCTGGTCACAAGCAGGTTTGAAGTATGGCTGTACCAGGGCAAACTCAAAGTACCTACTCTACATAAATTAATCTCCCAGAGGAAAATGCATTATGCTTATAATTGAAGTTATCATTTCTAATACCACCATTAATGCTGATTGAATCTTAAATTTGTGTTGGGATCATTTATTTGAAGACACTATATCTCTTAAAAATTCATGTCAAGTACACTCTATAAAGGTTAATCTACAGTCTTGAAGCTATTTCTTAGGCTTTGGCAACCTGGAGAAGGTCAGATTATGAATCTATGCAAAAATAAGAGCCTATTTTTTAATAGGTAGAAATAGATCTATTTTACAGAAAGATAGGGATTGGCAATTTAGCTTAAATGTTTTATTTTTTAAATATAAAGAGTTGTTAGATGTGTTCACAATATGATCCATTTTTTCAACTTATTATTTTCATTTTGTTAAATTAGAATTTTCACATTAAGTCATTTCCTCTACTCTTTCTTCATATAATGAGCCCTGGAAATAAGTAACCTCCTTCAATGAGGTCCATTTCTTTGTCTCTTTCTTCTTATTTTTTTTTCATCCCTTTTCATGCAGCGATGGTTGCTATCACAATCTACCCCAGTTGCTAAAAATTTTGAGGGAGGGTCACTCTTAATGCCTCCTGTTATCTTCCTTTGCCACATCTAAGAAATCTTAAGTGCTATCTATTTCTTCTCAAAAAAACTACAGAAGATATGGAAAGCATCTGCATCTTTCTATTCTCCCTATCATTGCTTTAGTGCAAGCAACAGCTACCTAGCCATTAGGCTGAATCATAAAAATTTGACAAAAATACTCATATATTCACAATTCATATATTTCAACTAAATAACTTTTCTTTCTAATTCATTTGTTTTGCACTGCAATAAGAGAAAAAAATGTCAAAAACACAAACCTGAGCACATTTGACCCTTGTTAATCCCCTTCAATGGTTTTCCTCTGTCCCCATGATAATGTCCAAATTCCATTCCCTGGCCCACAAGGTCCTGCATGAGTTGTTCTCTATTGTTTTATTTAATATCATTTTTTTTTTGCAACTTTTCACCCTTGTAATTTTGCTCATCTTATCTCTGGTCTTTCATACACATTGTTTCTTCTACATGGTCTATCTTCACTGCCTCTTTTCTTGACTGAATCCAATTCATCTTTTATATTTCACTGTATCCAACACTCTTTATAACCTCCCAGATCTGAGTTAGAAGCCTTCTTAGGTGCTTCTGTAGCTAGCCACACTGTATTTAATTTCATATTTACTTTTCTAACTCTTTTACTCAACATGCTCTATGAAGGCAAGGGCCACATCTTCCAGTTGATCCCTGGGCTTCTAGTGTTAATGCATTGCAGGTTACTTAGTCACTCAAGTTAGCGTCAATTTCCAAAGCGGATGGTAACTTCATAGGGGGTGGTGAGGATTGCATGACAACACCTGTGTAATAGGACTTTTTGGTAGGCTAGTCTTATTTTAGTTCTTAATACTTCCCCTTCCCATGAATTTCTTAAATGTTTGTGTGTGTGTTTTGTTGTTGTTGTTGTTTTTAATGTTCTCACTGGTAGAGGAGAGATTTTGGTCCATGATGTAGGGACTATAGAGGAGGATGGGAAACAAAATGGAGTGACCTTTCCAATTCCTCTGCCAACTCCCATCCCTGAGACTCGGTGTAGGCAGGTATAGGGAGAGATGCGGAAGTGGTGGGACTCTTCAGGGCTGCACTGTATCCAGGTGATAAAGTGGGCACAGAATTTGGAAGGAGACCTTGTTGCTCTCTTGAATGAGATTCAGTATTTTGTGACTCTCAGAGGACTGGGACCTTGCGTTTGCCAGACTCAGGTTACAGGGATTTATTGAGACTACACCTGGCAGTAAGGAAGGCGGCATTTATGTCATAGGAATAAAGAACAATAAACATAACAGGTCAGACTTAGCAGAGACTAGAACTAGATTCATGAACATCTAAGGGACTTTTGTTTTATGGATCTTCATTTTTGTGTTCTTCTATTAGTGGTACTCCAAGACATTCCAGCGTTGTTTTTATTCTTCTGTCTTCTCCCTTCTCTTGCTGCTGGTTGTTTTACTTATCTTCTATTCTGAATGTCCTTTTATCTATGTCAAAGCTTTTTATCTATTCACACATCTATTCATAACTGAAATTATATTCATTTTACCTTGGAGGATAAGACTAAATAGGAAACCAGCTCATTATGTGACTGTGAACTTGTTGTCTGGTCCTGTGCCTCTGCAAGCGTTACTGTATTTACTCATTATTCATTAAGTTAATTCACTCGACAGATAGTCACTGAACATCTCTTACATTTTAGGCACCCTTCCTGGTACTAGTAATAACACCTAGATACTATATAAATGTCCCTGCACTTAACTTACTCAAGTTCCAACAACATTCAGACTACTGCAATTTAATATTAGACACGGAAAAGGGACGGAGACGGGGGTAGAATTCTAGTAGTTACCAATGTGATATTACATTGAAAGGCATCAGCATATAATGGATGAGAAGGCTGAGGTCTGTTTTCAGGGCTCTGCCAGCTAGCTGCGTGCTTTCATTCTGCCTGTTGATTGCTCACAGCCTTCTCTGTGTCTTACTTCTAAGTGTACACCATACATACGTTGTACCTTTTCTCCCATCAGACTGCTCCTTCCATTGCCATATAAAACCACTCTGCTTCCCTAGGTCATGAGTAGTTTATCTATGAAGTTAATTTGTGGGCTGGGGAGTGCTCATGAATGAATGTCTATTATGTCCAGGGATTGTGTTCCCATTTCAAAGGGAGTCTCTATCATCCCAATGCCCCCCACCCCAAAAGCACCTCTAATGATAATTTCAAATCTTTCCTTCAGATTAATGGGGAAGCAGTTTGGTCCACAGGCAACCATTTAGTGTTTCCCAGATCTTACTATCTATATGATTAATTGGTAAATACTCTCTTAAAACCCCAACCAAAAGAGAAATAAGCCAGAGTCATTTCTGTTTTTATGCCAACCGTGGCATATGTCCTTCATTCCTTTAAAAAAGAAACCATTTTGAATCTAAAATATTATGAGATAATTTCCACATTATGCTCATTAAAAACTTAAAAAAATAGGTCTTTCTTATGTTTGACCTTATAAAGAATAAATCCTGGGTAATATCTGTAAGTGGGATAGGAGCAGTCATCAGTGAACCGCTGTTTAAGTACAAAGACACAACCCAATTACAGCACTGCATTATTTATCATCTGGCTGTTACTGCCATTCCCCTTAGTATTATTTCACCTTAAACATCAGTGCATGTATTGCTCAGGACCCCAAGATTCACCACACTGGGAGCTATTGACTGCTTTCAGGGCAGAGCCTGCTTTCAAACACAATAGAAGCCTTAAATCTTCGTGTTTCCCAGTTGTCATCCTCCTGTCATAGCCCTTTTTAAAAGGGTTTGGGGTTCTCCATTCATCACATATGCATAACTTCCATTAGTGTTAATCACATGCTCCATTTTAGAGCTGTTTTGGCCCCTCCGGTTAAATGGGCGTTTAAGCAGTTTTTAATGCATTATATGTACTTATTTTTTAAACGAGTATTATATGCCCAATTGACTGGAATGAATACAAAGTCCATCAGGTGAATACAGATTTATAATTGTTTTTAAAGCATGTATTATTTACCCGACCAACCATGACAGCCCTTTTGGAGTCATTCCAGCTGAGAGGGGAGATACATGTGTATGTCAATACCAAATAAACCTTCATGAAATCTTTTAGTGAGGTTCTCTCGGTTAAACTTAGAGCTTATCTGGCTAGTCATTTCCTCTCATTTTCTCTCTCCACAAATTCTCAAAATATTGTTCACTCTCTTTAGCTTGCATTATCATAGCATCATCCGTGAAATAGATGAAAGCTATGCAAATCCTCGTTTGATTCAAATAAACTAAAAAAATGCCACAAGATATACAGTGGCTATGTGGTGTTAGACCCTAAGACTGAAAAAGAAAATATATGCTCAGTTCTCAAGTCACATACAATTAAACTATATCAATAATAAAATTTAATGAATTATTTTATTTTACAAGTTAGTTCATTTGCCTAAAAATTACAATAACTAGGCTGACCAAAAAAAAAGAAATGACATATATTTCTTGTTTTCTTCTCAATTAAACTTCACTCTGCTATTTTTTCATAGCATTAAGCATGTTACATATCTTTTCTTTCTTCCCTGGGTTAGTAAGATTATTTCAAAATTGCTTTCCAAGTCTTTAATATATTTTTTATTTTTGTAGTATATTTACTTTTTACTAAAATAATAGATTGACTGTATAATGAGATGCTGGAATTTATTTTTATTGGCTTTTAAAGCTCAAGACAGATTCATCATGCAATTTTAGACAATGTATTCAGACCTATGCCAAACGAAAGATTACTGCTCTAGCCCATAATGTAAACCATGTCCTGTGGTTGGTAGAATTGAAATCCATATTAGCTGTGAGAAGAAAATGTATTGCTTATTACCAGAAAAGAGCAGCACATAAAACTTCAATTTCTGACAATGAAATTTAAGAGTTTTAAAATTTCAAAAAGACTTTAGGAAGACCTTGCCATTCTTTGTAGTTCAAAAATGAATGTATGGGAAAAACTGCATTCATTGAAATAACCAAGAGTAATTCTTTCTGTACTGTAGAGATTGTTCTTAGGGTGGATGCTGTAGCCTTTGTTCGCAGAAACTGGCCATGTTTGCAACTCTTCCTCTGACTGGAGGTCAGTCTGAGACTGTTGCTAGTAGAATCTTCCCAGGAAGCAGAACTCTGAGCTAAGGTATGCCGCTGGCTGCTGCTGTAGTCCAGTTAGTTTCTAAGGGGGCCACATATTGATGCTTCATTAAGAATATCCTTGGGTTAGGCTGGTGTGGCTCAGTGGTTGAGCATCAACTTATGAACCAGAAGGTCACGGTTGGATTCCCGGTCAGAGCACATGCCTGAGTTGCAAGCTCAATCCCCAGTAGGGAAAGTGTAGGAGGCAGCCCATCAATGATTCTCATCATTGATGTTTCTATCTCTCTCTCCATCTTCCTTCCTCTCTGAAATCAATAAAAAATGCGTATTTTTAAAAAGAACACCTTTGGGTATTCTTATGTGGCTGTCACAAAGGGGAAGCTTAATTATGACAACACAGTTCAGAAACTAGGTGGCAATGAGGAGAATATGGTCTCTTTATTTCAAACAAAAACAAACTCACCTTCATAAAATGCATCCTCAAAGAATTATAATGGAAAAAAAAAGCTTACATAATAAAAAAAACAATGTTGAAATTCTAAATAATGAATAAATTGTCAGTTCAACAACCACATTTATATTTGTATTACTTATAGATTAATGCTATTCCATGTCAAATAGCAACATCTGTTTAATTTAATTTTGTTATACATTTCATACAATTCCTTTTCTTTTGGGTTTTCCTATTAGATAGCTTTCTTATGCAAGCCTATTCATCCTTCCTTTCTCCTTTTCTTTTTGTCCTTCCCATTCTCATCTTTTACAAATACTGGTTGCAAATTTGCTACATGAATTAGGTTCTAAATGAAATATGGTTCAAGTCTTTAAAAACTTCATAGTTCAATGAGGACTATATGCACACAAAAAAGATAATAATTCAATATGATAAGTATATTGAGTGCAGTGCTAATAACAAATACCAGTAGGATGCGGTTAGTTGGGATTCATCATTGGCTTGATTTTTGTATTTGTTTGACATGTGCATTTCTATATCCATCAAACTTTAGCAAGAGTCTTTCTTAAATTAGAAGGAAGAACTTTCCATGAGGGAATCAAAATTATTCTATTAAAAATGATGGGAAAGTTCCCCAATGCCCTTTTAAGTAAGTATCTTGGTTAATTGTATGCATTTTCAAGAATATAAAATATGTAGTTAATAAATTCCATATAATAAAAGTATTATATATAATGGTAATAGCTGGACCTCACATTGGGAAGTATTTTCATTGTCATTACAAAACCTAACTAACCAAATGTATAATTTACAAAAGAATAAAATAAAAGTTTATATGGTATTATAGAAAATTATAAAAAATATTTGGGCTTCATTTCCTCCTGCTTAAAAAAAAAAGCCTTTTAAAATTGTTTATAATTTATAGAAAATATCTCCCGAGGAGAGCAATCTTTTTTTTTAAATTCTCATATCATCAGCGTATTTTCTTCACTATTTCATAAGCAATGGACCTCCATTTCTAAGTCTTTATTCCATAGCACAAAACCTTCTGTGAATGGCTAACATTTTCTTACACATACAGGTCCCCACAGCATAATCACATAGATTAACTGACCTGGATCGTTAATTATTACACTTGAGGAACTCCATAAACTTGAGCAGAGGAGTAAGTAGTAATTGTGACATTGGCCATAGAGATTGGCATTTGCTTTTTATGTTGTTTCTTTGCTTGTATTCTAAAATTGCTTTCTGTTCCCTGGTTATTTCCCATTTGAAAGCAGTATTACTGAAATGTTTTATTACAATAAACTACTTGCACATTTAGCAATCTCTCAACATACCCAACCATTTCATTAGTTGGAATACACTCTAGGTTTTACAGAACTCTTTCATTAGTAAGGCAACAAAGTGATAGCTTCTTCTACATGCCTTCCATGCTGCCATTAAAGTGAAAATAGTTAGAAATAAAAAGCATCAGCATCAGAGCAGTGCTGCTGTTGCATTACAGAAAAAGAATTTAGATGAAATTGTGATTTGTTGTTTATTGATATTAATACTTCGGCAATGTCATCCCAATCGATTTAATAAATAAGTATTTAAAAAATGCTTTGGGTTTGTCTTCCCTCTGTTATGCAGATGTTGGCTTCGATGAGAGCTTTGCTGGCAAAAGAACAAATAAAACTTAACCAACCAAAAGTATAAAATTTTACAAAAGAATAAAATAAAAATTTTTCATGATATATGACTGGCAAATATTTCCACCCCATTTTCATGCCACTTTTTTTAAAGCTAAGTCTTAAAGTATATGTATTTCTGCATTGTATTTTTGAAAGCATATATCTTTTGAATTACTCTATCCTTTAGACATTTTTAAATGTTTAGTTGTTAAAATATTAAAGGCTTACCAAGCTAATTTAAAAAAAAATCATTTTGGTATGGCAGATACAGCTTCAAAAAGTCACTTTTCAGAGAAAAAAAAAGTGCATTCAGGTTTTCAGAGAAGAGGAATAGCAAACACATTTTAAGGAGCTGTGGTATCCTTTCTTTCCGTCTCTCTTAGAAGCCCTGAAATCGACAGTGCTGCTGAGCTGGTTTCATGTTAGAAAGCTGTCCTAAATACACACTGACAGGGGCCGTGTGAATGGACGCGGAGCTGTCTGCTCTCACACACATGCCACCACACACACACACTCAGGCTTAAGAAGACTGTGCAAGGCGTCCTCAAGCTTATTTGTAAAATGCAGTCTAGTTAAGATGAATGCAGAGTCATGAGCCTGTACACATGTATATCTGGAGGCTGAAAGCAGTTTATTTGATATTTAGTTGAATGTGTATTAGCAAATCATAGAATCATGGTTAGCAGCTCTATGGGTTAAATAAGCATTCTGGTGAGTATTGTGATTGATCTAGAAAAAACATTAGTATAAAAAGGGAGTAGATGCGATTTAATTTGGTATGGTTGATTTGGAAGGTGCTTTTTAAATTTCCTTGTGTGTTACAACCAGGTGCTGAGAAGAATCTACAGTAATACAAAGAAATAGAATTCCTATATATCTTTATTGAATGTGACACAATATAATCAAAGAATGCACATAATTAAGTGCTGGAGCTCAAAGCATCTTTGAAGCAGGAATTCTGCTGATTTTTTATTTTATGTAATTGCTTACAGATTAGTTCTCTATTTGCTCCTAAAGAATATACTTAAACACTCAATCAATGAATATCCTACAGCAGTTTGTTGTAGATTCAATAATGGGGAATGGTGCATTGTACCAGGATAGTCAGATATACCCATAGGGAGTGTCAGTGGTCAAAATGCTTCCATTGCCAGAAGGTAGTCTGAAAATGGTCTGGAAATTCGATACAGCATTGACCCTACGTTGTATACATGATCCACAGTCAGTTTCTCAAGCGTACTTGAAGTTTTAAAAAGAACCATTAAAAAAAGTTGGAATTAAAAGTATATATATTTTAAATAAGTTCTTTTGTATGTGAACTAGTTGGTTTTAAGTGTATTAATTCAAATGAGCTAAATAGCAAATCTAATCTAATTCCACTTCAGGTTAAATGTGTTTAAAATTAGTCTATTAAAAATAATTTAATAAATATTTTAGAGTTTAAGAAATAGAAATTGAAAGTTACATACTAATATTTTTCTTTGTGTAAATACAGTTAAATGTTCATCTATTTTATCCGCATGAATCCCCTGATTATTAAACAACAAGTAGCCACATACTGGTATATTCACAAATCCTTGTGATGTCTCTGATTCTTGGATATCTTTATTAAATTGATTTTTTTCTTTATCTTATCAGTGGATTAAGAGTGAGATAAGTGGAAAGATCTTTAAGTAAACAAAGTAGAGTAATTTATCAAATATCACACTAATGTTTTTGCTTTTTCCTTCATTCTGAGAATTACCAGTATATTTTCATTAAAATACATATCAACTTCTTTAATTATTAGGTACTTTCATTTGTGTAGTTATTCCAAATTGCTTTAAGATGATGACTTTGTTATTCTGAAACCAGAACAAGTTAGAATTTTTAATAATAGAAAAAATAAGTTATTTTGGAATGTGCTTAATTTGGGAATATAAAAATTTCTTGTCATTCTCATACACAGAGTTCCTTTTCAGATTTTTAATAAATTGAGAATGCACATTAAATGATATCACACCAGATACATCCCAGCACCTATTTTGTAAGTTTCAGACTTCTCATTTTCAAAATTATAAGGATAGCTACATTTGCATTTTGATAACTACAAGTGTATTAACATGTATAATAGTAAATATCACATATATGCAAATAATGTCTGTATATAAATATACATACGTATACGTAAACATACTTTCAGCATTTCACTTGGGGGATAGTAAATGTATAAATGAAATGTAAAATTCATGTACTTTAGAAGCTGTTACTAAAATCTTAGTTTCACATTTATGATTACTTGATCAAATGGCACGGACAAATCGTAGATTCATCCTGTGATGTTGCTGAGAATAAAATTCTTTCATAAACTTTAAATAGCATCCTGTTGATTTTTGTCATGCAGATTTTATATGTTAGATTTCAACAGTGCTGATAACAATAATTTGAATGTTAATTTTTTTCTGCATTGATTGACAAGTTTACCTTTTCAGCATGTTAGTAACTTCTTTAGGAAGTTGCATTAAATCTTATCTAACTACAGATAGAGGAAATAGTGTTATAATACAAGTTAATCATTTCACACACTGAAATAAGTGTTAATTTTAATGATTCATTGGTTTTTCTATTTGACTGTCTTCTATTTTAAGACACAGACTATCCTATTCAATAAAATGATTTAGCTGATTTTAATCTCCTAAGGAAAGATATGAACATTTGTAGTAAAAATATGCAAAGTGCCTGGAATTTGGCTAGGCACATAGATGTGTAACAATTGATGATGCTCTTTCCCTGTTTTGTATTCTGTATTTATCAAGACATTTCTAATGTGTCTTTCCTTTTTGTGAGAGACTACATTTTCTAATTTGGGCAAACCAACTGGGAAATTATATTGTACCTTGAAAATAGCAAAGGTTGATGAACATAATTTGAATATGGACTGAGCTCAAGAGGGTTAGGGACAAATAGGATCAGAAAAACTTCACTTTTACTATGACTCATAATAATAACCTGATAGGAATGATGCTGAAGCTGGTTTTCTAGTTTAAATTATGATTATAGACTCCAAGAAGACAGGGTTGTGAATTTGTCCTGTTCACAGCTGTTTATTCAGTTCCAAACACACTAGGTGCTCATTAAATATTGTTTATATAAATAAAAAGCTACATTTTTCTTTCTTTCCATCTTCATAAAGCCATGTAAATTAATTTAAAATTGATATAAGCATCTTGTGATATTTTTAAATAATCAGAACATTCTGTTTCAACTGACTAATTTCTCCAACTACTGTTTTTCCCAAGATGGAAGCTAAAGCAGTTCCACTATAATGATTCAGGCTCCTCATATGGAGAAATCTCTAATCTGTGCTGCTTAATTTCTGCTCACCCTGATGAATGGTATTATACCTAACACAATACCCCTACCTCAACTGCAGGACTTATAAGAATTCAATGGTCTTAACTTATGGATCATCATTTTTAAATTACTTATTTTTTTTTAAACAAAGACCTTTACCATTGATGTTTATGGGTGGGACCTTGGAAAGGAGTTTTCACATACCTAGAAATTAGTGCATGCCCTACTTCCACTGATGCAAATATTTCCTAAGCAAAGAGAGAAAGAAAATCCCTACCCCTTTTTTTCCTTTTTCTGAAACCTAAACGCATTTTGTTTTCTCGAGCTCTATAAAAGTTCAGCACATAAAAGGTTAGGAGCCTGACTTTTTTCTGTCATGTATATCTTTGAAAAATTGGTTTATGAAGAGTCATACATCATGTAGCCAGACATATGGGAATAGTTAAAGATTAAGGTAAATAGACAAATTGAACTGCTTTAAATCATTTTCCTGGTTTCAGTTTTATGAAAGAGCTTATGAACAAAAGCTGACATTAAGCAATCACAATAGGCTCTTCTATATGTTTTAGACAGTGGTAAAGACTTTAGTGTCAGAAAGTGTTGCATCACCAATAGTTACATCAATTTGATTGGTGTCCAGATTTCAAAAATGTTACCTTGTCAAACCATAACCTTTTCCAAGTCTTTCATTTGTCATTGTTTTGTAGATTATATCATTTATTTTACATTACCTGTATCCGAAAGCATGGATCATGGGTTATAAGATTTTTTCTTTATATATTGGTTGTTTTTGTTTTTTTAAATAAAATTAATACCATAGGCATTTGTGTTCAAAAAGGACTAATCAAATATTTTGGAAGGGAGTTGGATTTCATCTAACAAACATTACTATAACTTCACCTATGGAGACCTTTGATTCCTTTTTACTGGAATAAAAAAAAAGATATTTTCAGGACCATTAGGATAACATTTTAAATTAATTGAATAAATATACTGAACTTTTCCAGTGTACCTAATACAGTAATATCCTGTGGAGAGAAGCTGGCTGTTGGGTTTTAAGGTAGGTCCCAGGAATTTGCCCAGTGGCATAGTGACAAGCCCCTACTCTTATAAAAAGTGCCATGAGATCTTTAATGTCCACACAGGAGAGTAAGGATTTAAGATTCTGTGGTCTCATTTGAAAGACCCCTACATAGTAAACTGCATGGGACTCAATTTATCTGCCTTAGAAAGGAGAGGAGTCTTTGTAGCTCCTGTACCTATAAATCTAAGACATTCTGTGAATATATGCCTTCATATTCATGCAGCACCAATACCCTTCTTAAAAAAAATAATAAAAATAACAAGGTCTATGATCATCAGGTTGATATAGATAAAAATCCATTAACTTTTCATCATCATCACAGCTCTCATATCAAAGTACAGGCATTTGTGGGACTAGCTCACCTCCCCTGGCAGCTGTGCAAAAAGATAGATGAAGATCTTTTACATACTTCTTTGTTGGCTTGCCTTTTATAGGGTTATGTGCTCGATTTGGGAACTGCTGATGGTAAAAATGTAATTTAAGAAGACTACGCATATTTGCACAGGTATGTGAGCTCAGCTTATAAGACATCCAGCTAACAAGGTTTCTCATATTCTGAGTAATGTGGATGAGAGGAAAAAGGGTCCCTTCTAGAAAGTGCTGATCAAGTGCTGATCAGTCGCAGAGTTCGATGTGATTCTATTTGAGATAACATTTTTATGTCCAACCTGAAGACTTATATATATTAGACACTGCAAAATGTTCGTTTTTTTTCCTTTTGAAATATTTTGTCTCTAATATATATATATATATCTTGTAAAGTTTGCTGAAACATCTTAGGATGTAAACATATAAACTGTTTCTCAATAAAAATATATATGTAAAAAGGAAAACACCATCATGTATACTGTGAAAAAATTCTATCATCTTTGTGGTTGGGAATCTCTCTGGTCATCCTCAATCTCTCCTTATTATATGTCCAAGCACACACTTGCACAAACACACACACACACTAGTTTGGATTCAGTTAAAGGATGAGATTTTCATGTGTTTGTTTTTTAGGTCAGGTTAGCTAAGTGACTTATTTATATGAATGCAGTTCATGCCTGCATAAAATATTACTATAAATTCATGATTTCTCATTCCTTCACTACCTATTTAGCTTATAAACTCAGAAAGATATATTCATTATTTAAAATTGAATACACATGTCTTACCTGACCATGAAATTCTATTGCAAAACATAACTAAAACCAGTGTTTCGCAGATATGTACTCAAAACTGAAATAAAGGGATTTAAACAAAAGAGAATAAAAAGGTTATTTGATAATTTGATGGAATCTCTATTACTTACTGTTAAAATTAATTATTTTTTTAAACAAGTCAGATTCATTAAAATTTTGGAGTCAGAAATAAAGTTACTTTCTCCTTACATTACTGGAAACAATGTAAGTTCGATATTTAATTGTACATAGGCATCAAGCATAAAAAAACCTTTCTCTTTTAGGCGCTATCATTAGTTAAGTCAGTTATCCCAGAAATTAAAACATATCCCGAAATAGCCATAAAATCTGACAATTATCACTGAAACAATACTCTTAAGTTAATGCACTGTTATAACAAAAATAATCTTAGATCATTTAAAATTTCTCCAGTATGCTCAATCACAGAATTATACTAAGATATTTTTAAGTTTGAGAGCACATTTAGGTCAGTAGTGTTGATGGATATACTTTTTAAAGTTTCTTAATATTGGCTATAAAGCAAGTGTCAATGGACCCAGAACTGCTTAGGAAAGGCTTTTCCATCTTCCACAAGGCGCTTCAAAGCTGTGGGCACTAGAGGGTGCTGTTGGAACTGCTACTAACAAGACACTTGAACTTGTTCGTTTTAAATCAATACTATCAAGATCCAAAAATGTTTCTAGTGAAATACTATATAATTATTAGTTTTTAACATTGGGCTCTGGGAATGTCATCAGCTCAACTTGCCAAACAAATCACGAAAGCAGTCATTAGAGCGAAATGCTCCAATTATTTGTTGTTGTTGAAAGGAAATCAGGACTCTTTTCTCCCACCCTTTTTTAATACCTGCCCAGCCTCTCTTCAGGATGTACAGGTTGGTGATACCTTTTTATAAATGGCAAGGAAAACGGGCTTGTCAGGCAATTAACATTTTCTTTGGACTTTCACCGTGCATGGCCACAAAAGGTTGTTTCCTAAAAGAAATGTGTCAGGAGGCTGCAGCTCCAACTTTTCTTGTGGTGTTTGTGAGATATTATGGGCATTCAAATATCCTTGCACAAGAGGATACATCGTCCTTATGTTGGGAAATGTCGCTTTACATGAAAATTGAAGAATCACTCTCCCACCCCTGTAGTTATTTATAAAGGCGTCACTGGTATTGCCTTTCTTAGACCTTCCCTTCAGGCATGATCAGACTCAAGCAGACAGCTATTTCCCTTTAATTCTCCACAGCAAGCCAGTAATGCTTATGATTATTGTGAAGTCAGGAAAAGTTTAGTTTCATCAAGTGACATGTAGTGATACAATTAGTTACTTAAGCACTTCTCATAAAACGTTCCACCATGGAACCTAGTTTGTCAGATGCAGCTAAATATTAGCATCTCTTGTTAAACACAAGAGCAAACCTGCCTCATGGAAAGCACAGCTGACAGCTCTCAACATGAGCTGAATGATCACCCTCAATTGTAATCGATTCTGTAAGTACTGAACACAAACCCCCAGGCAATTGAAGAAAATAGGATGATGAAGGACTGCAAACTAATATGTTACACATCTTCATTGATTAGACATTGATTAACCATTATTTTCCTGAATGACAAACAGCTAGTGGTAAAGTAACTGAGGCTTGTGATTTATTTACATCTTAGACAGAGATGACTTCTTTATTCAGCTGATTGTGAGCTAATGCTAAACCGGGAGACGGCAATAGTTTGCCAATCCAGGCTGCTGTTTTCTTTCTTCTTTATTTTTTAAAGTCGTTTCTGGCAATCTTCTGAGATTTTTGGCATGTCTCTATTAGAAACAAATTTAACTAGATTTAAAAAGGATCAACTGAGTTCCAAAGTACAGAACGTGTACTTGTGTTATAACTGCATTTAAAGGGAAGATCATTTTATAGACTTCGTATTTACAAGCATATTGATCAGTGTTTATTGAACTTTTAATTTAATTCTCTCTTTTCTTCAGTGCCTTATTGGCAATTATACCCGATTTTAGAATGAGCCGACTAAGAATTTGTATCTCTTGCTTTAGAAATATGTGACTCTATTGAGATATGATACATGTACAGAGATGGAGATTTTACAGTTTAAGTAATTTTTGGTTCATGTAAAACTGAGATATTTTAGGACAACCTTGGATTTATGTAACAAAATCTTAAGGCAGTGTGGTAAAATTTCTTAATTTGTATATCAATAGATCTCAAATGATATGCTCAATGGAGAAATTTGCTCTTGAATTTTTAGACAATGAAGGAAAGAGAGCAAGATATTCATTGAAATGAACTGCATTAGCAATAAATTATAATGAAACTGGCTTTTTTTTTTGCTTTATAGAGCATTCTTGTGCATTTGGAAGATTTGTGGGAAACATTATTTATAAGCAGACATAATTAGGATGTTCCGGAATTCTTCATCATGATGGTCATGATATAGACTTTTGATGTTCAAGAAAGCATAATTTGCTTCTCCATTGGAATTTGATTGTAAATTAGTGCTAATTAACGTTCACTTAAGTGTTACAGATGTGTGGTATATCTAGTTAGTTACTGAAGGGGTAACAGTAGAAAATTTGTTTTGGGAAAGTATATGAATTTCAAGTAATCATTAGAGTGCCATTTAAAAAAATAAGGAAAAATCATTACTATTTCTAGGGTTACAAGACAATTTTAGCATTTACATAATTTAGAAAAAAAAGAAATTAGTAAACCATGTCACTTAAATTAATATAGAGATGCATTCAACACCACCCTTATTAGTAATTGAATTATTAGACATGCAATTGTGAGATTTCATTGTCTTTTTCCCTTTAATGTAATTTTAACTCTGGGTTAATGAATCAAATCTGTCCTTTATGGATATTGCTATTTTATCATAATAAATATATGAATATTGCCCTGACTGGTTTGGCTCAGTGGATAGAGCGTCGGCTTGTGGACTCAAGGGTCCCGGGTTCGATTCCAGTCAAGGGCATGTACCTTGGTTGCAGGCACATCCCCAGTGGGGGGTGTGCAGGAGGCAGCTGATCGATGTTTCTAACTCTCTATCCCTCTCCCTTCCTTTCTGTAAAAAATCAATAAAATATATTAAAAAAATATATATATATATGAATATGTTTTTTTGCCAGGCAACTTTTGGTAGCCGCATCTCAGACACTGGGCCTTTGTGTACACGTATATTAACCCAAAGCTTTTAGTTTTTGAAGTGCAGTTTCAGGGTTTGAATAATGGGGTAGAGAGAAGAATATGTGAAGTTCATTCTGTATTTTTAAAACCTGGTATGTTTGTTAAAGAAATGCAGCTGTACTTTAAGAGAATAAAGACTTAAGTGTTAAAAGAGGAAGGCTATCTAGTTGTGATAACATGTGGTGCTCAAACGTTCACAAAGGAAACTAAGGATGCGCTTGACTCACCAGTTGCCCTTAGTTCAAGCACATCAGTGGGCCTATGCTAATTATAAAGCACCTCCTTAGCACTGGTTTTGAGGGCTGAGTTCCCCCTTAGTTTCCTATAGTCTCAGAACCTACGGAAGGGAAAGTGTTGATTGGCTAGTGAGGCATGAAGAAAGGACAAATGAAAATCCATCTAATGGCAACATTCCAGAGGGAGCTGGAAACCCCAGAAGGAAGTCTAATCGCGTGCTGTTTCCTGTCCATCTGTGTGCAGGTGAGAACACCACTGCAGGGGTCTGTGTACAGATGTAAAAACCAGAAACCCCGAATTTCATAGAAGCAGTGACGATGTGATATTTGCACAGCAACTCCCTGTTGGGGAAGTAAAAGGCACCTCCACTGTGAGCTGTCTTCTCTTTTGAGTGTGCACGCATTTGCACATGCATGTGTGCGTACACATACACAGAGGCTTATGTGGAGCCCAGTATGCTTCAGTTTCTTCAAGCATATTTAATATCTTTAAATTTTTAAATGAAAATGTAGCTGTCAATTTTAAACTAATTTGGATGGACAGCAATAAAATGCAAACCTCACTTCAAATTAGAATTTTCAGTGAGGATTTCTAATGGAAAGTAATTGCTGACAATAGGAAATGACAAATTACTAATTACTTAGTTCAATTAGACTTTTGTGCCTTTGGTCCTAAGTGGCAAGCATACAGCAAATCTTGCACTTTTGTAACAATTAATGACACTAAAACTATTTAAACTGCCAACAGATGTGAGTAAGAGGACATGAATTGAAACTTACTTAATTTACATACTATCCCTATTTTGTATCAAGTAAATGGTGTTTAATTTTATGCTACAATTAAATATTACTGGTACAGTGCAATTTTCACAGAACTTTGTAGGGCAAAATATCACTGCTCTAAAACCGGTCAGTGTTTAAGGCTTCCTTTCCCATATCACAGCAGTATTTTCTTTTAAAAGGTTCTCAGAGTATGAATTTCTATCTGTACTGTATTCACGACTATACATCCATGTTCGTTAACTAGCAGTATCCTCATTCTGTGCTTTTCTTCTCTTTATTGTTTGTCTATTCGGTTCATATTTAATTTCCTAGTGATCTATTTAGAATCCATCTTTCTCTTAAGACTAATTCAGGTATGGCTTTGTGAAAGGATTTTGTTTAGAAGTTCAATTTCATTAACAGTCTCTGTATTGTTAACTTCTGACTGGTTGCAAGGAACTTAATTTGGTATCCCTGGTTTTATCATTTTTTGTAATTTTGATTTTACAAATATATATATTTTAAAAAATATCTCCAGATATAATCAGATTTTTCCCCTCTCTAGGTCAGCAGTCAGTAGACCTATTGCAGATGCATGTGGAGTAAAAAAGAGAGGCAAGGGATGCAATTATGTTTGTAATGGTTAGTTTCCCAATTAAGACTTTAAATATATCAGTTCTTTATTCAAAACATGTAAAAAACTATTGTGAAATGAAAATAAACATGCTGATCAGCAGTGAGGCAAATTCACCTGGCATTTTGTGCCTACAGAATAAGAGCAATGATTCTAGGCAACTAAACTAGCCTCGAAAATAAATATAAAAGGTTGTTATAGAGAAACAAAATAACAACATTGGTGAAATTAAGGACTTTACAATCATTACCTATCTAAGCAAAGAAGTGATTCAAGTGTAGAAACCCAGGCTGGCTTATTATATTCTCCTCTGGGGACTTCTGTAGCTTGTAAGATTCTCTGCATGTCGCTAAGAGATCAGGCATAGGAGCTTGATCATCTTCCCCAGTGTTCTGGGTAAGACTACAAACCTCCTATTCAAAGTCAATGTATTTTCTTAGACGTATCACTTCAGTTTAAGATGGGGTGTATTCTGTGTGATATTACTATTGAGAGTTCATTGTGACTGGGTGAAGAGAAGTTTTTTTTGGTCCAGTTCTCCTGTAAACAAGAGGAAAATGTAAACATATCTTGTTTTATCGTAGGGATGCTGGAGGGAGGCAAATTGGAGCGCCTAAAACTTGAGAGCAAACAGATGCCAACAAGTGCTTTCTCCAAGGCTTTGCTTGATTTCTGCAGGTGTTTTTTTCTTTTTTGTTTTTTTTCTTTCCAAGATTCCTGCAATTAAGCTATTGTTTGGCAGTAACTCTGTAAACTAGATCCAAATAACCAAGGGTAGATTTTGGACAAACCTCTGTTGTTTCACCACAGCTGTAGCTTTCTTTTCTTGTGAGCCCTGTGAACTTTAAGGGCTAGAAATATAAGAGACAACATAGCAGATAATAGAGGAAAAAGGAAAAGCTTAGGCAGGGGGTAGGAGGCCTGGGCAGGGACAGAGGAAAGAAAGACTTTCACAAATCATAAGAAAAATGGCATTGGCATTGTGCCTAAAAAAAGATAACATGGAAAAGAAGTAATAGCAGCGATACACTTAGCAAGTGTATTTAGAGCAAGAATGATAGGAAGGAAAAGTGGCCTGATTAGAAGAGAGGGAAAAGGGGAGAGAGAGGGACAGGCAGAGGGAAAGGGAGCAAGAAAGCAAAGAACTGTCAGAAAAAACCCCCAGAAAGTAATAAACCTAGGGAAATTAATACACATATTTGAAGTTGAGGATACATCCTGATATATGTCACAAGGCATCATGAAAATAGAATGTCTTGGTTGATTTAGACATCAAGGAATGTATCATTTTTTTTCCTAGTTTCCATCATCATTATTGAGACAAAAACAACATATAAATGTCACTTTGGCAGTCTGGATTCCTTTTATGTAATTACTCAAGGAATTGAAAGGTATGTACTATGTAAGTATTGTTTTATGAGTTATATGAAATTATCATATACCTACTTCCACATACTCTGTACATGTACATAGTTTACACATGTTATTACTCAGTGAAAATTTTGAGGTTTTTAAGGCAAAAGAATTTTGACCACTTAATTATTTTATAAATATGGAAAGATGTTGAATTGTTCACATTTTGAGATAATTGGATATGTTTTCTAAACTTACTGTTTTAATGAACATATATAAGTAAAGTTTTTTGAGTTGCATTTTCCATATGAAAGCCTTACTTAGATGATCACTGTTTTTCTGTTTTATTGTTAATTACATTTCAGTTTGGATACTCTAGAGTTATATTTTGGTCAGGTGTATAATCTTTCTAGACAGGCATACAAAAGTGTCCAAAGATTGTTGTCAGTCATTTTCTTCTTTCTTGCCTTAGTCCCCCCTTCCTTCTCTCTCTCTCCTTTCTGGATGTACAGGGCCCATTTGGATGCATTTTCCCATTGGGTGGAAAAGAAATTCCAAATATGATTTATAACATTATGGGGTGGATAAATCTTTCCTTGAAATAATCTTTGAAGGTTCTCTAAATGGCTGGTGACTTTATCATCAAAGCAGATCTAGCCATGGAGGCGGCTGGCCAGCAGTACCTAGGACCTAGGTTCTTGATCTGTCCTCTTCAGACTCAGATTGCTGTCACAGATGTAGGTGGCTTGAACTAAAAGGTAGCAGTGGAAGTGGTAAAAGTCAGTTCTCTTCTGGATAAATGTGAAGGTCGAGCAGGCAGGATTAGCTGCAGAATTGGATGTAGCATATGAGAGAAAGTCATGGATGACTTTAGGGTTTGGGGTCTGAACAACTGAAAGAATGGAGTTGCCATTTATCTAAATGGGAAAGTGAAGCAAGTTAAGAAGGAAATATCAAGAGCTTTTAAGTTTTAGAGACCAAGTGAATATTCAAGAAAAAAAAATGTTGACTAGGCAGTTGCATAGGAGTCTGGAGTTCTGGGGAAAGATATGAGCCAGAAAAAAACTTTGGGAGTCAATAGCACATAATGGATACTATTTAAAATCATAAAACCAGATGACTTATCAAGCGAATTAGAGTAGATAGAACATAGAAGTGACCCAAGGACTGATACCCAGAGCGTTAGTTAGAGAGGGGTTGTGCCACCGTCAAAGGAGACTGAGCAGTGTTCAGAGAGAACGGTGGAAAAAGTGGTGAGACTGTTTTCCTTAAAACCCAATGAAGGACGTGTTCAGAATGGAGAAGAAACACAACTATCTCAAATGTTGCTCATAGGTCAAGATGAGAACTGATTTTAGGGTTAGCAACATAAAAGTCATTAGCAATCTTGACAAGAAGAGAGTTGGTGGAGTGATGAGAGGGAGAAGTTTAATTAGAATGTGTTTTGGAGACAATAGGAGAAGATAACTTGGGGGCAGTGAATCTAAACAGGTTTATTTTCTTCCACAAGATTTGCTATGAAAACAGAGAGAAATAGGAATGGTAATGACTTAAAAATGAATAATTTTTTTAAGATGGGAAAAATTTATGTAAACAGAAATAAGCTAATAGAGAAAGAAAATACAGTTCCTCGGGAGAGAGATGGAAAAATTGCTACACAACATTCTTAAGTAGGCAGGAGGGGATAGATTTAAATGAACAAGTAAGTGAAGGGGTTGTGTACTTTAGGAGACAATTCTCCAGGTGTCTCTCAGATTTCTGTGTCTTTGTAACAAAGGCACATATTGCCTTTTTGTTCTGGACTATCATTTTTAAGATGTTTATATAGCACAGAGCCTTGGAAGTTAGAGATAGAATTTGTCTCCCTTTAGAGAGGAGGTAGGTTTGCTTACTATCCAGTTATAATTAAGATAATGCCTCATCCCATTATAAAATATTCAGGTTTCCTAAGCTCAAAGTTCCTTTCTTGTAATGCAACTCACATGTACAGATGTGTCCTGGTCCTTATAGCATTGTTTTGTGGGAACTGAGACTTAGGAACTGTATTAGTCTGAGCTTTTCATAGAAAAAGAATGCATATATGTTTTTTCTATAGTGATATGAAAAGATAGCTATAAGAAATTGGCTCATGTGATTATGGAGATTGTGAAGTTCAAGGTTTGTAGTTGGCAAGCTGGAGAGCCAGTGGAGAAACAATGGTATACTTCTAATCTGAGTTCAAAGGCCTGAAGACCACAAGAGCGAATGGTATACATTCCAGTCCAAGTCTGAGTCTGAAGACAGGAGAAAACCAATATCCAATTTCAAAGATGGTTAGGCAGAAAGAGAGAATTCTTACTTACTCAGACTTCTTATTCTATTTAGGTCTTCAATGAAAAGGATTCAACCTATCCACTTTGGTGGGGGGGAAGCACACACCCAGAAAGGATGCTTAACCAAATATCTGGTGTCTTAGTTTGGGCTGTTGTAACAGAATACCATAGACTATGAAAGTCAAGCAACAACATTTATTTCTCAGAGTTCAGAAGACAGGAAGTCTGATATAAGTGCACCAGCATAGTTAGGTTCTTTTCTTTTTTTATTATTACTGCTGAGAGAGAGAGAGAGAGAGAGAGAGAGAGAGAGAGAGAGAGATTAGAGAGAAACAGCAATCAGTTGCCTCTCATACTTGCCCTGACCAGGAATCAAACCCATGACTCTTTGGTGCATGGGACAATGCTCCAACCAACTGAGCCACACCTTCCAGGACCATGTTGGGTTCTTGAAAGGCCCACTTTCTGTTTTTGTCCTCACATGGCCTTCCTTGGTGGGTACATGCAAATAGAGATACAGACCCTGTATCTCCTGGTCTTTTTATAATTGCATCATGGTGAGGACCCTACCCTCATGATGTAATCTATCCCTAATTACCGCCAGAGGCTCTGACTCTAAATATCATTACATTGGTGGGTGGTGGTGGTGGCGGGGGGTTAGAGTTTCAACATAATGTTTTGGGGAGAAACACCATATTAAGTGTCTGGGCACCCTGTGGTCCCATCAAATTTGACACATAGTATTAATTATTATAGGAACCATCACAAGAAAATGACCATATTCTCACCACTGTCATTTCTATGAGTAATAATCATTTTTGTCCAACCCAGGACTCTTGTGTCTATTGGGTATTATCCATGAAACTGTGGCAAGCTATTGCTTTAGCTTGTAGGTTAAAGTAAAATCTCAAAATCTTTGTAAATCTTGACAGGCTATAGCTAGGAACCTGGGCCATTGTCCATGTTAACAGAGGGGTAGGTAGAGTTTAAGGGAATGGATACAGATGGGTGACAGTGATGGATTCAGTATTCTCAATGAAATTGGAAGCAAAGTCATTAGAACATAGGATGGAAGAGAAAGTGATGATGTTTGAAAAGACAAAAAGTTGTGAAACAATTGTTTAGCAGAGTAAGAGTGTGAACAGACCAGGGAAATATAGTCTTGAGTGGTATTAAGGGCTATTTGCTCATAAATTTAAAGTGAGATTAGATAAAATGGCTGTGACTAGTTTAGCTGAAGTTATGTTTCAATTCAGTTGTAGGTTTAGATGTAGAGGGTGGAAGTTCAGTCAAGAAAGCCAAGGAGAGGCAAGAGAGCTAAGGATCTATGCAAGAGAATGGTTGTAATGAGGCCATCAGTGGTTGGAGGGCGGTCAGTGAAGGTAGTGTAGGATCCATGGGATGTAGATCTCATTCTCAGAACACTCAAAAGAATTTAGACCTGTGGAAGGAGAGGAAGTGCTGGAAAAATTATCCTGGTTACCAGTTATTTTAGCTATTCCCCCTAGTGTGTGTCATCTAAATTCTATTATTTTATTCACATCCTGATTTTTTTCTAAGTGCTTAGCTCAAATCAAGATAGAAGTATTTACTCCATTCTCTTAATGTCAGAGTGACATTATTATAAAGATTAATTAAGTCAGTTGTGTAGTTATTTTTATAAAAGTCATCTTGCTTTCTAGTGATTATTACATGCTCTTCATTATATTTATATTTATTTTCAAATGTTCACAAAATATATCTCCCAGAATGTTTCTGATTATAGATATTAGCCTCACAGATCTATTATTTATAGAATTTACTAGAGGCCCGGTGCATGAAAATCATGCACTCGGGTGGGGGGGGGAATCCCTCAGCCCAGCCTGCGCCCTCTCACAGTGATGAAGCCCTCAGGGGATGTCCGACTGTTGGTTTAGGCCATCAGTTGGACACCCGTAGCACTGCCGTGGAAGTGGGAGAGGCTCTCGCCACCGCCACTGTGTTTGCCAGCCATGAGCTCGGCTCAGGGCTTCTGGCTGAGCAGCGCTCCCTCTGTGGGAGTGCACTGACCACCAGGGGGTAGTTCCTGCATTGAGCATCTGCTCCCTGGTGGTCAGTGTGTGTTATAGCAACCAGTCATTCCACCATTCAGAACAATTTGCATATTAGCCTTTCATTATATAGGCTGTCCTCCACTTCAATGACTTCCAAATGTTTTTGATAGTGTGCCCCTTACAGTGAAATATTTTTATGAATTTGAATCCCAATATGTTTAAGTACAAATTATGTTCTTATATTGAAATATAAATGTAATCAAATACAAATATGATGAATATATCATAAAACTTGGCCAATTATAGGAATTGAAAAAGAATGACACTGAATGAAACATCATTTATTTACTAGCGACCCAGTGCACAAATTCGTGCACATTGAAAGGGAATTAATTAGAAGAAATATTTTACTATCACTATTCACCCTTTCTCTATAATAAAAGTGTCAGAGATTAAAAAAATAGTAAGATGTATATGAAAATGATATATAAATTTATTAATAAATAAACAATAAAAACATGATATAACAACAACAAAGACATGATAAAAAAACAACAAAAACATGATATAAAAATGACAAAAACATGATATGAAAACAACAAAAATATGCTGTCATGGTCCTGGGTGCGGGTGAATGGGATTTGGGGCTGTCAAGCGCAGACAGGAAGCTGACCAATGGCCAATTCCATGAGGAATGGGATTCCTGCCTCCCTGCTGTCAGGGTCCAGGGTGCGGGTGAATGGGAATCTGGGCTGTCAGGGCGCAGATTGCAAGGTCTGGGTCAGTGCTTGTCATAGCTACAGGCTGGTCGTCTGGTCGTTGGTCGTTCTGGTCGTTACACCATAATGGTCACTGGGCTTTTATTATATAGGATTTTTTAGTGTGAAACTTTTTTCTCATTAAAGTTTAATAGCTATATTATAGTCAATATTAATACTATTAATAATTTTAATATTTCAGTGACAGTTAATGATTCTATGAAATCAGATGAGATTATCATTAATTTTTAACTCATTGATAGCTGATAAGAAATTTGCCTGAGGGGGAAGAGAGACTTTGCACTGCCATTTTTAATTGTTCAGTTGTTCTTTTGTTACTAGAATTACCTTTGATCTATGGCTCCTTTACAGGAGTCTTCTGGAATTTTTTGTTCATTTTTTTCAGGGTGAATTTTATTAAAACTGCAGAATATAATCTGAAAATCTGCTTAATTGGTCTACATTAATTGCTATAGTTCAAATATGAATAAAGGCCACCTGTGTGTTTTTTATTCTTTATTGATTAAGGTATTACATATATATCTTTTTACCCCCC
>NW_005354385.1:16109925-16126038 GCF_000412655.1 Myotis brandtii | reverse complement strand
CCTACTCTCTGAGGTTTGATGGTCTCTTCGATGCTTCTCTGTCTCTGGATCTGTTTTTGTTCATCTGTTTATGTTGCTCATTATATTCCACAAATGAGTGAGATCATGTGATATTTATCTTTCTCCGACTGAATTGTCTTATTTTCTCCCTACCATGAGATTACTGTCTTATTCTGTCAAATCCTAGAGAGAATAAAATGCTTCTCTTTCACTGTTCAACTTGCCACATCTATCATAGGAACTAATATGTATTATATGCTCAATAAATATTTGGTGAATGAATAAACCCATGAACTCACTGTAGTTTAAAAATTAAACTTTTTTCAATACTTCATTTTTTCAAGTATTTGCTACATCTTTGCATTTTATAATTTCTTATATATTTTTCCACAGTGCTTATAAAATGCTTATCCTCATCTTGAAATACAATATAGTTAAATCTCATTCTATACAGGATTTATTTGAAAATGTATGGTTATTCCCCCCGCCCCTTATTTTTTTATTAATCCTTACCCAAGGATATTTTTTCCATTGATTTTCAGAAAGAGTGTAAGGGAAGGAGGGAGGGAGGAAGAAAGAGGGAGAGAGAGAGAAGAGAGACATTCGTATTGGTTGCCTCCTGCATGCACTTGGGCCAGGATTGAACCTGCAACCCAGGTACATGCCCTTGACTAGGATGGAACCTGCAACCCTTCAGTACATAGGCTGATGTTCTAACCACTGAGAAACACTGGCCAGGGCTCAAACCCTAATTTTAAATGTTATCCTACTATGCTCAGTAGCTGGTTATCCATCTATATTTTTTCTTTTTCCTATATTATTCTAACAACTATTTCTTTTAATGTTTTTAAATGTTTTAATTTAATATCACATGTTATAACAATCACATTCCATAGCTATATGTCCATGTCAGTTTGCCCATAATGATGTCCAGGAACAAGGTTAGGTATTTTTTTTTTTTTTTTTTTTTTTTTTTGCTGATTCCCCAATCCCAACCCCAACTCTGAGAAACTAGAGTGATCTGAAAAATGGGCAGCCTCAAGCTGACATCCTTCTTACTGGCAGTATTTTTCCAACAAAGGAAAGAATTTCACATAAAGAATATAAGGTGAGTACTTATTCAGTGAATGGTATATGGATGTTGAATTTCCTCATGACTCTGAAACTCCATTCTTTAGAATAGTCCCTCACTTTGTTCATATTTACTATAGAGGTGAAGATTCTCTTGCTATACCTTCCTTACTGGCTTTACTGTGGTTCTTACCTCCACTCCTTCAATGTTTACAGACATCTTTGGAGTCTTTTTTTTTTAAAAAAACTGAATGTGTTTGTTGACTTAGACAACTGTGATACCTGTTCCTTGATTTTTAAAGTTTCAATATAGAAGAAAGGAAATAAAACTGATGATGTTGTTAGGTGATACCAGCTTTTTCTTTTTCATCATGCTCTTGTGTTTTTCTCCCTTTTTCTTCTGTTAAGAAAATGACTTCGCAACTCCCTCCTTCTTCCTTCACAATCACTGTTCAGACACTTGCAAAGCACTTTCTCTGTCATATAATGTCCCCATGTTCCCCATTGATGACAGCTTGAGACTTGTCTGTCAGCACATACAGGGCAAATGCAGTAGTATCTTTCTTTTACACTTTCATTATGTTTAGAGAAAAAATAAATTGCTCATTAATTGGTCAGAAACTTGGGAGCTATTTTAATCGAGAAAAATACAACTTAGATTTCAGAGGGGGTTTGTATTTCAACACTGCATGTCATCTGACATTTCTTCTTTGCATTCAACAGTTAAGTGATGAGGGAGAACTTTGAGGCAAATTTTTTGAACAGATTTATTTGAGAATTCCTGAAGATCATGGCCACATATGATCACTCAGCCACTGGAAGTTTGGTTCATTTACAATGTCCATAGCTAGTTCTCTACCACCAAGAAAGTATACTTAACAGATTGTGACATATATTCACTGAGAATATTCAAAAAAAGAAGGCTAGGGATGATTTTATAAAATGTGTGTTTTCATTTTGATTTATTATGGTGTCAGGATCGCCAAGGCCAAATCCAACAGAATTAGTAGTAGGAACAGAATGTTGGTCTGGTTTCTTTTAAAAATAAAATTTAGCATTTTGTTTCTGATTACAAGAATAATGTATATTGCCCCACCGGTGTGGTTGAGCTTTGACCCATGAACCAGGAGGTCACATTTTCATTAGAGCTAGGGCACACACCTGGGTTTTGGACTCGATCCCCAGTGTGGGCATGCAGGAGACAGCCGATAGAAGATTTTCTCTCGTCATTGATATTTCTATCCTACTCTCCCTCCCCCTTCCTCTCTCTGAAATCAATAAAAACATATTTAAAGAAATAATGTATGCTGACTGTATTTGGGAAATATAGACAAGAAGAGGAAAATCACCACTGATTATAAGATAGCCCTGATGAAATTTTTCTATGTTCTTGGAAATTTTATATAGCATGAGAAAGTTGAGAGTTTAATTTTTGACACCTTTTTCCTAATTTTTTTAGGGGTTCATGGTTTATTCAGGTTTTCTGTTTTGGATAGATTTTAGTAGTTTTAAAAAATCTTTTTAAGAACACATCTTTTGTATTGAAAATTTCATAATTTTATTTAATGCTAAAACTGTAGTTAATTTTTGGATTTTTATTTGGAATTTAAAAATATTTGCATAACCCTAGCCATTTTGGTTCAGTGGATAGAGCGTAAGCCCTTGGACTGAAGGGTCCTGGGTTCAATTCCCTTCAAGAGCATGTACCTTGGTTGCAAACTTGATCCCCGGATTGGGACACGTGCGGGAGGCAACCAGTAGATGTGTCTCGCTCACATCTATGTTTCTCTCTCACTGTCTCTCCCCCTCCCTTCCACTCTGTAAAAATCAGTGTAAAAAATATCCTCAGGTGAGGATTAACAACAACAAAAATAATTTGCATATTTATTTGTGCTTGCAAGATCTTTGATGTCAAGTTTTCTTTTTCAAATGAATTTATTCTCTTTATTTTATTACTTTCACTCATTTATTGTTAAATGAAGTTTATTTTATTACTCAATCTCCCACCCCAAATTATGAAATGCTGAGTTAATTGAATTTTATTATTTTTTATTAAATAATTAGAACATTTTAGGGGTATTAATTCCCTCTAACCACACATTTGACTGAATCCTTTAAGTTTTGTAATGTAGCTTTTTTCCTATTATTATGTATTTCCTTCTGTTAACTGGGTCAGAATTCCATAACGAGGCTGGCATGGGCAGCACTCCCCAATCACTAAGGTGCCTATTCTCTGAATCTATTATACTGTTGAGTGAAGTAGTCAGAATTGCTGGACTATCTCCTTATAAGACAGTTATTCTCATGATTCCTCACATCATGGTATAAACAGACAATAATAATATGTGTATTTACTCAATAGGGTAAACCATTGAGGCTACTTCCAGCGGGAATGCCTACTTTAGAAGTTTTGGGGCCCAGGACCTACTCGATTGCCTTCAGAACTAAGAGACCAGTATCCTTGGTATCACTATAATCTATTCTTGACATACTAGCTGGGACTTTCTACTTTGAGAGACTTTCAGGATCAGTCATGATGCTTCATGTAGTTGTTCACCTCAGTCAATGTCAGAGGTCCAAGCCTCCATACTTAACTGCTACCAACTAATTTCTAAAAATTATTATTGAAGTTTAATTTACATACAATAACATTCTTCCTTTTTGTGTATACAATATTAGGCCAAGACCTACAGTTGTGTGGCTACCACCACAATCAAGATATAGAATAATTGTATGACTCCAATAAATTTCCTGTGCCCTTTTTAGTCTACTTCTCTCTCACCCCTAGACCTTAAGCAATTAGTAGTCTGTTTTCTGTACCCTACAGTTTTGTGTTTCTGAAATATCATATAAATGGAGTCAGACATTAAGCATGCTTTTGAATCTGGCTTCTTTCACTTAGCAAAATGCATTTGAGATTCATCCATGTTGCCACATTACTAGTATCGGTATGTACTTTGCTCCTTTCTCATGAGTAGTATTCCTTGGTATGGATGTATCTCATTGAATGACTAGCAGAAGAATATTTGTGTTGTTTCCAGTTTTATTAATTAGGAATAAAGCTACTATAATGACTTGTGTACATTTTCTTGAGGGATCATAGTTTTCATTTCTTTTGGATAAATGTAGAGAAGCTAGTGCTGCTACCTAATTAACAGATTGGTGTAGAGCCATGAATAGTGTATGGATACAAATTCATCCTTAAATGGACTTTCATTATAGCACAGGAACACTACTATGATGTTCTAGCTGCTTACTTACCAATTCTCTGAGCCTCCTAACTTTCTAAAACTAAATCTCAGATGAAGAACTTCTTCATTCTTCATTGAAAAAATAAAACTCTACAGATGTAAAAATCTATCATCTTCCCACCACAATCTAAAACCCTTTGTACATCTGAACCCATTTCCTCCTCTTTCCCTCTTGTGAAAGAGAAGTAGTTTCCTTTGTCTGTCTTCCCAAAAGAGTTTATTATAAGGCTGTTTTTATTTTTCAAATACTTATTTACACCCCCCTACTGAAATTTGGTTTCTATTCTCACTATCCAATTGAAATTACTTTCAGCCAAACCACCAATGTCCTTCATGTTGCTAAATTCAATAAATTTTTATTCTGTCTTCATCTGACTCTAACCTCTTGTGTATCATTATTGATTACCATTTTCTTTTGTTCTATTTTAACCTTTTTGTTACTAAAGCTGGAATATTTAATAGATTGATTTAAATTTAATTATTTTGAGACATTTGAAGCAGTCCTAAAGTATAAGGCTGTGTTTTTTATATTCAGTTTCCATTAGACTCTATTATCTTCTTCCCCAAACTTTTTATTTTTATAACTTTTAAACATACATAAAATGTTAAGAATAGTGAAAAAAAGTCCATGTAACCTTCACTTTGATTCTTCAATGGTTAACATTTTGCTAAATTTGATTTATTTATCTCTCAATCTATACCAGTCTATATTTCTATATACACTTAAACATAATACTTTTTCTGCATTATTCTATATTTTATTAATTTAAGCTTGTATGGTTAGGTCTATGACCAACTATAAGTTAATTATTGTTAGAGGTGTGAAGCAAGGATTAAGATTTTTTTTTTTAATCTCACTAAGGTTTTTCTTTTTTTAAAAAAAAATAGACTTTTTTAAAGAGCAATTTTAAGCTCAGAGCAAAATTTTAAGGAAGGTGCAGAGATTTCTCATATACCCTCAGCCCCCACATGCACAGCCTCCCTCATTAACAATAACCCCCAACAGAGTGGTATATTTGTTATAATTGATCAAACTACACTGACATATTATCACCCCAAGACCATAGTTTACATTGGATTCATTTTGGGTATTGTGCCTTTTATAGATTTGGACAAATGTATAATGCAAATATCTGCATTTATAGTATCATACAGAGTATTTTCACTGCCTTAAATATCCTCTGTCCATTTCCTATTCACCTCCCTCCCCTCTAACCTCTGGCAATCACTGATCTTTTTACTGTCTTCATTTTGCCTATTCCAAAACATCAAATATTTTGAATCATAGAGTATGTGGCCTTTTCAGATTTTTTGCCCCTTAGTAATATGCATTTAAATTTTCTCCATGTCTTTTCATCGCTTGATAGCTCATTTCTTTTTAGTGCTGAATTATATTCAATTGTCTGGATGGCTCAGGTGTGGGTCCAGGACCAATGTTCTTCAGGGGGACCTCTGTAGCCAGGACTTTCCTCCCAGCGTTTTAACTGCCTCACGTGGGTGAGGAGCTGACTCCTTCCCTACCAGTATGGATGTGGCTTCTCCTGTATATCCTTTGTTATTGAACTTCTATTCAGCTACACTTCAGGCGATTAGCAATGATGGTTGTTCTGTAGTTGTAATTTTGATGTGGTCATGGGAATAGACAACTAGAGTGTTTGCCTGCTTTGACATCTTGACAGGAATCAAGCCATGATTGTCTGTAGAAACTTTAAAATCAGTTTGTTGTAGCTTTTCTCATATATATATAATATATATGTGTGTGTATACATATACATATACATATACATATACATATACATATACATATACATATACATACATATATATATATAGTTAGATTTATACCTAAGTATTTCTTATTTGTTGCTAGTAAAAATATTATTGTACTGTAATACAAAAATAGTATCATGATTTTAATTTTAAATTTTACTTGATCATTGCTATTACATAAGAAAGTGACTGACTTTTGTATGTTATGTGGTATTCTGCACACTTGTTATAATAACTTTTAGTTCCAGGATTTTCTTTATCAATTCTTCTGGATTTTCCACATAGATGATCATGTCACCTGTGAACAAAGGCAGTTTTATTTTTATTCTTTACAATCTATATACTTTTTAAAAATATATATATTTTATTGATTTTCCACAGAGAGGAAGGGAGAAGGACAGAGAGCCAGAAACATCGATGAGAGAGAAACAACGATTAGCTGCCTCCTGCACACCCCCCACTGGGGACATGCCCGCAACCAAGGTACATGCCCTTGACTGGAATTGAACCCGGGACCCCTCAGTCCACAGGCCGACGCTCCATCCACTGAGCCAAACCGGCCAAGGCATTGTATATACTTTTAAATTTTATTTTATTGTTATTGCATTAGCTAGAACTTTTAGTACATTGTTGAAAAGGAGTGATGAGAGGAGACATTATTGCCTGATCCTGATCCTAGTGGGAAAGCTTTGAGTTTCTCACCAATAAGTATGATGTACCTGTAGGTTTCTTGTAGATAATCTTTATTAAGGTGAGAATGTTCCCCTCTATTTCTAGTTTCCTAGGAGTTCTTATCATGAATTGGTGTTGGATTTTGTCAAATGCTTTTCTGCATCTATTGATACGATCATGTGATTTCTCTTCTTTAGCCTGTTGATATGATGTACTATATTTATTAATTTTTGGATGCTGAACCAGCCTTGTATATCTGAGATAAATCCTACTAGTGTAGTGTATAATTATTTTTATACATTGTTAGATTCAATTTGCCAAATTTAAAAAATACATTTTAATTAATTTTAGAGAGAGAGGAAGTGAGAGGGAAAGGGAGAGAGAGGAACATCAATCCGCTGTCTTCTGCATGCCCCTGCTGAGGATCTGGCATGTGCCTGGACTGAGAATTGAGCCGCCACCTTTCAGTGCATGGGGCAGTGCTCAGCCAACTGAGCTACACTAGCCAGGGTCAATTTTCTAATTTCTTTCTTTTTTTTTTTTTTGAGAATTTTTGCATCTATGCTCATGAGAGATATTGATCTGTAGTTTTCTTATACTTTCTTTGTCTGATTTAGTTAACAGTAACACTGGCCTCACAGAATGAGTTAGAAGGTTTTTTCTCTGCTTCTATCTTCTGGAAAAATAAAACTGTAAAATTAGTATAATTTCTACTTTAAATGTTCAGTAGAATTCACCAGTGTACCTATCTGGGTCTGGTGCTTTCTGATTTGAAAGCTTATTATTAATTACATTTTAAATAGGTATAGGACTATTTTGATTATATTTTCCATCTTCTATTTTTTCTTGTGTGTTTTGGGTGTCTTTTGAGGAAATAGTCCATTTCATGTAAGTTATCAAATTTGTGGGCATAGAGATGTTCATAGTATTCTTTTATTATTCTTTTAATGTCCATAGCATCTGCAGTGATGTACCCTCTTCCATTGTAATATTAATAATCTGTGTTCTTTCTCTTTTTTACTTAATTAGTATAGCAAGGGGCTTATTGATATAATGAATGAGCTTTTGCATGTTTTTTAAAAAATTTTCTCCATTGATTTTCTATTTTCAACTTTTTAGATTTTTTATTTTATTTTTATTATGTCTTTCCTTCTGTTTAATTTGGATTTACTTTGTTCTTTTATCTTTAGCTTCCTAAGATGAAAGCTTAACTTATTGATTATTGATATTTCTGTTTCTAATGTATGCATTCAGTGTGATAAAACTTCCTCTAAGCACTGCTTTCATTGCAGTCCATAAATTTTGATGAGTTATGTTATTTTCATTTAGTTAAAACTATTTTAAAATGTATTTGATTTCTTCTTTGACACATATTTGATATCCATATTTGTGCATGTGGATACACAGTTTTTCCATTATCATTTGTTTGAAAGACTATCTTTTCTCATTGAATCACCTTATCTCCTTTGTAGAAAATTCCTTAATCATATTATTGTGAGTGTATTTCTGGACTCTCTATTTTGTTCCATTTTTCTATGTGTCTGTTTTAATGCCAATGTTAATATAGTTGTATAGTCTACATTAATCTCAATATGTGTATTGAGATTTTTTCCAACATTGCTCATTTTTTGAAATAAACTTTTTATTTCAAAACAGTTTTACATTTACAGAATTATTGAGAAGATAGTAGAGAGGATCTCTATATATCTCATACTGTTTTTTTCATTATCAATATCTGGTATTAGTATGGCATTTTGCAACAATTAATGAGATAATATTGATACATATTGCTTATACTTTATTCAGACTCTTTTTGTTTTCCCTGATGACTTCTTTCCTGTTATATGATCTTATCCAGGATATCACACTATGTTTAGCAGTCATGTCTCCTTAGGCTTTTCTTAGCTGTAACAGTTTCTCAGTTTCCCTTTTCTGATGACCTTAACAGTTATGAAGATTTCTAGTCAGGTTTTTTGTAGGGTATGCTTTGATTGGGAATTTTCTGATTTTGTATCATGATTATATTCAGCTAATATGTTTTTAGGAGAAACGCACAATGGTAAAGTGCCACTTGAATCACATAAAGGGCATGTGATGCGTACATACTATACATACCATACATATATCAAGGGTATGTACTATCAATATGACTTTTCATTGCTGATGTTAGGTTTGATCATCTGGCTTGAATTATGTTCCCCATTCTTAAGAGCAGAGTATTTACATAAATATTTGAAACTTTTCTACACAGGAGATTCTCATTTATTTATTTATGAAATCATTTATTTATATCAGTATGGACTCATGAATATTTATTTTTTACTTTGGATAATAATCAAATATTAACCCATCTTTACTGTTGCTCAAATTGTTCCAGCTTCAGGCGTTTTGAACTCTTTCAGTTGGCTCTATACCCTTTGACATATCCCATACTGTAGAACTTTTTTGGAGCATGTCCTTACCTTTTTATTATTTCTTTTTAAAATGAATGTCTTATTAAAGTATTGTGGCATACTACATTATACTAGTTTCAGGTGTGCCACATAGTGATTTCACATTTATATACCTCATGATGTGATCACCAACAAAACCTAGTAACCACCTGTCATTGTGTGAAGTTATTACAGTAGTTCTTACACTGCAAGGTGCTCCAGGCCCATCTTCTATATTTTCTGCCCTATCCTAAAATCAGCTATTTCTCTAAGGAGCCCAGTTCCTTTTTATTGGTGAATGGTATTAGAAATCAAGATCTGAGTGCTTAGTGTGTTCACTGTCATGGTGACAGGGCAAGAAGATAATGTGTATTTACACATATCTATAAATATTTCTGTATGAATATTCTATGTATTTTAATAAGATAAACATAAGTTATATAATAATATCTTCAACTATAATCCATTGCCACAGAGTTGTTCCTAGTCTCCTCCTCTTGCTATCTGTAATCTCTTACACCAACAGTGAGAAACCTGATTACCATTGTCTGTTGTTCATTTGTTTAATTTTGGTCTAGATGCATAGTAGTTTTAGAATTGTAACCTGTACCCCTAGGGAAACAACTTTTTCAACTATAGTACAGTGCTTATATATAGTTGCTTATGCACTTAGTCTTACAGACTCCACTCATTTCTAAAGTTACTGAGGTCAGCACCTTTCTCCCTCATCCTGTTCAGTGAGGTTGTTTCACACACGTGTCACATTCTGCATTCCATCCTGGAGTCCTTAAACTTCCGACATTATTTTTTAAATTTGCATATGTTAAGCTTCACTCTTTGTGCTATAAAGCTCTATTGATTGTGATAATTGCATTGTGTCGTGTATTCATCATTATAGTATGGTACAGAATAGGTTCATTATCCTTAAAAAAAAATCCCCAGGTTTCAACCCTCCCTCATCATTCTCTGGTAAATTGATTATTATTTTTTTATCTCTATAGTTTTATCCTATATTTGTACTCATATAATAGATGGCCTTTTCAGTCTTGCATCTTGTATTTAGCAATATATGCTTAAGATTCATCCATGTCTTTGTGTGGCTTGGGAGCTCATTCTTTTCATTACTGGATAGTATTCCATTTATGAATGTATCATACTCATTTAAGCATTTACCTGTTGAAGGCCATCTTGGTTGTTTCCAGCTTGGGGTTATTATAATAAATCTGGTATAAATGTTTACATGTATGCTTTTGTGTGGACATCAGTTTTCATATTAGTTAGGTAAATATCTAGGAGTGTGATTGCTAGATCCTACGGTAAGACTATGTTTAGCATTGTAAGAAACTGCCAAACTCTTTTCCAATAGAGCTGTACTATTTTGCACTCCCATCAGCAATAAATAAGTTTGTATTTTCTGCATCTTAACCAGCAAATGGTATTTTCAGATTTTGTATTTTTAGCCATTGTAAAAGGCATGTTATGGTAGTTACATTTTCTTAAAGATAAATCATGTTGAGCATATTTTCATATGCATATTTGCCCCTTGTATATCTTTTTTGGTAAAGTATCTGCATATTTCTTGTTCATTACTTAATTGGGTTGCTTTTTTTCTTATTGTTGAATTTTAAGAGTTCTTTAAATATTTAAGATACAATTTTCTTATCAGATATGTGTTTTGCAAATGTTTTCTTCAAGTCTGTAGCAATGTCTTTATCAGAAGTTTTAACTGTATTGAAGTCTAATTTGCCACCTTTTTATTTTATGGCTCATAATTTTAGTGTTGTGTTTATGAACTCACCACAAAACCCAGGGTACACAAATTGTCTTCTATGTTTTCTTATAATAGTTTGTGTTATTGCTGGTGTGTTGTTTTTAAGCTTTATTTTACACTTAAGTCTATAATCTATTTTGATTTAATTTTAGTGTAAGCTATAAGATCTGTGTTCACATTATTTTTTTAATTTATTTTTTGTTAATTCTCACCTGAGGACATTTTTCTATTTTTAGAGAGAGTGGAAGGGAGGGGGAGAGATAGAGAGAGAGAAACATCCGTGTGAGAGAGACACCTCAATTCGTTGCCTCCCACATGCATCTGAATGGGGCCAGGATTGAGCCTGCAACTGAGATACATGCCCTTGATTGGAATTGAATTCAGAACCCTTCGGTTTTCAGGCCGATGTTCTATCCACTGAGCCAAACAGGCTAGGGCCACATTAATTTTATTTGCATATAGCTGTCTAATTCTTTTAGTGCTATTTGTTAAAAGTGTCTATAATTTCTTCATTCAATTGCCTTTGAGCTATTATCTATATATATAAAAGCCTAATGTGCAAATTGTCCCCTCAGGAGTTCGACCAGGAGTTCGATCGCTCACTATGACGTGCACTGACCACCAGCGGGTGGTGCGGAATGAAGGAAGGACCCGGTTGGCAGCCAGCAGCTGGGGAAGGGAGGCCCTGGATGGCAGCTGGAAGGCCCCAATTGCCCCTGATCACCAGCCAGACCTAGGGACCCTACCCATGCACAGATTTTATGCACCAGGCCTCTAGTAAAATATAAATTGACTATATTTATGAGCATCTATTTCTAGGTCTTATATCCTAATATTATTGTATAAATTAATTATTTTGCCAATACCGTGCGTGCTATGTTAATTGCTTTATCTTTATAGTAAATCTTTAAGAAGATTTGTTATTATTTTTCTTCTTTAGTATTATATTGCCTATTCTAGGGTTTTTCCTTCCCATGTCAAATTTAAAATCAGTTAATTGATAATTAAAGCTTCTTGGGACTTTGATGAGGATTTCATTGAACTTATAGACCAAGTTAGGAAGAATTGACATCTTAACAATATTGAGTCTTTTAATATTTAATTTCTTTTATTAATGTTTTGTAGTTTTTCACATATAAACTCTATACATACTTTTTAATTTGTATCTAAGTATGATATTATTTGATACTATTATAAATGGATTGTTTTATAACTTCTAATTTTAATTGTTCATTGTTGATATACAGGTATAATAATATAATTGCTTTATATATTGATCTTATATTCTATGAACTTACTATATTTGCTTATTAGTTCCAAGGTTTTTTTGAAGGTTCTTTAGGATTTTTCACAAAAATTATGTGTTTATTTATTCCTTCCCAGCCTATATACCTTTTATTTATTTTTCTTGTCTTATTGCACTAGTAAAAATTTTCAGTATAATATAAAGTATAAGTGGTAAGATAGGACATTGTTGCTTTGTTTCCAATCTTAGGGAGAAAATGTCTTTTGCTATTAAGTGTGATGCTGTTTTGTAAATATTCTTTATTGAGTTAAAAAAATTTACTGAGTTGAAATAGGTATAGTTCACTTTGCTCAATTATATCAGTTAAAGAAATAATATAACTCACTTTATTTAAAGAGAAGAATGAATGGCTAACTGTTATTAGAAGAATTTCAAAAAATATGCAGCTATCTTTAATTCAGCATAGTCTACCCTGAATCACAAATTGTTTCTTACAAGTTGAAATAAACTTACTTCTTTTAAATTCCACAAATTCTTCTCCTATTTCAATATTATCTCAAAGTTCAAGATCCTATTTTTATAAATCAAGTTCAGGTTTATATTAGGCTCCTTGTGTTCAGTTTTTTATGTACTGTTTCTCTTCATCTTACCCTAGGGATGAGATACGAGTTATGTGTTTCCAACATCCAACATACAATGGTGAGAGAAGTATAGGATAATAACAATGGATATTCCTGTTCAAAAAAGTGGGAAAACAGAGTCATATGGCAATCTCTGATCCATAGCAATTCTGAAATCCAGTCAGGCATGTGTTACCATTATAAAAAAAATTAAAGTACAATACTTCTTCATAGAAATGATTTTTTGTGCCTATTAACTTCTTCCTCTCTTGGTTTGACATTGATTTCACCTTCTTTCTATAAGAAATAGCTTATGTTTATAGTTGAGTAGTTTTCTTAGCTTTTTTTTTTCTTTTTTTGCCTGTAGGAAGTTCGAGGTCTGAATTTTTTTCACTTTGTAGTATGGCTATCTTTTTCAGATCAAGTGGTATAATTTTTTAAAAATCTTTCTAGACTTCATGTGTATCAATTTACAATCTACCCCAACAAACAACATACCATCTCATAAATATTTTCAAAATAGGCTCTTCTATACCTTGGGCACTCTGTGAGGCTGAGACAATGTCCTCAAGATCCTCAGAAGCCCAATATTTAAAAAGGAAGGGTCTATAGGGCTTGCCTAAGAAGGCTTTTTGTCCTTAGAAGTCATTTTGTCTGGCTTAGAGGGTCTATGAAACACCATTTTAAGTCTCTCTGAGGTTTTTAAAAAGGTTTTACACTTTCACCCTTGACTTCCTTTTTACTTTCAGACCATGCTTTACTTAACAGGGACTTGAATTTGATCTTTTCTCTGAGGCTATTTCTTTCTTTTAACAGTTTTATTTAGGCTTGGAAAGACTGTCCTGAACTCTTAGTATTTGTTCCAATTATGCTAGAAAACTTAAGGATTTCTTTTTTAGTTTATCTCTCTTATCTTTCATTTTGTCATAGGTGATTAGAAGAATTTGTGCCTGTAAATCTCCTTAGCAAAATTTCTGAGATCATTAGGTTGTTTTTGTATTTACCATATTGCCACAGGCAACAGTTGTACTAAATGTTCTGTCTGTGTATAAATCAGCTTCCCTTTTCACTGGCCTCCAATAGCAGCATTTTCCTTATTGTCCTTAAAGCACTAATAGTTTCCCTAAGGCCATTCAAGGTTTCATCCAACAGTTCCTTCCAGCTCCCAGCCAATGCTACATACTTCACTATTTTTGTGTGTTGCTTTTTGTTACCACAACATTTCACATTGGGGTACCAAATTCTGTCCCAGTTATCTATTGCTTCCTAACAAATTACCTTAAAACTTGGAAGTTTAAAGCAAGAAATTATTTTATCTCACGAGTGAGTCAGTAATTTGGGCAGGGCGCAGCTGGCTCATACTTCTATAGAATGTTCAATAATGCCATTTGGTATTGTTCAACCTGTGGGTGAGAGGATCAGAGGGTAGAATGCTTCACACCCATTTCTGGTGCCTAATCAGGGGTGGCTTGATATCTCAACTTATCTGGGGATTTTGAACACAGAACCTATCTCTGGCCTCTTTAGCATGGAGGTCTTAGGGTAGATAGACTGTTTGCATAGCAGCAACTCAAAGCTCACAGAGATAGAATGTTTCAAAAGACAAAAAGTTTAAGGTACAGTATTTTAAGGCTGTGGAAACTGACTTGGGTGTTTTTCCACTATATGCTTTTAGTCAAAGAAGTCACAGAGCTCCTTAGATTCTAAGTCAGTGATCATGGAGTCAATTCTCTATGGGAATAGTCTCAAAGAATTTTTGGTCATCTCGAAACTGCCTCACCACCTGTTTCTCTTTTCAATGAACTGTCAGAAACTGAGATTCTTGAGGTTTGGACAAATTATTATTGTAACAAATGTTTGGAAAATTTGGTCTTAAAACTTGAATATCAATTAGTAGTCATTTTTAGGAAATTTACAAGCTATGCAACAATATTTGGGGAAAAAACACCTCTTTTTAAGAATTAAACTACATCCTAAAAAATGATCTAGCTCTGTTTAGATTATGCCTTTATCATGCCTTTAAAATCCAAGGTTTCCAGTGAAATATCAGTTTTATTATTTATTTTATAATCCCAGTGAGCATCTTGATTTCTTCAATTGTAAAATGGTGTGTGTGTGTGTGTGTGTGTGTGTGTGTGTGTGTGTGTGTGTGTGATACCCATATAAAATGATCTAAACTGGGGCAATTTTGGAAATGCTATAAATGAAGTGGCCCTATGTTCTTAATAAAAAGCTAAAACTGAGGCTATTTTGGGTAAATGATGACCCATTTGCCTTTCTAGGTTTTTGTGATTATCAAACAAAACTATAACAATGAACATCCAAACAGCCCAAGTGCCCATCAGTAGATGAGTGGTTTAAAAAATGTGGTACATTTACACCATGGAGTACTATGCAGCATTAAAAAAAGAAGGATCTCTTGCCTTTTGAGACAGCATGGAGGGACCTGGAGAGTATTATGCTAAGCCAAATAAGCCAGTCAGAGAAAGACAAGTATCACATAACCTCAGTCATATGTGGAATATAATGAACAAAATAAACTGATGAACAAAATAGATCCAGAGACATAGAAGCATTGAATAGACTATGGAATCTGAGAGGGGAGGCAGGGGTAGTTGGGTGGGAAGAGATCAAAGAACTTGTATGCATATATGCATAACCCATGGTCATGGACAATAGGGTGGAGAAGGCCTGGGGTGGGGGGCAGGGCAGGCTAAAAGGGGTTAAAGGGGGGAAAAGGGGACATATATAATACTTTCAACAATGAAGATTTAAAAACCATAAAAACCCCACAAAATTATAAAATTTGAAGTAGAGGCAAGCTTGTGGTATTACTTCAATTACTTTTGGTACTATTTGCATCCTATATTTAGATAGAAACTTCTAAAACTGGTTCTAAGTCTATTTGAATCACCTTTAGTATTTAATAATACTAAACATATGATGCTCTTCCTTAATTGTAAAATTGGCTTGATATATTTTAAGATAACATTTCTATTCCCAGAAACTTCTGAAGAGAGCTGATCATTGCCCATCTTTGCACAGTAACTTTCTCCACCTATTACAGCTGCTCTTGTGTCTTTTAGTTGGACTTTTTCATACTAGGCAATATAAGGTTCTCTATAGCCAATGTTTCATATTGTTAATACTAGGTGTACCGGTTAATAATGGCGGATTTTGTAATCAAAGAAAACATGATAATTTCAAGAGAAACATCAAAAGTGCTTTATTCAAAGTAATGTCCATCGCTAGCTACATATTTCTCCCATCTTTCAGGTAT
>NW_005354385.1:16100630-16109085 GCF_000412655.1 Myotis brandtii | reverse complement strand
CTGGCACTTAGTTAAGGGGTTGTATCCCCTCCCTAACCTCAGGGAAAAATCCCCACCTGGGGAAACAACCTTTCTCAGAGAGGTGACCTTGGTTAAAACACATGGCGCTAAGGAGAGCAAACATATTAAGAACAATATGCCACACATGTCAGGTCCTTTGAAACATATGCTGTGCAGATGCCCCTTTCCGGCAGCGACTGTGTCAAGCAGCAAGAATGGACCGGCTTCCGGCAATTTTATTGATGATTTTTCGGTTTTCCATTTGTCTTTTGTTCAGTTGATGTGGCACCCATTTCCCTTCCTTTAAAATCTTTTCCATTGCTTGCAAACAATCGGAAATTGTTTGCTGAGCAATATTTAATATTTCTGCAAGTTGTTTTTGAGTTTGACATGCATCTTCATCCAATAATGCTTGTAATCGTTGGTCTTCAAACTTTTTCAGTTGACCTGGATATTCTTTGTCTTTCACATTGAAATCATCACTTTTAAAGTGTTTAAACCAGTGTTCACAAGTATCTTGAGATGGAGCATGTTCACTCGAAATACTAGTATATGATAACTTTCAGCAGCACTTTTCATCAAAATAAAGTAATGAATTAAAACTTCCCGCAAATGCTCTTTTTTTGGCACAAAATTTAACATTTTTAAGCATAAAAATATCTATGATGTTAACACCTTCAGCAAATTTGACATAGGAAGTTTTGAAGCTTTCTGTCAATACAACAAAATAGTGTACATATCAAATCACATATATATCAACATACTAGTATGTGTAACTCCATCTATTAAAAAAAAAATCCGCATTATTAACTGGTACACCTAGTACAGTTTGATTTTCATTATAGTCAACTCCTCAATGTTTTTAAGTTATAAATCCCAGGACAGTTTTCAAAGTGATCAGCCATTAAATAAAACTATCCTTTTATTTGAATACTAGTGGCCTGGTACATTAATTCGTGCACATTGAAAGGAAATTAATTAGAAGAAATATTTTAATATCACTATTCTCCCTTTCTCTATAATAGAAGTGTCAACCAAATTCACAATTGAAAATGACAGATGGAAACACACATGTGTGATTGGTGCCGCCAAGAGCTTTATATATACAGATAAGCTTGCTTAATTAGACCTGCTTTCTGATTTAGCTAAACTTTTTCCAGCCCAGTGAAGCACCCCAACTTCTCTTTCAGGTAATTGTCAGCAACACAGCAATAAATATCAACACAAAGCAGATTATTATTGTAGATTATGCAGGGAACAAAGGGTAAAATATTTAACTTCAGCAGTATTTGACTATATTTTGCACAGTGAGAAAACCTGAAGTCATTTTTAAGGTCCACTATTTCTTACTTCTTTTCAGTCGGGTCAAGTTTCTAAACTTTCTAAATCTCTGTTTTTCAGCTAATGAAAAAACAATGGGATTCCACCAAGCCTCCTATCTACCTACTCCAGGACTTCTGTGAGGATCAAATGAGATGAGGTATGGGAAAATGCTTCCCAGACATTTGGTTAAAGTGTGAAATGTTTGCACCTGGTTATAAGCAAGTTATGTTCCTGGGCTGAAGAAACTGCAAGGAGGCTAATCTTTGCTAGGGAGAGGAAGCTGGGCGTTGCTATGTGATGTCATTACCCAGCACCCACAACAGCCATTTCAGGCTGGGCTGGGCTGTGAGCCACATTTTACACCATGGGGTCTTGCCAATATCGGCTGAAATTTGTTGGGGTGTCACTCTGGGATGGTGGTGGGCCCTGTGTCCCACTTGGGGGAAGCCGAGAGTTGCTTTGTGTGTGCCAGGTCCGGGGTGCAGTTTCTCTGTGGGCATCATGGCAGTGTCTGTGTTGAGCGTCTGCCCCTGTTGGTCAGTGCAATCATAGTGACCGGTCGGACACTTAGCATATTAGCCTTTTATATACTATACTAGAGGCCCAGTGCCTGAAATTTGTACCCGGGGGAATGTGTCCCTCAGCCCAGCCTGCACCCTCTCCAATCTGGAACCCCTCAAGGGATGTCCGACTGCCTGGATCAGGCCTAAACGGGCAGTCGGACATCCCTCTCACAATCCAGGACTGCTGGCTCCCAACCGCTCGCCTGCCTGCCTGCCTAATTGCCCCTAACCACTTCCCTGCCAGCCTGATCGATGCTTAACTGCTCCCCTGCCTGCCCGATTGCCCCTAACTGCCCTCCCTTGCCAGCCTGGTTGCCCCTAACTGCCCTCCCCTGCTTGCCTGGTCGCCCCCAACTGCCCTCCCTTGCAGGCCTGATCACCCCTAACTGTCCTCCCCTCAGGCCTGGTCCCTCCCAACTGCCCTCCCCTGCTGGCCCGATTGCCCACAACTGCCTTCCCCTGCCGGCCATCTTGTGTCCACATGGGGGCGGGCATCTTTTACCACATGGGGGAAGCCATCTTGTGTGTTGGAGTGATGGTCAATTTCCATATTAATCTTTTATTAGATAGGACTAGAGGCCCAATGCATGAAATTTGTGCAAGAGTAGGCCTTCCTTCCCCCAGATGCTGGCACTGGTTTCCCTCTGGCACCTGGGACCCGGGCTGGCTTCCCTCCGACCACCCTCAGGTACCTGGGATCCAGGCTGGCTTCCCTCCAGCCGCCCGCAGACCCTGGACCCAGTCTGGCTTCCCTCAGACCTCCTGCAGGCACCTGAGACCTGGCCTTCCCTCCGGCCCTGGCTTCATCCAGGACATCTGGAATGACATCCAGAATGACATCCGGTCTAATTAGCATATTACCCTTTTATTATTATACATAATAAAAGCCTAACATGCAAATTAACCAAATGGCGGAACCACTGTAGGAACTTTCAAGAAAGGGCCTTGGTTTGGATTTGTAGAGAGCTTTATCAGGTGAAAAAGGAATTCAAGCCCTAGCTGGTTTGGTTCAGTGGATAGAGCATTGGCCTGTGGAAAGAAACATCCTCGGGTGAGGATTAAAAAAAAGGAAGTCAAATCTGTGTGTTCAAAAACTGTGAAATATACAAAGTACAATCAATTTTGCTAAATGAAGTGAGATGAGCACTTATGAAACAAGAACATTGAGGAGAAAGGATGAGTTAGCAGGTTGGAAAGAGTTAGGCACAATTCTAGAGCAGGGAACATGTCTATCATAGTGCTTAGTTAATGTTTGTACAGGGATGGAGGAGTCTCATTGAGGTGGTATTGATGGAAGCTCAGGAAATGCTAATATATTCAAGTTCAAAATATACACATGGGTAATACTAGAAAACTGCCTCAAGATAATATTTTTGAAATCATAACATAAACCCTGTCCTTTCAGGGTTTGGTGGACCCATGTCAATTTAAATTGAATGCCATAGTAGTTGAATATCCTTTGGATTTCGGTTAGAAATATTATTTAATTTTGTGCATATTTCTTCTAATTCTATACTGGACTTCTATCTTTTTATAGATTTCAAATATTTTCTTGCAAATTACTACCAAAATATTGGTGGTTCTTGATTAAGTGACATCAATTTGAGTAGAAGGGCCAACCTTGCACAGTGTCAACAATAGACTTAATTATGTTGTACATTGTTAGCTTTCACTATTGTATTATGAATGAGAAGTATAAGCACTGTCCCTCTTTTTTTTAAAGTATAGCATTTCATTTTTTCAAAAGAAACATAATTAAAGAAGCATTTCGCAGTACATAGTTTCATGACTATATTCAGTAGAAAGTCATTTGTTATGATAGATTCCTTATTAATAATTCTGATCATAGGAATCACTTATTTAACAGTGACTGTAATAATCACTAGATGAGTTTATTGATCTCATTTTGTAGAGCTTGCAATATAGGGAAAAAAGTAGACCTTTCCTTGTCTGCATTTCCTTATCTTTAGATTATTTTATGACTGAAATAAAATTGTATACAATCACATTTTTTATTATATAAGCCATTCAATGATGATGCAATAAAAATTCAGTCTTCAAAAAGTTTAAAAAATAATATTTTAAAAACTTTAGTTGGTAATCTTTGACATTAATAACACAATCCAAAACAATAGTTTTTGTTGAGTTGATAATATTTGATTGGGAATTAAATATATTTTATTCTTTAAATCTAATGCCATTTAACACTTAGGTATGAGACAATAAAGCAAATGTTATTGTGGTAGCAATCCTTCCCTCATTAAAATTATCTATAATAATAAAAGCATAATATGCTAATTAGACCGAATGTCCTTCTGGAGGACTTTCCAGACAAAGCCGGGGTTGCGAGGGCCGAGGCAACCACCATGGTGGTGGGGGCCGAACCCCTTGAATGAATTTCGTGCTTCAGGCCTCTAGTACACAATAATTAAAGTATTGCCAGTTACACAAGGCTTTGTTATTATTGCACATTTAAAATTATTAAAGGCAAAAATATTATTTTCTAACTAAATTTAGACTCATCATGCTTTAATTTGACCAATTTGTCTTCTAACCACCTTTCAGGTATGTTATCTTTCCTTAAAGACTTTCTTAAAATGCCCCAAAATAAGAAAGTCCTAACTTTTTAGTTTTTAGGTATTTGTATCATGGGTTAAGAAACTTTATACTTCAATACTGAGTTATTAATTACATTAATTTAACTAACTATATTATTTATCATATACATCAATAACATTTTAGATCAAATATTGGCTTTCTTGTCCTAATTGTTGAATTTTATCTATTCTTTGCTTTTCCTTTAATGAACTTCATTGTCCATATTCTTACATAATATTTGCGTTTTTATTTAAGCTGTTTTAATTTACTTTTACCATTATTGTGACATATATATTTAGTACGTTTTTGTAAAATGGCTTGTATTTGCTCAATTTTAATTTTGCCCATCACAGCACTCACAATATAAAGGTCATGTTACTATTTTATAATTTTTAAAAAGATTACCTGTGCAAAACAAATTCCTAAACTGAAATAGCCATTGGGATAGAGTGGTCACAGTACTGTAAAAGGACACAGGAGACAACAGACCATTTAACTTCCCCATTACCTATAGTATCTGTGGGACTTTGGGCATTATATTTGCTATGTCTGAGGTTCAGTGGAAACTAATACTTATCTGTTTGAAAACTAGAAACTCTCCTGAGCTACATTCTTGTTCTGAGACCTCAGATTTTCTGAACATTGATTTCCTTCTTGGTTTGGAGCATTTGGATTTTCAATGTTTATTGATAGATTTAGGATCATTGTACTCTTTATCTTTAAAAGTTTGACCATCAGCCTCTATTGATTTCTACCCTACTTTATGTTTATTGAATGTTTATATAACACCTGAAATAAAATATATTTAGGATGTGGTCAAGAATCATTCCAATAAAGGAACCAAGTATGAGCAGATGGTTAAAACAATACAAAGAGCCTATGAGACACAAAGTGAATGAGGTGGTTTGAAAGCGCTAGCTCTATGACACTGTCAGAAAAGGAACTACCTTAAATTGGGATCAACCTACTCAACCCTTGCCCTGGTTGTTTGAGTTATTCCGTGAGGATGATGGGAGATGCAGGAGGTAATAATAACTGGCTTTCATGAAATTAAACTTACTGGCATTATTTCCACATTTCACACATTTTTACTTCGGAATTAACTGTTGAGTTAATAAAAGTAATCATGTTAAGCAAATTTGCTGCTCAAATTTTTTCAAAGTACCCCAAAATATTAGATCTTTCACTCCCTCTTATAGTCCCAATATATATCAATCAGCATGCAAACATTTCTTTTCTAGCAAAACAATTTTAAAAAATCACATTCTAGTTCAATATTCATATTATATTAATTGGTATATCATAATTCTTTTAAATTAGTTGTTGCATCTTGAAAATAAATCTTTCTAAATAACTTCTAAAACTATGTAAAGAAGATGGTAAATAACATTTCCCATTGCTGGTGGCTAATCATAACTAGAAGACATCGATGACTACAAACTACGATTCACACAGAGTGAGTGGAATAAACATTAAAAATAAGCAGAATCAAACTCTGGACCTTTCAAGAAAGTTGAAAGTCAACAAAAATAGATAAAAAGAAAAAAAAGAATGAGGGGAGATCTTATTGGGGACAAAATTCAGATCACATCAAGTAAGGTTTAATCTTGGTAGAAGAGAGTTCTACTCCCAATGGGGAAATATTGTAAAGAAGTCTGGTTACTGGTGGATTAAATTAAAAGAAGGGTCTGAGAATGTGTCTGAGACCAGAGGAGATGGCAATCTTGGAAAGAAACTATATGTAAGAGTAAAGGCAACAGTATAGAAGTGGGAGGTATCAGTAGGAGGCTTGGCTATGAAAGAAAACATTGGAAGATAAAGAGCTAATAGAAACAAGGAAATGCTCCAATATGAATTTGACTAATTTCAAGTATAAAAGGAAACCATGAAATTAAAAAAAGACATGTATCAGAATGATGTAATATTTATAAGAGCTGATTGAACTAAGGAAATCAATGAAGAAGAAGACAAAGTTATACCAGTAATAAAGATTAATTACAAGATGCCCAAGCAAAATGATGTGATTGATAATAGTAAAAGATACAGAAAATAAGAATGAAAAAAAACCCAAAGAATAAGTATAATAAAGATGGGAAAATATCAGAGAAAAAAAAATTGATGTTATTGGAGTCCAAAAAGAACAAAAAACAAAGCCAAAGAACAGAACTAATATTTAAAATGACAAATTAAGAACACTTTCCTGAAATATAATGAAATAGAAATTTTTTAGGGGTGAAATAGGCAGGTTTAGGGATTTTTTTAGAATTGGGGGTCCATGAAAAAACACAGGGCTTCAGGGTTGCAAAAGGGTACATTTCCATAAGATAAGGGAACAAGGAGCCAGCAGAAGTTACATTTCCATAAGACAAGGAAACTGGGATTAGCAAAAGGTCTATATTTACAAAATAAAGGAAGAGGAAGAAAGCCCAGAGGGAATAGGAGAACAATGAGGGAGGAAGGCCTCACATTATTTGACACCCCTCCCCAAATTAAAATGTATAAATTTTATATCTAGAAATCTATAAAATTCTTTACAAAAAATTATTATGTCAAAGAGAAAACAAAAACAAACATCCAAAAATAGTGATATGTGGAAATGTTGTAGGCAGTTAGACAGATATGAGCAGAGCAACAATGATGGGCCAAATGTAGAAGGTCACCGGGGTGGGAAGCCCCAGGTGTCTAGCAACACACAATCAATTATAGGGTGGGACCTGGCCCCAGGCTGGCTTTTCCTCCTTTAGCATATCGCTGGTCATGCGGTTTGGGCCCCCTGACCTTTCCTCCCTAGAGATAATTTCAAGGCCTCAGTAATATTTCAGCTCCAGCCCCAGATAAGCAACAAAACCAGCCATTGCTCACATCAGGAGCAACTGCATTGAATAATGACCCCCTGCCCTGGTGCAGTTAATCAGTGGAGACCACACCCTGGAATGACACACCTGGAAAACTGTTGAATATTCTATTAAGATCTTCTCCTTGGACCTCCCCTAAAATCTCCATCCTTGAAACCTCAGGATGGAGGACCCAGTGCCTTTACCTTTCCCAATCCCCTCCCCTTCCCTGCCCTAGGCACATTACCATTAGCTTCCTCACTCCCAAGCTCCAAGGGCCCTTCCTTCACCTCTATAACTTGTTTCCTAAGCCTATTTCTTTTAGGAATTGCTTTCTTCTCCCTCTGTGATTCACCAAATAAATGCTCTCTTACAGTTTGGGTCTTGCTCTGAATTCTCTCCTCGCCAGAATTAAGTACTGAGGTTGCTGAATCTAGGTTTGGTCTGATCCCACTGGTCAGACACCTGGTGCAGTTCCCACCACCTACAACAGAAAGACTACAAAACAGATTCTCTGGGATATTTTTAAAGCAATGATTAAAGGAATTAAATAATTAGGCTAATACAAATGAAAGTGAAGTACTTCCAGTTTCCCATTAGGTATACCAGGAGCTCGAGAGTCACCACTCGGTCCTCACAACAAATACAAAGCTGAACAGAGTGAAAAATCAACTCGTCATGGATCTGTGAGAAGGTTGGACACTGGAAAAGCCATTGCCTCCAAGATTGGAGAGGAAGGTGAATGCAGGGAGTCTGAGACTTCCGAGCAGAAACTTCTTCAGAAACCAGGGGATATGAAGCCTGAACTGTAACTGATGAATTGCTAGAGGGTCAACATGGACAATTTTGACAACTTTGAGAGTTAAAAGTTCCAGGGCCGTCCAATCTAAGGTTGGGTGTGGTGGGGTGGGGTGGGAGATGAGGGTTCTACATTATTGTGTTATTTACCTTCAGGAGCTAGACTAAGTCCCAAAGTAAATATTGGAGAAAATCCCATCATGCTTCTGGCAGGGTGCCGGCAGACGGTCCATCCTTGCTGCTTGACACAGTCGCTGCAGGAAAGAAACATCTGCACAGCATATGTTTCAAGGGACCTGGCGTATATAGCATACTGTTCTTAATATGTTTGCTCCCCTT
>NW_005354385.1:16023565-16100580 GCF_000412655.1 Myotis brandtii | reverse complement strand
CTTAAGCTACATAATCTTTACTCCCTGGAATGGAGATAAGAAACGCCCTAACCTTTACAATAGAAATTGACAGGATTAAAATCAACTGGTATAAATACAGATGTAACAAGACACAGAACCTAGAGACAGAACTTAGCAAGAAAACATGGCAAGGGAACCTGACTGGAGATCCGGGCTAGAACCTGGCTGAAGAACCAAGAGACAGAACCCAAAGACAGAACCTAGAGACAGAACCTAGCGAGAGAACATGGCATAAGATCCTGGACAGAACCTGGCTACAGAAATTGGCTGGAGAACCTAGACAGAACTTGGCTGGAGATCCTGGAGGGAGAACCCAAGAATGCTGATCAACTGAATGCTGCCTTTGAGTCCTTCCCTCTTCGCTGACTCCATCCACACCTTTGGGGATCCCTGGACCTGCTGGGGTTGGACCCCAGCACAGAGGGATAGGAAAAAGGAACTACTTTGAAATATAACAGAGCACTCTGTTCTTCTTCACAAGACCTGCCCTCAGGGGAACTAGTTAACCAGAACCCACATTTATGGCCCGGGGTAGGGTAAATACCCAACTCCAGCTCACTCTAGCCATCCTGTACCATCTAAATTAAGGTGCCAGGGAGAGAGCTGAACATCACTTGTGAATTTCACAGTCAACAGGTATAGGTTTACTAAAAGTCTGAGACCTAAATATAAGACTATGAAACATGTTATTTTTCCCCATACCTATGCCCATATTACCGTAGTTCCTTTACCTCATGCCCAGATATCAAGAAAAAAATTGAAAGGCATATCAAAAGGCAAAAAACATAATTTGAATAAACGGAACAAGCATCAGAACTGGAGATGGCAGAGATGTTGAAATTATCAAACTAGAAATGTAGAACAACTATGATCAATATGGTTAGGCCTTTAATTGATAAGAAGACAGCATGCAAGGACAGATGGGCAATGTAAACAGGGAGCAAAGATATAATCTTAGCAAAGGACTGAAAAGAAATGCTAGAGATATGAAACACTGTAACAGAAATGAAAAATGACTTGGATGGGCCTGTTAATAGCTTGGACAAGGCTGAGGTAAGAATCTGAGCTAAAGGATATTGCAATCGATTCTTCAAAAACCAAAAAGTAAAGAGAACATAGACTGACAAAAACAGAACAGACTATTCAAGGTCTGTGGGATAACTGCAAATGGTGTAACATACATGTAATGGGACATTCAGAAAGAGAGGAAAGGGAGAAAGAAACAGAAGAAATATTTAAAACAAGAATGACTAGGAATTTGCCCCAAATTAATGTCAGACACCAAACCACAGATCTAGAAAACTCAGAGAACACCAATCAAGATAAATGTGAAAATCTACCCCTGGGCATACGTATCATTTTCAAATTATAGAAATGTGTGTGGGAGGCAACCAATGTGTCTCTCTCACATCAATGTTTCTCTCTCTCTCCCCCTCCTTCCTTCCACTCTCTCTAAAAATACGTGGAAAAAATATCCTCGGGTGAGGATAAACAAAAAACAAACAAAAAAGAAGGAATAAATGAAGCTAAAATAAATTATTTTTCTTATTCTTAATTAATTTAACAGTTTAAATAATAATAGCAATGTATTTGATTATGTATGCTTACATATACTTCATTTCTCTCTACATATGTAAATACCTATATATCTATATCTATATCTATTATTGTCTATATGTATGGGACAAAGGGTTTCAGTTGGTTACTTGAATGGCTTTAGGATGATTCAAAGGTTGGTCGCACTTGGGACTATTGATCAGGGCATCTATATTTGGTCTCTTCATTTGATTTGGGCTTCTCAGAGCACGGTAGCTGGGTTGTAAGAGAGTGAGTCCTGAGAGAGAACATCTGGAAAGCTAGCTTCCAAAGAGACAGGGGATTTCTTTGGACCTAGCCTCACTAGTCACATCCTTTTGTTTCATCCTATCGGTGGCTTCAGTTGAATCACTAGGGCTGACCCAAATTCAAGGAGAGGGGCATTCAACTACATCTGTTGACAGGAGGTGGCAAAATCACATCATGTGAGAGCTTTGGGGATGGACAATGATGTTGTGACCATTACTGAAAAATTCAATTGGTACACTCAGTCTCCTATTTCATGGGGAGATACTAGAAGCATACGTGTTAAAGTCAAGGCAAGGTGCTCACCATTTTCACATATATATATTTTACATATATATATGTGTAAAACCAATGTAATTAGATCATAGCAACCAATTAAAGGCAGCATATGAATTGGAAAGAGCTATCATGTGTGTGTATGTGTGTGTGTAGAAGAGAGAGAGAGAGAAGGAGGGAGGAGGGAAGAAGAGTGAGAGTTGAAATAAATATAGCACAAAATTAAGATGGAAGGTATACAGATGTTCATAGGCCTATTCTTATTTAATAGCAACTCAAGAGATGAAGAAACTGTATTAGGCTTTCAGAGTGTGTATTAAAAACAGGTTTGATCTTTGCCCTGTCGATACCTATGATCTAATAAAATACACAAACAGATCAAATATACAGCCAACAAAGCAATATAATCACAAAATCTAAAACCACCTCTTGCAAGAAGTTGAAGCGTGACTATGTTGGCCACGTAAGGATGAATGACCTAACATAAGCCCTTTCTGAGAGGAGGTGGAACAGGAAGGAATTTGTGACCAGTTGGCAAGCAGGACCAGGGAGGAAGTTGAGGCATGAGGACCAGCTTGCGCCAAATGTGGCTAATTGTGTGAAGAGGCCTGGGTTGCAAAGTTGGTAGCGGGAACTCATGCACATGTGAAAAAAGGTTTTAAATAAGCCCATGCACTTCAGCTTGGGGGGAGAGACTGAGGAGGGGAAAGGGATGCATGTGGAATATCAGTTCCCCCTTCTCGGCTGTGACACTCTTCAAAGGTCTACAGAGATTTGTAATTGAAAGTGTATAATAGAAGTCTAATACTAATAATGGCAATAATGATAGGGTTAACCTTTATTAAGCCCGGCTATATACTAAACATTGCACTAAGTAAGAAATGCTGGGCTCAGCACCTCTAGTGTCATTGTCCGCTGCACAGTTCCTTCTCTCAAAATTGATATGGGCGCTCCGCTGTCACAGAAGCCTGAGTGGAGAGCATTCAGGGGGCTGCGATCTGCCTCCCGGCCAGTGATAAGTGGGTGGGCAGCCTGTGGCCCACCTCCCATCTGTGTCCAAAGTCCAAAGAGAAACAGAGAGCTCAGGAGGTATGATTGTACATGCCCTTTTCATTAGCATTCAGTTTTGCTCTGTTGCTTATGATGAGATAGGACAAGCATTTTCAGGGTGCTCCATTAAATTTCTTCCTAACGCCTGAATCTCTTTATGATAGCGGCAAGATAAGATGTCCTTGTCCTCCATGTCCTTTTATTATTCACTCTAACCTGGTCCTCGAGTGTCTCCATTCACCCATTCGGAAGCCTTCTTTTCCTAATCTTTGTAGATTATTTCTCCATTTCTTCAAGACCGGGCAGTTGGCTCTTAAATGTTTCCTGCGGTCCTTTCATTTCACTGAATTTTAAATATTTCAGCCAATTTGAAGAGTTCATAATGATGAATAAGATTAAGCTTGGAGCTTAACCTTTTGAAACTGGGTGACGCGCTAACTCGGCTGGAACGCTGGTTAATTTAACAGCAGGAGTTGAATTAACTTGTCACAGCGCTGCCATTGTTAAATTCCCTGCTCCCGATCCTGGTCCCACTCTCTCAGACCGTGGTTGTCCTGGGACCAGGGGATGAACTGGGGTGAAGAATAGAGTGGAAATTGGAAAGGAAAGATGGTACACATTGTGAGGATGACCAGAAATGACCAGAGGAGGAATCCATTGTTGTTGGGGAAGTCTAGAAAAAAAACAGAAGAGAGGGGAGCTTAAAAAATAAAAGGCAGTGCAAGGGAGTCCTGGGAGGGTGTGAAGTGAGGAATAGATTGAGGGTGAGGCATGAAAGAGAGGAGTATATTAGGAAGAGTCAATGAGTGACGGGGCTTGAATTTCTTGAAAATACATTATGTTTGGCATGTTAGAAGCTCTTGAGTGGCAGCCTGGCACACAAAAAACAAAATTACCTGCTTAAAAATACCTCTCGCATTAGGCAGAAATGAAAATGTTGAACCATAGGAATAATTACATAGATCATCTCAACAAAGAGAGAGTTCTTCTAAATTTGGCTCAGCAGAAATATGTAACGTGGCATATTTGTAGATTCCTGTCAAACATTTTGGCTTGGTGCAATTTAGTCAGGAAGAGAGGGAGTGGGGAAGGAAGGTAATTCAGGGGACAGTGAGTCAGGCAGGGGCTAGAGCATGGTGGTCTTTCTCCGGGGAGGAATGGGGAGGGAGTTGGTGGAGGCTGGGGATAGAAAGTCCAAACAGAGGCAGCGCGGTGGTAATGTTTGCAAGGATACCTTGCCCTTCCAGTAGCAGGCATTGCTGGGCTGGAAGGCTTGGTGCATGCATTGCTTACCCCATGAGTAACTCTCAAATATGCATTTGCTCAGGTTAGCTGTTCCCACTCAGACAGGAAGCTTTGTGTAGCAGAGTAACAAGCTCAGCCTTCAGGGCAGAGGCCTAATGGCACCTGAAATTCAGGCAAAATAACCAGTCTGCTTCTAAACACCAGCCACTTTGAGGCCCATCAATAGAGATCACCTAGAGCCTGTCTTCCTTTCAATTGTTTCAGCAGTGCGTTAACACCAAAAGGACATTTTCTTTTCTATGCGTATGATTTTGTTTCAGGGCTCATGTTATTCCACGGTTGCTCTAACAGGTTTTCAATTTCTGAGGTAGTTGCCTGAAAAGACTGTTGGCTGTGCAGGAGCCTAACCAGGCTCAGTAGCTGGATCTGAAGCGGATTACTAAGGATTCCAGGGCCTTTAGTTTCCGTCCAAAATTACTCTCAAAGGTAGCTATCTGATGGCTGGGCTGTGTCTGATGGATCAAGAGAATGAGGCAAGTGGAGAGAAGGTGAAAGAGATAAGTAGGATATAGAGGACAAAAGAAAGGCAAAAAAGAAAAAAAAAACAGGTACAACAAGAGGAAAAGAGTGAGGACATTCTTGTTTAGTTTCAGGATAGAAATGAAACTCGCAAGGCATTTTAAATTTACCAATCGATGTCAAAGGCACTAAGAAAGTTTTGAGTCTGGGTAGCACGCAAGCAACACACGGAAAAGTAACCATAATGCAAGAGATTTGATGAAGCAGTGGGTGAGATTTAACTCTCCTTTAAATCAGCCATTTCCAACCCTTTTAGTCTTATGGCACATTTTAGTAAACTAATTACTGAAATTATGTGGCACACCAAAAAATATGGTACATTTTTTTGTCCGCCTGACCAAAAAAAAGTATAATTTTGATTCATTCACACTGGTTGGCTATGTTGTGTTGGCTGTTGTAATTGTAATGTTTTTATTTAACAATCTAAGGGGAAAGAGGTCAGTGCCCCTGATTAAATAGTCAGGTATTGCACGTTTTAGAAGTTCTTGCAGCACACCAGTGAAAAATCCTGCTCTGTACCAAAAGCAGTTTGCCAGATGCATGCCTGTTTCACTTCAGATAATCCAAGCAGAGGTACTGTTGCTGGTGAACACTGAGAGAATTTGGGGTGTAAATTTGCACAGTAGCTTACACTGCAATAGTGTTAATGATGTTTCCACCTTTTTTTTTTTTTGATGGAGGTAAAATTAAAAAAAATGTTTTCACTATCCAAAAGGTATGGAAGTTTTATAATAAAAATGACATCTAGTTCTGCAGCATAAGGATTTAGTTTTCCAAGTTCTTAAAATTATTTGGTATCTGGGACATGAACCCCAAAGGCAGCACTGCATGGAAACTCTAACACCATCCTGGAACATAATGCTTCTCCATATTATTTGGCACAACCTGAGTTTGACTGAACTTCGAATTTCTCTTAGAAAATGAAAATAAAGTAAGGAAATTTTAAATGAAAAAAAAAAGAGAGGGAAACAAGTATTTTTAGCATCTCAGGTCCATAAAACAATGATTTCCAAGCTATGTTTCATGGAATATGAGGAAGGTCTTTTAAGACTTTATTACTATACATCTCCAGATGTGTTAAAACCTCCCAAATGTATTAACCAGGGGATCATTTTCTTCACAGACGACCAATCCCTACACTTTGAGCTATTTTTCCAAAGAATATTCCAGTCATTTTAAAAAATTTTATTTTAAAAATATGTTTTTATTGATTTAAGAGCGGAAAGGAGAGGGAGAGAGGGATAGAAATATCAATGATGAGAGAGAATCATTGATCTGCTGCTGCCTGCACACCCCCTACTGGGGATCGAGCCATGTGCCCTGACTGGGAATTGAACCATGACCTCCCGGTTCATAGGTCAACATTCAGCCTCTGAGCCACACTGGCTGGGCTCCAGTCATTTCTTTTCACGGAGATTTCATGAACATGCTCAGAAATAACTGACCTACAACCTATTCAGAGACAGGATAGAATTAGACATTCCCGTGCCACCAGTGAGATCCGATGCTCTCGGTTGACATAGACGTATTTACCTATCGATGTGCTGCTGGCTGGGCCAGCCACCTCAGCTTGTTGTGACTTCTACTGGCAGTGGACAGTCTCCCAGTAACTTTGTGTGCACAGTTAGAGAGGTGCCATGGAGTGGCTACAGGGAAAACCAGCTCTGAGGTTTTGAAGGTTTCAGTGTGCCGAGAGTACACACTTCATAGATACAGCGAGGGGGAGAGGTGGGCTGCGCTGCTGTGTCTGGACAGGACATCTGTACTCCTTGTCAAATGGCCAGCTGGGCACCTTCGCGCTACTTTATGTGCCTGTAATTTCCATTATGACTTTAGACTGTCATCTTTCAGCATATTTTCATTTATTGTTTTTAGCTATAATCAGGGCAGTAATAGGAGAACAATTCTAGGGAGTGAGTTTGCAGATAAAATATGTAGACCCTGGCAACAGGGAGGTCTACTTAGCCACACCTCATATTTCAGTTCCCAGAAATGTGTGTGGGGCTGACATAAGTGCTCCCTGTTGTGTGATTGCTTGTGGCTCAGTAGCCCTTTGAGAAGACCGGAGAATAAAGGACTGCGGAGAGCGGGTGTTGTCGAAATGGCAGTGCTGGGGAGGGTGCCTACAAGCACCCGAGAGAGTTTTATGTTTTTTAACACATGTTTTCTTGATGTTACCCTTAAATCCCACCTGCGTTTCCTTCTCTCACCATCCACATCAGTCGCTGCTCTGCTTTTCAGGCTTCCCTTTGAAGCATCAGTGAGCTAAAGGAAGCCGGCATGGAGGGAATTTCACCACCACTTGCAGCACGTTGCACTTCCCTGGCCAGCAATGTCGCTGAATGGCCTTCAGACGCTCACTGCAGGGCCACAGCTGATCAATAATTTCCAGGAGCCCCATCTGACTGTTTCAGAAGCAAAAACCGAGGAATGTGATGAAGAATGTGACTAGACCAGTTAGAAATAGCACCCTGACAGGAAAATTCCAGGGCAGTCAAAAGATAAATTGTAACATTTGGTTATATTACCATGTGCTAAGGCTCTTCCTTGACAGGAGACGTTTGGTTCCGGTTTTAAGGCTGCAGAGGGCTTTAACTAAGCATAGAGACGTGTGTCACACACCAGTGTTTCAAACAGCTACATTAAGAAATTGAGGCTGTCAAATCTCCCCATATGATTTTAAGAAGGAGAAATGATCATTCGGGTATATATTAAAGGTTCCATTAGACAAGTATTTTAAATGATATACCCTGGTAAAGCCTCCCTTAACAAAATGGACACAATGTTAGGATTTTTAAACTTTTTTTTTTTTTACCTGACTTTGCTATCAGGAAATTCTCCCATTTTGCAGTGTATTACAGTTATATATTTTTTAATTTATTATTTTTCTTTAGTAATAGTAATAGTAGTAGTAGTAGGTCTAGTTATGTACATATTTTCTGTATGATTAATTATGAATTCCAACAGTTTATTAACTTTTTAAAATATTAAATAATGCAATGCCATTCCAGAAAGTGCTAAAAGTAAGAAAAATTGGTAAGTATTTTGGGGAAATGAAAAAGAACAAAAATCCATTTTCTTCCTTTATATTGTGCATTTAGGGAGTAAAAACACTAACTACTATAAGCATCATGTAACCAAAGCCATTTATTGATGACTACATGTAGACTATAATATAACTGGGGATAAGGAAAAGGTAACTAAATTCTTAGACTTCTTACCCTCCTGTTTTGTAAATTAGAGGGCTTTAACTAAGCATAGAGACGTGTGTCACACACCAGTGTTTCAAACAGCTACATTAAGAAATTGAGGCTGTCAAATCTCCCCATATGATTTTAAGAAGGAGAAATGATCATTCGGGTATATATTAAAGGTTCCATTAGACAAGTATTTTAAATGATGTTACCCTGGTAAGGCCTCCCTTAACAAAATGGACACAATGTTAGGATTTCTAAACTTTTTTTTTTTTTTTACCTGACTTTGCTATCAGGAAATTCTCCCATTTTGCAGTGTATTACAGTTATATTTTTCTTAATTTATTATTTTTCTTTAGTAGTAGTAATAGTAGTAGTAGAAGGTCTAGTTATGTACATATTTTCTGTATGATTAATTATAAATTCCAACAGTTTATTAACTTTTTAAAATATTAAATAATGCAATGCCATTCCAGAAAGTGCTAAAAGTAAGAAAAATTGGTAAGTATTTTGGGGAAATGAAAAAGAACGTAAATCTATTTTCTTCCTTTATATTGTGCATGTAGGGAATAAAAGACACTAAGTACTATAAACATCATGTCACCAAAGCCATTTATTGATGACTACATGTAGACTATAATATAACTGGGGATAAGGAAAAGGTAATTAAATTCTTAGACTTCTTACCCTCCTGTTTTGTAAATTAGCATACTAAAGGTCAGACTCCTTGAGCAGTCCTGTAGGTCACATATGGTTGAGATAGAATTTGGAAGGAGATCTCTTAGACTCTGAAGACCTTGTTCATTCTTTAACACAAGACTGTGTCCTAGTCAGTTGCAAAAGAAGGTTGATGTTAACAGGTTATTGATTATGTTTTCAGCTTCAGTCATTCTATCTGTAAATGGGAATAATGTTACATTCATTCCATATATTTCAAACTGTTGTAAGGAAAATAGATACTTGATATACAGAAATTAACATGAAAGGCTTTTAGTTGATGGTATTCAATCCTCCTCTTCCTCCCTCCTCCTCCTCCTCTTCAATCAAGTTGCAAAATGACTTGTAGAGTTAGTTGGGATAAAAACATTTCTTAAAGAGATAAGGTTAATATTGACCAGGACTTTGAAAGGACCAGAGTTGACAAAGGGAAAGGTCGTTCAAGTTTAGAGGAAATGCCTGTGCTATAATTTGGACGCAAGATAAAGTGAATTTTGTAGGGGATCTTTTAAGCAGGACTCATTGGATAGAGTTGAGAGGAAGAGTGGCATATGTGTAACATTGCAATGGTGGTGATGGTGATTAATAGATTCTTCATTTATTTATTCAACAAACAGTACCGCTTTCTACCAAGAAAAATACTAGGTGTTGGATTGATAAGATATATAAATCATGATTCCTGCTTTTGGGGACATAACAGTTTAATGAGGCATCAAATAATGAACCAATACTCTTCAGAGTAAGAAGTGTTATGAACAGAGATGTGCACAAGGTAGGGTGGTGGCAATGAGCAAGAAGAAACTGACTTTCTTGAGAAGACTGAGAAAATATTTTCTACAGGATGCAGTTCAAATTTCAGAGGATGCATGACCCAAGAGGAGACCAGAAAAGTGAACTAACACAATCAAAATGCTGGAAAAATAAATTCCTTTACCTATAAGATGGAAGGGAGGATGGGGAGGCAAAAATATCTGAAAAATGCTGTTTTACATCGTATAGGTGAAGGAGCAGGCCTGACCATGAACAGACTTGGAAGAATTAATGGATGATGGACTCTGCTTCAAAGGTTAAAAAAAAAGAGAGAGACATGGAAAATATGATAGTATATTTATGAGTTTGAATGTTGTCAGGTATAATCGTGCCTTTGATATTATGCACAGAAAGATGAAGAGCAATACAAAATGTCAGTTTGAGTGGGAGTTAATTATTCCCTGCATGGGGAGAATTTCAAGAAGGCGTCAACCAATGGGACCACCTGGGAAAATTGAATAGCTTACAAGCATGTTCTGAATTAAGTTTATTTTGTTTTGTATGTTGTCAAGAAATCACAAAGATGCAAGGAATAAATCTGAGAGGTGATCAAACCAATTGTTTTCCCTTTTTGAACTTGTCACGAATAGAGAAATAAAAGCAAAAACAGTCTCATGCAGCATCCCTGTATCCAAAGGAAATATCCAAACACGATTTCAGAGCCCAAAGTGACTTTGGGATTATTTCCTTTTCTGCTCTCCTTGATTAGCATCAATATGTGAGCTGATCCTGTTTGTAGATAACACTTTTAAAATAACATATTTCTTGTTTTCTTTAAGAATATATGAAAATTGGGTGACTTTTTAAAGGAAGTCTTTATTGTTAAGAGTATCACAGCTATGCCTCCTTTTCGCCTCGTTGCCCCCCTCCACCCAGTTCCTGCCCCACAGCGGGTCTTCACCACCCTATTGTCTGTGTCCATAGGTAATGGATGCGTGCATCTAAGTTCTCTGGTTGATCTCTTCCGACCACCTCCCCGCTTCCCTCTGAGATTTGTCAGTCACTTCCACATTTCCATGCCTCTGGTTCTATTTTATTCATCAGTTTTTGTTCATTAGATTCTTTGTTCGTTTATTTTGATTTTTAGATTCAGTTGTTGGTAGATAGGTATTGATTGCCATTTGATTGTTCATATGTTTGATTTTTTCAGCCCTCTTCTTTTTTACACCACTAGAGAAGTACAGAAGCCTGAATGTTTTCTTTGGCAAACTTAAATCAGTGTTCTGCCCACTGTCTCCCAGACTCTGAATGACGACCTCTTTACAAGCTGGTCCTGACTGCTCGGATGTCCCACACTGCTCCCTGGCGGCAGAGCTGCTCACATGAATGACTTCCTGTTGCCTGGGCTTTCCTGGGGTAGTTGGGCTCTCTCGCCTGAAGCTCTGCCCCTGTTGCCCTTACATGGGAGGTTTTGTCTGCCCCTTTAGCCTTCAGTCCTTTTTAAAATTTCTTTTATTTTAGCTCCTTGGGAAATAGAGAGGAAGAGTGAACTTAGAGCTCCAATCCATGATGTGGGCTGGTGACTTTACCTCCCCCTGGGGGAACTAAATGGTTTACTCAACCAAGCAGAAGTTTCCAACGGTGCCAGTCAATTTCTTATCTCCAGAGTGCTCATTTTAGAAGCTGCAGAAGATTCTTCTTAGTCTTAGGGCAGTTGGTAAACAAATTTCTTGTCCCACCTTAAAATTCTAACCATGCAGGAGGAGGGGAATTTCTTTGCCTCAGCACAAGCCTTAGATGCCACCTTTACCTGAGACTGCTTGGTCATGGTCAAATACCAATAGGCAACTTGTGTTGGAGCAACCGATATAGTAAGTACTCCTCTTACTACTATTGAGAGCGTTAGGGTGTGTAACTACCGATCCCACTAACTCAGTCTCCCTATCTGTTCTGTAGGGGCTCAGATGTGCTGCTGTAAAGTGGGGTCACTGTAGAGCCCAATCTACTCTGGACCCGGTGGACTCAGAATGTTCTAAATAAGGAACAGATTCCTTGCAGAGAAACTACAAAAAAAAAGTAACAGATTGCCAAGACCTGATCGGAAAAGATTCACATTGTCGAAGTCTAGAACCAGCTTTGAGAACTGTTTATTCAGGGATATTCAGGGTCAATTCAGAGTCTCTGAGTCATTTGCACCAGAAGAGTAGAAAATAGCAGTCTTTCCCACTTGGAGTTTGTCATGGTGTCACCCGTGTTATTTCTAGTGCTAAAGAGAGCCAAACTCAAAAGTATTACCATGATGACAAAGCAAATCAATATTTGTCTTAAAACTAGTGAGCCACTTAATGCTTTCTAAGAATTTGGCTCGTTAACAAAGAAAAAACATTTTGAGTTTTGTAACAATTTTCTAGATTTTACACTTCTTTTCTCCTTTGAGGAATAGAAAGTGTAATACCGATATGGCAGTCATTTGAAATTAATTTCAAAAGCCTATTCAGTTTACTACTTAAGATCAAAGTCTACATTTCTCTGACATTCTTTTGATACTAATTACAGCTTAATTGGCTTCCATCTGAGGAAGGCTATACCTACACACACACACACACTTATGCAGCAACCATGCAGTGGGGATTTATACATGCACACATATACATGTTTACATATCCTATATAATAAAGAGCTAATATGCTAATTAGATTGACCAGCTGAACGGCCTTCCAGACGTCCTTCCGGATGACCTTCCAGATGAAGCCTGGGCTGGGAGAGCCGAGCCCCTTGCATGAATTTCGTGCATCAGGCCTCTAGTTCATTTATAATATACTAAAGTAAGAGCAGTACAATAACTGGGTTTTAAAATCCAGAATTAACTTATTAGGACACATTCAAGGTGTTTTTATAAAATAAAATACAATCGAAACCAAGCATGAAGGTAAGTGAAACATTTTTTTGTAAGAAAAAATTCTTTTCTAGCCATCTTGCAACTCTGTAAGACCTTTTGAAATGTGGAAGCAGAAGCTGTTCTTCCAGCTTTCTCTCTCTCTTTTTTTCTCTCTCTCTTTTTACCCTTTGCATTTTATAAAACTGCAGTTTTATTGCTAGATAATATGGTAAAAAAGATTCATTGTAAGGGTTACTTAACAACGTTGGTGGTGTTGATGAATAGTTGCAATTAATACATTCCCTTAATTAGTCTGATACCCAGAAGATGCACCTGGCAGGTCATTTTAATACTACAATTGATTTATAGCTGCTAGAAATGATTTCACCAGCTATCTTCAGAGAGTACAATTAGAGTGGATTTCATTTTTTTATGCATTTTCACTGAGGAATAAACATAAAAGGTCTATGTAATTCAGAACAAAGCAGCTATAATGCACTAATGGTTTATGGATTTTATTAATATTCAGCTAACATTAGAGGCAATTTTAGGGGAGAGCAACCTATTTTCTTTATGAAGTATTCAGTTTTTTTGTGTGTGTGTTTTTTTTTTAGTATCTGTGTGCTTTGTTTAAAAAAGAAACCTTGATATTTTGAAATGAGTTGTCTCTATTTCTTATAGAAAAAATGTTATAAGTTACAATATATAAAAAATAAAATAATTAAGTCCTCTATATTAATTGAATGCCGGTGTATTTATATACTGTATATTTGCTATACCTGTAAATTTAAAAATAAGTCATTAGGCATTCATGTGATTTAAATAGTGCTTCCATTAATATAATTGAGCTAATGGATGAACTCTATTAGTAATGGAGGGAGTTGTACTTCGTGGTTGAACAGGTAACAGAATATTTTAAGAAGCTGATTACATATCTGGTTTTTAATTCCCTGTTTATCTGGGATATTAATTTTGCTAATCGGGAATCTTTGTCCTCCTTTCTCATCATCCATAACATGGGAGCAATTTGCTTGTATAGTTTACTATAGTAGGACAATGAGAAATCAGTTTCACAGATAAAGCCAATAGTCCTATGAAAAGTATTAATATTTAAATACACCATTCCTATGACTAAAATGAACACCTAAAAATGTCTGTATCAAAGGGTCAATGAACCTCTGTTAGTTCAAGAAAAATTTAATGTAAAAATCCAACATTTATTTAAAATGTATCTTATGACTATTTAGCAAGACCTACTACTTATAAGGTACTAAGCTTATAAATGCTATGGATTCAAGAAGGAAAAAGCAATAGTTTTCTGTCAACATAGAATTATAGTCTAGTTGGGAAGAGCAGGAGGAATTACAAGTACAAAATTGCACGCTGGCCCGGCCAGCATGGCTCAGTGGTTGAGCTTCAACCTGTGAACCAGGAGGTCACGGATCCATTCCCAGTCAGGTCAGGGCACATGCCCGGGTTGCAGGCTCAATCCCTGAGGTGGGGCATGCATGTTTCTATCTCTCTTTACCTCTCTAAAATCAATTAAAAAATAAAAATAAAGTGTAAGCTGTTTTCATGAAGGAAATGCCAAGGAGCCTGAGAAAGGACGTGACAGGGAGGCCTGTGGCTACTGCATTTTTGTATTACCAATTCTGAACTGGAAATTTACAGCCCGGTCTAAACAACATAGAAATGTTTCCCAGCACCCAAAATGCCTCACGATAATATCTCTTCTCCATATTCAATGAAGACTCTTTGAATCCCACTAGTAGTTGAGTTTGGCTTTTTGTTTGGTTTTGTTCTCAGTGATAGGTAATAGATTTGCGAATTTATTCTGTCTCTTGTCCACATTTCCTACCAATGCTACCCAGTACAACAGCAGCCAGTTAGGGTTAGCAGTAGAGTTCAGGACCAGGCATTCTAAGGCCTTGGAAGCTAATCATTCACATAAAGTACAAATTTTCAATTCTTGCAACTTATATTTTTAAAATAAAATTTTCTCAGCCAACACCATTCTGTATAACTGGGGATTACTCAAAATTAGTCTCAGACCTGGAGAACATTATGCTAAGTGAAATAAGCCAGTCAGAGAAAGACAAGTACACAAGATTTCACTTACATGTGGAATCTAATGAACAAACTGAACTACCAAGCAAAATAAAGACAGACTCATAGAGAGCAGGCTGACAGCTCTGTTGGGGAGGGTGCTGGGGAGGGAGGGGTGTGTGTGTGGAGGAGGGTGGGTGAAGGTGGAAGAGGCCATTGAGGGATAAATGGTAATGGAAAAAATAAAATAAAAAAATTTTTTAAATGATGATCTCTGAAAACACATGAAATCCTTTGATTCTGTACCTTTCCTGTACAAACCACAAGTTAAAAAAATCAAAATCAAAATCTGTGCTTGTTTACCAAACAGTTCAGCCACCCACAGGGTTCTGAGACTTCCCTGAGAATGTCCTAATGCAAATAGAAAATTACAGGATGACTTCCACTGGGATTAGAGGGCCACAGGATTTGGTTGCTTCCAGACATCAGCAGGAAAGACATTTTCCCTGCGAACATTCTGGCACGGCAGAGAGAGGGTTAAAGCCCCATGCCTTTTGGCGACCAGAGCCGGCTAACTCCTCTACCACCACTTCTGTCCTTACACTGGAGGAGTCAGGTACCATTTCCTAAATTACAGGACTGGGACTTCAGGAGGTCACTCTACCCATCCCCCTGCTTCTGGGCAGGGCAGCACTTAATTATCCCGGCTCACAGAAGCTCTCTCTGAAAGCAATTGATGCAGAGATGTGATCATTTGCCTCGGGGGAGCATGATGCTCTGTAGATAGATTGTTTTTGTTTATTTCTGTTTGGGGAGAATGGACATTTAAAAGTGAAATTCTCTCCCACTTTGTTTTGTTCCCAACAGTGGTCTAAATTATATTCTGTGCTGGCTCTCATGCTGCAGGAGGTTTTTAATGCGGCCCAGGATCACTGACAGCCATCTGTGCCTGGCCCCGGGCAGGGACTCTCCCAGGATATGTCTACACTCACCTGTCGGCACCACAGGTTTAGCCTGCTGATATCATTTGAACACTTTGCATTGAAAGAAATCGGAATAAAAAAGGTAGTTTTGTGTCCTGTGGGAGAGTCATTATTCTTACAACTTGCTGGGCAGCTCCTCCTTTCCAACTTCTTCATGGCTGGCTGTTGCAGCCACTCATGTGACATTACACCCCTTTTTCATTTTAAATATAATCAAACTTCTGATTTAAATGCTTAAGAGTTCATTGTCCCTGTTGCCTTTTCTCATAATACCCACTAACAGGCTTATGAAAGCACAGGAAATAATGAAAATCAAAATACAAAATCAATCTGTGGCTTATAAATAATTATTAAGGAAGAAACTGACCAGTCTCAATCACTTACAAGAGAACGGGCAGATTCTTTCTTCTTGCCAAGTAGGCGCCCTGACACAGAAGCCTGGGTTCTGTATCTGGCGACGACCAAGGGTCATCTCACCCCTGCGCTGCTGGGTTGTGGGAGCTGGACATGGCTTGTGGGCCAGCAGCATCTCCATCCCCTGGGAGCTTGTGAGAAAAGAGGGATCTCCCATCTTATCCCACCTATTCAATCAGAATCTGCATTTAAACAGGGCCCACAGGTGATTTGTGTACTCATCAGTTTTGGGGGGAAATTGCTTAAAACTTTGAGATCATATCCCAATAAGCAGCATTAAGAAATAAACATGTTAGGAGAGAAGATTATAGATGTTAAGGATGAAGATTTTAACCAAACGTGATGGAATTCTGTTTCAGTTCATGCTAAGAAGTTTTAAGTTAAGAGACCTAGTAAAGACGTCCCCCCCCCCGCCCCCCGCCACATTTATCCACAGCAGAATTATATAGAAGAACAATATGGCCTTTTTAACTTTCTTATATTTCCATGATTCTTCAGTAATTAATTCTAACGTATCTTAAACCTATTGAATGATCTGAGACATAGTGTTTTGTTTTAATTTGACAGACTATCCACTGGCAGTTTCATTTACTGCTTCCATCCTAACTTTCTTTCCATCCATGCTATCTGAATGATGCTGTGCTAAGTACACAGAAAAATCAGAACATACAAAATGATCTCAACTATTTTAAACAACACATGAGACATTATATTAAGAAAATACAATAACTTCTAATGATAATTTTCATTGTTATGAATTCTGTGTGAATTTTTTTCTTCATTTTAATTTTCTGCATATCCTAATATTGGTGTAATAAGTATGTATTACTCTATCATATTACTTAAGCTTAATTCATGCAGTTTTGTTCATGCAATAGGTGAAACTATATAAAAACTGTAGAAAGTCTGGAAGTAGATCAAAATATTCTCTATACATTTCTGTATTTTTAGTTTTCTATATAAAATATGTATTTCTTTTATAGTGGTTGCTACATGAGTTTCAATAAATGTCTAATAAGTATTTTTGAAAGTGTGAATAAATGCAATGGTGTAGAATTACTTCATAACTAGTCTTAACTGCGAGATATTTGCATTATAAGTTTTGAGATGGTATCATTCATAAGGATTGACTATTAGTGACCACAAGTCAGACCAGTGATAGAAAAGTAGAGTCTTCCCAAACATCATTTTGAAATTAAATGATTTAACTAAACTTTCTCGAAACTTAGAAACATACAGTTTTTATATACTTTCTTAGAAGTGATTTACATTTAAATTAATTAGCATTGCCAAATTTTGTTAGCATGTGATCTAAGTGGCAATGATAGAATAATTAAATTTTGGCTGGAAGGTACATCTCTGAATTCAGAGTTTTAAAATATTTTTGCTCTGTTTTCAATGTACTCTTAGTGGGAGTATGAAAATTAAGTACAAATAAGAAATTCTGGTTGTTTGGGGTTGAGTGAGTTCAGGTTCCTGTTTGACTCTTCATGAGGGTCCAGAGGCCTGGATTTGGGAAGAACAGTCTGAAAACCATGAAATCACAAAGCATTTGGGTCACTGGGTTCGGGTAGAATTTTTCCCCCCAGAGTACACCATGACCTCCTGAAATATCATGATTATTAAGTATATTATATGCACGATCTTTTGTCAACTCTGCAGCACTGAAAGTCAGTTCCTCATATTACTAGTGAAGAAGAAAGAGATATTCAATGAGCTTTCCATGTTGACATTATGACATGTTGACATCATTGCAGGACAAAGCCAGACTTTGACCCCAAGTTAAAAGAATGCAAGCCTGAAGTACTTGCAGTGTAAGACACTGCTATACACGTTAACATAAGTAACTGACAAATTAATAGTTCTTGTTAACGAGAGATGGGTTTTAGTGTGGTGTCCAAGAGTTCATGCTCTTGAGGCAGACCATGTAGGTTTCAAATCCTGCCTCTGCCACTCTCTAAGTCAATGATCTTAGGAAAATTACCATATTTATCTGTGCCCTTATTTCCTCATCAAAAAATGTGGTCAGCATCTTGTAGCTTAGTTTGGAGTTTAAATGAGTTCATATAAGAAAAGTACTCAGTTCGAGGACTGACAATAGTAAGTACTCCGTAAAAGTTAGCTATTTAGAGTACTTAAAGTAAGCCAAGAATGGCAGCAGGCATTTTTTTTTAAAAATGTAGTATTTATATTTAATCCATACCACAAAGCAATGATATATATTTTTTAAATGTCAATTTTGTAAAAGAAGAAAACAATAACTAAATAAGCATAAGGACTCTGCAAATAAGGATAAGTCATGGGTCTGGAATTGTAGCCCAAGTCTCTCTTACATCAAACCAATGCTCCTATTATTATTATTTAAAAAATCATAACGACTCTTTTATAAATATGACAAAGTTTCATTGAATTATTTTCTCAAATAATAGTGAGTACCAGTAATTTTTGAATATATTTAATCTTAGTTTTTGATGATTTGAAAGTAAATGCTTTCATTTATTTTTATAATAGTCCCATAAGATATGGAGTAGGCAGATATTGATTCCCAATAACCCAAAATTATTTAAATCATATTTATACAGAGAATACCAGTAGTAATACTCACGTTAATATAGATCATAATATGTGAAAATGTAAACCTCAGTGTAGAATGTGTTCTATCTCCCTGGCAATCGATTCTGCTACTTTGTATTTGATAGTCCTTATAGATTTTCATGTTTTCAGTTACTTCTTTCCTCCTAATGCATTACACAAAATGCCTAGCAGAGTTTAGAATATCCATCTCACATAATTGGTATTATAAATATCATTGAAATTGATCATTATTTCCTTGTGATGGTAAAGGTACCAGAATATCCTCCACAGAGTTCACTTCTGCAAAGTGTTAATTTCCCATTACTTTTTATTTTAATTTATTAATTACTAATTATTTATTTTATTTAAACAAGGATGGAAAAAAGTTCAGAAGGTAGTATGTATTCTTATGAACAGCAATTAGGAAATTGAAATAAAAATTTAAAAGCTTAATGTGGTTGGAAATGGCAACATGTGCCCTACTAAATTAGCAATTTGTCAACTTTGAAATTAATTCAGTGGAACCATGAATCTCGCCTGAGTGACTGCTAGATGATCTATTTTGAAATAAGTCAATGAAGTGAGTCTAATCACAGTCCTAACAAAACCTAGATATTATTTCCACCTTCTCCTGAAACTTGCTACTACTTAGCAAAGTTGACCAAACTTTAATGGAGAAAACAACCAGTCTACTCTTTCCCCAAAGAAGTTGTCCTTTTCGTTTGGGATTGAGGCATGTTTCCTTTATTGCAAAGGGCAGTTCATATTGAGGCTGTCATTTATATTGATGTTCTTTTTTCAAAATGACACCTCCATGTAATTTTTTTCTGCAGAAAAATTGGACTTCAGTGTTCAGGGTCATTGGTAAGAGATCTTTCACTGATTCAAAATTCATTTAAAATTTTTAGAAAGAAGGGGGAAAAAAAAACAGAATAACAACTCCCCAAGAGAGATTATCTGTACTTTCTGTGGGAAAACCTAGTGCATTTTACATGGCTCACCAAATAGAAAACAAGTTTTTTTTTTCCTTTGCGAATTTAATAACACACGAGGATTTCTTTCTCTAGGATTTTGTGAAAACTTGCAATTATCATAGGACTGAGTGTAGTTTGTTTGCTCCCCACAAAAGCAGAGATGATTTTTATTGACCAATCTTTGATCCGAGAGATTAATGAAAGTACTGCATGAGCAGCAAGAAGGATAACACCACGAGGGTCAATAGGCTTTACTGCTATTGGAAATGAAAGTGAATCATTCCATTGGGAGATGGGGTAATTTAGCATTCTTATGGGGAATTCAAGACTCTTTCTTTTTTCCCATTTTTTGGAAAAAAATATTCAACTTATGAATAGGTTTCTCCATGACTTAATATCATGGCCACGCATGAGGTTATTTGGAGGGCACTAAATTCACCAACATAATTCTGTACAATGCTTTTTAGCCCAAATGGCCTGGCTGTCACATTCACACACCCTTGATTGAAATGTCTCTAGTAGACTTTTGGAATGCAGTCTGAAGGCTTAGTGACTCAATATTTTCACAGTGAATACATTTCCAATCTCATAGAAAGTTGCCACTGACTACTGCAGAGGTTATGTCTCTTTCAGTTTTCTTCTGAAATACTGTGAATTGAGCAAAATTCAAGCTGAATTTTGAGAAAACAGGACATTGTAACTACACACGGTCAGTATTTGCCACTATAATATGGTCTGTTTAAGGTAAAACTATCCAGCCTACCATCTTTGAACTGATAGTCTATAAAATAGTTACCTTTTTTCTTATTGTCATAAATAGAAGGATAATTTTTTCCCCTCTCTTTTCATTATGAGCCAGGGAATAACAATTGGAATTATAACATCTGGTATGATTGTGACCAGGGATAATGCTGAAATATCATTGTTTATAGAATATTCACCAGCACTACTGAGGCCTGACAAAAATGTTCACATTATGCTTTTTAATTTCCTTGAAATGTTGCCAAACAATATCATTTCATTGAATCATCCAGTTGTATTTCTCTTTCAATTTGCTAAAGACATATTTAAGGCTCAGGGCAATTTATCTTAGTTATTGACTGATTATTTTTAACAGTTATTGTTTGCAAATTTAAAATGTCATTATTCTTCTTTCTATAAAGTCTTTGTCTAGGAGACAGGTCTCTCATAGTGATTTCAATAATTTATTACCTAGAGCCATCCCTGTTCTAGTTCCATTGGTTTCTAAAGCTGATTTAGCATTGGGATTATGTTAACAAACATAAAAGTTTTGGTTAAAACTATGCTTTCCTCTCATCTCAAGGCAACTGTCCATGTTGCTTTCCTTGGCAAGAGTATACAACTAGATTCTAAACATCATGCTTAACCCTTATTGAACTATTCCATTTCAATTTAAAGTTGTAATTAATGCTAAGCATAATTCTCTTCTTCCTGGGGAAAAAATCATATTTGTTAATATTCACAGGAATATACTACTGTAAGTTTACATGAAGGGATATGATGTTTCCCCACTTTTCCTAGCATACAATTATCTAGATTCTCCTGACACCATTCAGCAAATTGCTCTTGGCCATACCAAATGGTGTCCAAGTGGTTAGAAATAGTGTATACTTCATTTTAAAGTATTCACTTTGATTATTAGTAAGAATCCATTCAATGATGAAGTCTGCTTCGTTAGGTGTTATTAATATATTAAACTTGACCAATGACATAATTAAAATTAATAAAAATTATAAATGACCTAGGAGACAGTTTTTTTCCTAAACCAAGCATTGATTTATCTTTGACCTGAGACAAATCAACTCATTTGAATCAGGTATATGTAACTTAGGAAGAACCTTTTGTTTTGATGAGAGACCCGAGTAATATTTTGCTAAAAGTTGTAAAAGATTTCTCTTTCTTAAACTGGGCAACTTCTGATTACTCTGTACCATTAGGCTAAAGTATCTAGTACCTCTATCTGGCTATGTGATCTGGGCTCAAATCAATTATTACTTTATGCTTGATCTGAATGCCAAAGAGCAGTATGGAGTTAATCTTAGTATTATAGATTCTGTTGAATTCCTGGTGCTAACATACAGCACTTACAATAATTAAAACTATAACAATAATGATAACTAATATTTATTGTTTCCCTAACTGGTTTGGCTCAGTGGATAGAGCGTAGGACTGTGGACTCAAGGGTACCAGATTCGATTCTGGCCAAGGGCATGTACCTTGGTTGCGGGCACATACCCAGTAGGGAGTGTGCAGGAGGCAGCTGATCGATGTTCTCTCTCATTGATGTTTCTAACTCTCTATCTCTCTCCCTTCCTTTCTGTAAAAAAAATCAATAAAATATATTTAAAAAATATTTATTGTCTTTACTATATGTCAGAAATTGTAATTTACCTGCACCATGTCATTTGATCCTTAAGGTAAACGTGAACTAATTCATGTATTGTGTTCTCCCAAAATTCATACATTGAAATCTAACCCCTAATGTGATGGTATAGGGAGGCAATTAGGTAATGGGGGTAGAATCCTCATGAATGGAATTAGTCCCCTTATATTAAGAGGCCAAGAAGCCAGCTCACCCTCTAACCACATTTGAGGATACAAGGAAAACTCAGCAGTCTGCAGCCCGGAAGAAGACCCTCACCAGAATCTGGTCATGCTGGCACCTTGAACATGGATTTCTAGCCTCCAAAATGGTGAGAAATAGACATTTGTTGTTTAAGGCACTCATACGATGGTTATTTGTTAGAGTAGCCTGCACTGTTTAAGACAAGTTTTAATACCACACTCATTTTATGGTTGAGGAAATCATAAAATACTAAGCACACCTAGAATTGGGATGCATATTCTGGTTTATTTTCCTCTACATTCCACTCTAAAAACCATTCTGCCATACGTTTTCCTTGGACTTGCACATAGTCCAGGCTCATATATAATCTACACTGATTTCTCAAAAAAACATTTTGGTCAACTAGTTTCTTGGTGTTGCTATTTGGCAGCCAAATATTCTTTTTTGGAGTCTTGCCACTTTGGGCAAGTGTTTGGGCAACTAATGACGATTTATTGTATTTTGTCATGCTGGCACCTTGAACATGGATTTCTAGCCTCCAGAATGGTGAGAAATAGACGTTTGTTGTTTAAGGCACGCAGACAATGGTTATTTGTTATAGTAGCCTGCACTGATTAAGACAAGTGTTAATACGACACTCATTTTATGGTTGAGGAAATCATAAAATACTAAGTACACCTAGAATTGGGATTCATATTCTGGTTTATTTGCCTCTACATTCCACTCTAAAAACCATTCTGCCATATGTTTTCCTTGGACTTGCACATAGTCCAGGCTCATATATAATCTACACTGATTTCTCAAAAAAACATTTTGGTCAACTAGTTTCTTGGTGTTGCTATTTGGCAGCCAAATATTCTTTTTTGGAGTCTTGCCACTTTGGGCAAGTGTTTGGGCAACTAATGACGATTTATTGTATTTTGCCATTAACCTATAAAAGTGAGTATAAAATAGAAAAAGATTATTCTTATAAAGTGTAGACTATTAAACTTAGAAAAACAATTATGAAAAAGATGAAAATACGTGCTGAAAATAATGAGTCTTAAACCTCATTTAGAAGCTCATTGGACTTAAGCTGGCTGTCCATGAGTTTGAGTGATAGGAAAATATATATAATTATAGAATACATATAAAATGTTGGAAATATAGCACCAAAGACACCACGATTCTAAAATCGTGTTTATTTATAGTTCTTATGTTTTTACAATTTTGTTATGTTGCAGAAGTCATTTGATAATATACACTACATGTTTCACATTTTCAGGTACGAATTATGTATAAAAAAAAGAGACTGGGTACAGTTTAAATGAATTTCACCTAAGAATAACTTATATTCCAAAAAGGGAAAAATAACAACAACAATAAAACACATACAAAAAAACAAATGGAGCCCGCTTTGCAGACACGCAGCCCCGGAGCCGCCCGTGACCAGCCCTGGTGAACCACACCGTGTTCAGTGTTCACCTTCGATATCGCTATCAACGGCGAGCACTTGGGCCGCGTCTCCTTAGAGCTGTTTGCAAAGTTCCAAAGACAGCAGAAAACGTCCGTGCTCTGAGCACTGGGGAGAAAGGATTTGGCTTTAAAGGTTCCTGCTTTCACGGAATTATTCCGGGATTTATGTGCCAGGCTGGTGACTTCACACGCCATAATGGCACAGGCGGCAGGTCCATCCATGGGGAGATATTTGAGGATATTATGAAGTAGCAACGAAAATAATTTTATGGTTGGGGGTCACCACGACATGAGGAACTGTATTATAGGGTCGCGACAATAGGAAGGTTGAGAACCACTGAGGGGAGAAATTTGAGGATGAGAACTTCATCCTAAAACATACAGGTCCTGGCATCTTGTCCATGGCAAATGCTGGACCAAACACAAATGGCGCCCAGTTTTTCATCTGCACGGCCAAGCCTGAGTGGTTGGCTGGCAAGCATGTGGTCTTGGGCAGGTGAAAGAAGGCCTGGATATTGTGACAGCCATGGAGCCCTTTGGGTCCAGGAATGGCAAGACCAGCAAGAAGATCTCCATTGCTGACTGTGGGCAACTCTAATAAATTTGACTTGTGTTTTATCTTCACCACCAGACCATTCCTTCTGTAGCTCAGGAGAGCACCCCTTCACCCCGATGTGCTTGGAATGTTCTATAAATCTTTGTGCTCTTGCCATAGTTCATTGGGTTTCATAATTTCCTTACCCCTTCCCAGTCTAACTGGATTGCAGAGTTAAGTTTATGATTATAAAATAAAAACAAACAGTTGTCTGTCAAAAACAAAACAAACCAAAAACACAAATGGACTACAAAGCAACACCTGATTGTTTAATCAGACTTTGCCAAGGAACTAAAAGCTTAATAGAAAACCTTCTAAATAAAGATTGCTGAAATTCCGCCCTAGCTGGCTTGGCTCAGTGGATAGAGCATCGGCCTGCGGACTGAAGGGGCCCGGGGTCGGTTCCAGCCAGGGGCACATGCCTGGGTTGTGGGCTTGATCCCCAGTGTAGGGTGTGCAGGAGGCAGCCAATCAATGATTCTCTCTCATCGTTGATGTTTCTATCTCTCTCTCCTTCTCCCTTCCTCTCTGAAATCAATAAAGAAATATATTTAAAAAAAAAAAGATTGCTGAAATTCCACTAGTTTCCCCTTATAGGGCCATTCTTTCCAGTGTCCTGTAATGGATAAGAGTTGGCCTTTAGAACACACAGACCTTGGTCAAATCCTTACTTATTAGCTGTTAAGCTATCAACACTAAGCAATCTTGAACAAGTAACTTAATCTCTTTCCTCAATTCCCTTGGTTTGAAATAAGACTAATGTCACTTGCCAAACTGAGCTATTATTAAGATTAAATGAAATAATGTATAAATATGCTTACCGTACAGTTTTTTTGTACTTAATAAATATCAATTGTTTTCATCATTGTTGACATGAAATATAGAAATAGGACAAGGTCTTTGTCATAATAATTGAGATCATGGGGTCAGTGGGCATGGTTTGCACTTCTAAAGACTCACAGAAGTCGTTAAGTGAAAGAAGCAATAATTCTTCTCTGGCTACTGAGACTGCCAGAGGAGAGGCCTGGTTCTGTATCCATTTCATAATACAGAGCCAGCCTTGCATCTCGGCTGTTAATGAGAATGGTGGTATCTACTTCAGGGGACCCTAGCTCAATTCCAATTGTTTGGTTTCTTTTGCATCCCCATAGTTAAATGTTATGACAATTTATAGGGGATTGAGGCTGGTTAGAAGATTGACTCATTCCCTACCTATGGCTGCTCTATTCAAAATGAACATTCTACATCATTAGATGCAAAATGGCGATTATATTATTTGAGTTATTTCCCTAGTGGTTCTTCTAAGGATCAAAAACTTTCAGCCTTGATCTTAGTATGCACACCTCTGTCATGTTATGGTTTAACTCCATAATTATATTTTGAGCTAGATATTTCTTAACTGGTATTTTACAAAGTAAAAGGAGAAATAAATTGAGTTTTTTTAAAGGTGCAATTGTGACATTTTCAAGAGAAGCAGGAACATTCTGATATAAACATGAAAACTTTCCTTCTTCAGAGGATTCAGGCCAATTCCTGAATTTTATCACATCAAGGAACTCTGCAGTGGCTTCCTTGAGATAAACAACATGAAGAGTAAAAAACAGTTTCATAGTCATTGATGTCTTTTTAAAGCTTTTATTCTTTTCTTCTTTTCTCTACTCCAAACTATTTTCTCTTAGAATTATTATTTGAGTAATGAAGATACACATATAAACTTAATTTCTTGCATTAAAAATACAAAAAATCCCAATAGCACGCAGCATAGAGCTTCATATTTTCTCTAAACTTCTCTATAGTTCAGTACAAGTAAGAATCATGTAGGTGATATTATTCCTCAACTTCTACAACTACTGTGAAAAAAACGACTTTTCAGGGAGAATGTCTGCTTTTATAAAATAAGACTCTGGGACATGCAGAGCCTCTGCGGAGTGAGAACTATTGTTGAATTTCATTTGGAAGATCTCAGGTGTATATTATACTTATTTTTCTCTGCTTCTGAGTGATGAAAGACTAAGTTAAATCTTCTTGTGATTAAGCTTCAGTTTGTGGATATAATATTATCTTTTAATAATGAAACTGTTTGGTATAAGTTTATCCTGATTAACATCTGAAATATGGGGAGTATTATTACGTGAAATTCTTAAAGCATATGTGGTAAGAAAAAGTAAGAAATGTTCATGGAGAATAGAGTTTTTCTATGTTGAATGCAATGCAGTTCTCACACTACCTATCTAGACTTAGCATAGACTTCAAAGGTTGAGGGCACTGTCTTCCACAAGACTTTAGATACCAGCCCCAACCTCTGGGTTCTCCAGAACTCCAGTGCGCCTAACTGGCTACAAACTCAGGGGGTTCCACTATCCTTCAGGGTCAATAATTCACTAGAACAACTCACAAAACTCAGGGAAGTTCCATACTATGATTACATTTTATTAGGAAGCATGCATATGAAGACCATCAAACAAAAGACTCAGGGCAATGTCTGGGAGAGTAATTTTTTCATGTCAATACATATTGTTCTCTAACGTGATATTAATGGCAGCAAAATATTCCTTTATTTGGATGACATATTTATTCAAACTACTATTTGTGAAAATTTATTTTAAATATTTTTTTTGCTTCAGTGATTATTCTTGTATTTAAAACATTGTACACATTTCTGGTTATTCCTTCCAGTTAAATTCTTGAAATGGAATTACCAGGTGAAACAGTATAAACACTTTTAGGGCTTTTGATGCATACATTTCCTTCCAGTAGTACACCAATTTTCCCTTTCAGTCAGGTGTTCAAGCTTCTGGTTCAATGCACCCTCATTTAAAAAAGCACTACAACTTTAAAAGGTAAAAATCATATACTGTAGTTTTACACTTACTGTCTTTAAAGAGTTTAGTATATTTTTCACTACTTCTGTTTTGTGTTAATTGAATAGGTATATTTTTCACAAAGCTTTTCTTGTTCACCAGGTAAAAGCTTTTCAACCTCTTCTGAAGTTGCAGGACATTTTATCTTTGCTTCATGGAGCTATTTTCACCTTTGTGTTGCAGCATTGCATGCAAATGTCCTAGCTCCTCCTACATGTGAGGTTGAAGTCTGTCTCTTTTCCTGGATCCTAGCACAGTGTAACATAAAACAAGTGCTTAAGGTATATTTGTTGCAGGAATAACTGAAACTCAGATTTATTTTAGCAGATACTAGGGTAAATCAACTGATCTTGATGTAGGTGTTATTTTTATTCATGGTTTTAAGGATATTTTTCAAATAAAATATCAGTTTTTGACACGGTCCTGTGTTGATGAGTTTAATTTGCTAAAATCCAGGTTAAAGCATCATGGATTATTGCTCCATTATCATATTTCTTCCTCGTTTCCTCTTATTATTGTGCACTTACTTGATTCTACTCCAATTACACACTTTCATCCAATGCAATAGCATATGAACTGTTGGTTCCAGCGGCTCTCAACCTGTGGGTCTCGAACAATGAAAATACATCCTGCATATCAGATATTTACATTACAATTCATAACAGTAGCAAAATTACAGTTATGAAGTAGCAACGAAAATAATTTTATGGTTGGGGGTCACCACAACATGAGGAATTGTGTTAAAGAGTCGCGGCATTAGGAAGGTTGAGAACCACTGGTTAGACAGTACAAACTTTACTATGTGTCGGAATCACCAGGAGGGCTTGTTAAAACAGATTAATGGCCTCTACTGTCAGAGTTTCTGATTTTGTAGGCCTGAGGTAGGGACCAAGAATTTGCATTTCTGACGCAGTCCCAGGTGGTGCTGATGCTGCTGGTCTTCAGACTACATTTTGAGAACAACTAGTCTAAATGATATTCAGCACGTTCAGGATCCCCTTGGAAAGAAGCAGCCGCTGCTTCTTTGCATAATTTTTCTTATGAAGTGTGTCCTAGCAAGGGATGAAGAAATGGACTTTGAGAAGAGAATTTTGCCTATAGCTTTCGTAAGAGGACTGCCTTAATGCCTTGCATTTTCCTCTTGCTGGGAAACCCTCCTGTAGAGATGGCCACCACAGTTAGCATTTTAAAACTTTTTCTACTTTAAAGAACCGCGTGACTTCAGAAGAGCGAAGAGAGAGAACAATGAGAAAGGACAACTGTGATGGATGCGGGAGTGGCGTGCAGATGTGATCAAACGAGTTGCATCAAATCACCAATTCTCGTGACCCCCAAATATAGAAGTTGGCATGTTGGCTCTACCTGAGGCTGTCTCAGAAGGGAAATGTCATGAAAGTAGAAACTGCTGCTTAGGGCAGCACAAGTCCCATGCGGGCTTCAACTTCAACAAATTTTTTTTTTAAATGTGTGCCAGCTTCAAGTTGGCAATTTGGAGTTCACTTCACTGTAGTCAATGACGCACCTTCACACAGTAAGCTCAATAGAGACAAAGAGGTGCCTTGCAACTGCCAGAGAGAGAAAAGAGTCCTCTGAGATGAAATGCTAACATAAGAAGTGGAAATGGTTTGTCATCGTCGCAAGCTGGCTCTTTGGGGTTCACTTTCCTATAGTGAGCGAACTGTAGTGTGGTACCCTAGCAAAAGAGTCTCAATGAAATTAGAACGATCGTTTGAAAAGGGCAGAGAGAGAGGTGTAGAGAGAGAAGGAGAAGAGAGTTCTTTCTTTTGTGTGTGGGTGATAAGAAGCTTAACAAACGTGGAAAAATGCTTTGTATGGATGTGAGTTTTCATGGCAGTCTCAAGCTGACACTCCGTTGCCTTTATTATAGACTAAGCTATGTTAGCAAGCAAAGGATAATGGAAAGACAGAGTGCTGGAAACAACAGTCAGATGGAGAGAGGGGGGACACCTTTTGACAAGAGATGTTCTGTAACTAAAGCAACAATATGCATTTTCTTTGTGTTTTTCACACACTGTACTCTTTATACGGAAGGCAAAAAAAAAAAAGTGAGTTTTTCCACGAGCTGAATACTCGTCATTGTTTTTTAAAATGATTGTTGCCTTTATTATAGACTAAGCTATGTTAGCAAGCAAAGGATAATGGAAAGACAGAGTGCTGGAAACAACAGTCAGATGGAGAGAGGGGGGACACCTTTTGACAAGAGATGTTCTGTAACTAAAGCAACAATATGCATTTTCTTTGTGTTTTTCACACACTGTACTCTTTATACGGAAGGCAAAAAAAAAAAAAAGTGAGTTTCTCCAGGAGCTGAATCCTTGACATTGTTTTGAAATGTGATTTAATAGAAATATTAATTTTTACTCATAAAATAATGTCATCTTTTATGTTTAGAGCCATGAAAAGTCTGTGACTATAAGAGAAAGGGCTTGAGTGTGTTGAAATATGAATCATTTTTAAAAGTTTATTTCCCATATATTACAGTGGGAAAAATTAAAGGGACTTGTTTATTGGAAAATGAGTCAAACAGCCAGACTCCTTGCTCTTTTACTTTCTGAAATATTCATATTGGTTAAGCTAGGTCAGAATTGGGGGGAGAAATTGAGGGATTATATTAAATAATTTGCCACCTTATTTCAATTGTTAGTTTGAACTTTACTCAAACTTTTAGGTTTGTTTTGTTTTTCTTCTACTTACAGGAGACTCCATGGAATCATAGAAAGTGAGGTCTGGAAGAGACATTCAATATGACTCATTGACAGATGCTTGAATTCACTGGACCGTATCTCCAACATACTGCACTCCAACCATTTCTTGAGTGATAGTGTCCTCATCAAGACAGCCAGCAGCCAGTTCAATGTTTGAATGTCTGATTTTTAGCTTGACCCAAAACTCTGTCTTCTTATAATTATTATACCTTGTTCTTCCCTTTAAGTCCATATTAAGCCAATCATTTTCTTTCTCCCTAATACAATACTGCTAATATTTATAAACAACTCTCACATCTTTAAATCTACAGGTTAAAAATCCCCAGGGCTTTTGTCACTGATGGTGGTATTTCAGGTGGTCTGATCAGTACTGAGTGGAAACGTCCATAATTTATACTGAAGCAATTTCAGGTCAATCTGACATTTGTGTTCACTTTACAGTATTGACTTCTGTTAAAATTATCAGTTACAAATCACCCAAATACTGTTTGTTTTCACACATGTTATCCTAAGAAGTCACATCTTTTTTATATTTTATGCTGACAGTTCATTGGATTCAAATATATGGCATGCCATTTATTTCTATTCAACCTCTTTTTATAAAAGTTCATTTCTGTTTGTGGAGACTTCTTAAAAAACACACAACTCTATTATTTAACACTAGAGGCCCGGTGCATGAATTCGTGCGCCAGTGGGGTCCCTTGGCCTGGCCTGCGGGATCGGGCCAAAACTGGCTCTCCAACATCCCCCAAGGGGTCCTGGATTGCAAGAGGGCACAGGCCAGGCTGAGGGACGCCCATTGGTGCACGATCAGGGCTGGGGAGGGACGCAGGTGGTTGGCCAGCCGGGGAGGGACCACCGGAAGGCTCCAGGGCATGTCCGGCCTATCTTGCTCAGTCCTGATCAGCCGGACCCCAGCAGCAAGCTAACCTATCAGTCGGAGCATCTGACCCCTGGTGGTCAGTGCACATCATAGCGAGTGGTTGAGTGGCCTTAGCATATCATTAGCATATTATGCTTTGATTGGTTGAACGGATGACCAGACAACCAGACACTTAGCATATTAGGCTTTTATTATATAGGATATTTTTTATCACTCTAAACATTGTATAACACACAAATCAGCATGCTATTCATGTATATTTGCATGTGTGTGCATATGTATATATAAACGTTGTTGTGCGTACATGTGTGTGGTTCTTCAGAATGTGGTAGTGATTGAGAGCTTATTCTCTAAAATCAAACAAATCTGATTCGAATTCTGGTTCTATCACTTACCAGCTTGTGACTTTGCCAAATGAATTAACTTTACAAAATCTCTGTTTTTGCTTGAGTGAATGGGTGCTTATGAGAATGGAACATGATAATGTGTATAGAGTGCTTAGATTAGCATTGTTCCTGAGACATGAAATTTACAAGTGAATGTAAATTTCTTAAGCTCACTAATTCTCAGTTTCCTGAGTTGTAAAATAGAGATAATAATAGTACTTTTCTCATTAGGTTGTTAGGGGAAATTAAGTGAGTTTATATATATGGGTTAGAACTGTTTCTGACATATAGAAGTTACTTCTTTAAGTTAGCTATTATCTTCATTTTGAGTGATATCCTCGTGGTCACATTTTTTTTTTTTAGATTTAAAGGAAGTCAATTAAATTTTTGAGTAGTCTTAGAACACTATAAAGTTGAGGAAGTTTGGTCTATTTCCCCCTTTCTAAGCAAAACTATTTGTAAGAAAATTATCTTCACCCTACTACAGGACATAGAGTGTTGGCTAAAATATACAATATTCTTCAAGTCTTTAATATAGGTACCTTATGTCACTTTTTTTGTATTCCACCTGTTCTCTTATGTGCTTTTCTAGTATAAAACGAATACCCTATTCACTGACTTCCTTACTTTAGATTCTGGTCACTCATTTACACTTGCTATTATCTTTACTTCTAAAATACATACTTCTAATATATCCTTTAAAACTGTTAATCACTCTTCATGGACGAGGTCATATTTGAGCTGAAATTTAAAGAATGAGTGAATGAATAAATGATTGAATAGTAACCACCATTACCTTTATTAGAATGAAGGGCACCTTCATTTCATGGTGCGTTGTCATGGTTTCAGGGGAATCGAGAATCTTAACTGTTAAAATAAACAGTTAAGATTCTGCAAAGGTTAAACATTCATTTCTTGCCAAGCTATTAAACTGGCAATTATGTTATTTGAAGTGTTTCTGCATCATGTTATGTTCCGGCCTTCATATGATGTCCAACCTGAATTAACATGACTGGAACAGATGCTAAATGACTGTACCCAAGTCACTTGTGTCCTATTTTACACTTCACTTCCCGAACTGTGCTAGACCAAGAGAACATTCGCTCTCCAGCTCCAAGTCACACCATATGTCTTCAAATTCATTGGATATTGGCTTGTGATCAGTTTACTACCCACCTGATCTCACTGTGGCTTTTTACAAATTCATTGGATATTGGCTTGTGATCAGTTTACTACTACCCACCTGATCTCACTGTGGCTTTTTTAAAAATTTAAATGGAAGGTAACAAACATAGCAATAAGAATTTAACTTATAAGAATAGGTGCTTTTACTTGTAAGTTTTTAATAGAATTAATTTTTTATTAGTGTAGGTCAGAATAAGTAGTAGTTTTTACTGGCTGAGGCATAAAACTGCAGAACATTTGTTAGTTGGTTTTGTGCAATGAGCTAAAATTGAAGGTGTTCATTGATAAGTTTATGAAATTCAGACAGGGCCTTAATTTATTTTTATTATAAACAAAGGTCTTATTTTGAAATTATAACATGCCAGACTACTGGGATAACAGGAGGAACTGTACTAGATTAAAAGGAAACCCTGGGTGCAAGCTACTCTCTGAGTGGTGATGGGTTGGGAGCAAGTCCTCCAAAGCTTATTCTACTCAATAGTGATCAAAAAGTCTTGTGCTTACTTCAATTTGCATTGGTCTTCTGACGGTATTTCTATTTGCCTTCCTGAACCGGATTTCCTTTAGAAAAGTGAAACATCTATGATGACAGGTCTAGCAGGAGTGGCTCCTGATTATACACATATGTAATCTGGGGCTTTGACTTGAAACAAAGCAGCAAATTAAACTTCAGGCCACATCCCTAGTTTCAGGACACTCCATTCAACCCACCTTCTGCATAGTGAGGTATGATTTCAGGGTAAATGTTCATTCTGTTGGCCTTTGGCATGAAAAGAGAAACACACACAGTGCTTTTCACAAAGATTGTTTTAAATGAAATATTTTGCCTCCATCATCTAGGAAATAGTAGTCATGCTCCAGATACAAGAAAACAAACAAAAAAGACAAATCCATAACAATGATCGTGAGATAATTAGAAACTGGTAATTTTCAGAGTATTAAAAAAGGATTGGGGCCACCCACTCATTTAATCTGGAAATGTGTTTCTGGGATCTGTACTGTACTAGCCACTGCGGAAAATGAGTTGATGTATCAGGCTTCTGGTAATGACAACTTTTTCTCGGTGATCTTCCTTTATGCGTTAGAGGTACTAGTAGGAACCCTCAAATCATACGGATTCAAATAAGAGACTTCAGGTTAAGTAAATGAAAGGCGAGATGCAGATGTGTGATTTGATGGTGATAGGATTTTCAAAGTCGACTCAGTTGAGAGAGAAGCCTGGTGGGGAAGAGGTAGCAGCTGTATATTCTCATAAAGAAACACTCTTTTCTCATCTTGCTTCCAGGGGGAGAGTAGTAATGAAAAAGAGACAAATAATACAACTATTCAGCTCATTTCTTTTATTAGCAGGTAAGTAGAATTGGTTCCAGATAAGAGAGGAAATTGAGTAGAATTTCCCAACTTCCAGAAGCAACATTCTATCTTCAAACATTTTAGGTGGCTAAAATGTGCTTTTATTTTCCAATAAAGCAAAAAATAATTTCCCCACATCTTTATTAGTGCCCAAGTATTAAAATAATTTTCTTTTAAAAGGAATGGGGTGACATATTATTAGGTAAGACTCCTTTATTCCTTGGTGCTTGTACCCTACACAACACACATTATTATTTGACGTTTGTTTTTAAATATTCTGGGAAAAGTTAAACCAACTATTTGTACTGAATTTGCCTTACTTTCTCTTGTATTCTGCAGGAATCTTCTTTTTCATTTAATTGCCTTATTTTTAATTTTACCTTCTTGCTCTAGGCTTTATATTGACTTTCAGTTTTCAATGTTTACACACGTTAGGTATTTGTAGACAGTTCTCATGTTCTCCTTAGTTAGCCAACTGTGTGTGCATTATTTATACTTTTAATATTTCCTCCAGAGTAAATACCTCTGGTTCCCTAATTATTTCTGTTGATTTCTTTTTTTCTGAACTTCCTGCAGTATGTCTCTCTTTTTCTCCTAATGAGATCCCCAAACTGAATGCATAGTCCTGCTTTATTCTCTCCTGGGTCAGAAAGAGGGGACTCTTCCTGTGTCCCATAACATATTTTTCTTTTGCACATGCAGTCCAGAATAACAATGGTCTTCTCACTTACCAGGTTTCAGTACAAACCTGCACACAATTACCTTCTGATATTATTTAAAATATTTTGGCAATATGAACTCACTCCCTGTCTTGTGACTGCAGGTGTTGGTAGCTTTGGGAAATTGTGATAGCTAGTTCTTTGAGGCCAGGGCTTTCAAATGACTGTGTGGTTCTGTTTCATGATGGTCCAGCACACCATAATCAGGGACAGCAGTAAGACCACTTCTGCCGCTACGCCAGGCCTCCACTGCTTCATAATTGATGAAATGTCAGAAAAGGAGGAGGAGGACTGGCAAAATGAATGCTTTCAGAACAGGGATGGGATTTCACATATGTGACAGGAAAGTGTCCTTTGCTTCATCCTCTAAAGAAATGTAATATGTTATTTCCACGTTCTCCTTCCTTTAGTCATTTACAATGCTGCCTTAATTTTCCTGAAATATCACTTCAGAATGCTGTTCTAAAATGTTCCTACATCTTTCCATTGCTTATGTGACCAAATCCAAACTCCTTAGCATAGCATTTAAAGGTCTCTACTGAGGTCAGCCCTGTGTCCACTTTTTCCTTTTTTAAGAATCCTGATTTTGTGCTCCAAGTGTATGTGCCTTTGTGTGTATACAATTCACCAGTTTCACATCTTTGTGCATAAAATTATGCTCACCATACAACTTTTTGTCTTTCTTTTTTAAAAAAATCCTTATCAAAGGAGGTGTTTACTGATTTTAGAGAGGAAGGGAGAGAAAGAGAGAGAGGAACATCAGTGTGAGAAACATCCACTGCTTGACCATCCTTGTAAAAGCCTTTTAGGACTCAATTATTTCTTGTTCTAAGATATAGTCATTTGACCATATTTTTCACTGTCTTAAGTTGCCAGACACCTCTTCATATATCTATAGTGTATCTCCAAAACTGCAAGATCCTTGACTAAAATAACCGTGTTTTAATTTTATTTATGTTGTCTTGCACAGAGTAAAATCCCTCAAGAACAACCAATGAAGAATGATTTCCCACACTGTCCATAGTGCTAAAAGGTAAAGAAACTGCCAAGTACCACAAGTGTTAAAAGTTCAATTGTGTCTCTTCCAAATCCATATGCTGAGCATATGTGCCTCACAATGTGACCTTATTTGGAAACAGAGTCATTGCTGATATAATTAGTTAATATGAGTTCACCATGGAGTAGGTTGGCCCCCTAAACCAATATGACTGGTGTTTTATGCCAAAGGGAGAAATTGGACACAGAAACACACACAGATGCGAAGGAGAGAAGCCTGGAACAGGTTATATCCCTAGCATCTTCAGAGGGAGCAGGGCCCTATGGCACCTTGATCTTAGACCTCTGGTCTCCAGAACTGTAAAATAGTAAACTTGTGCTGTTTCAGCTGCTTAGTTTGTGGTACTCTATTATAGCAGCCTTAGCATACTAACATAATAAGGTACTAATAACACTTTATGGAAATGATGCCCAATTAGTAGGACAATTATACAATGTCATATTTTTTCCCCTTTCTTTAAAAAGTTGATTTATATTGACTGAGAGACACTATATGAAATTAATAAAATGGTCTGTAACATCTCTTTGGATATAGGATGTTGTGAACCATATCCTGAAAGCTAAGCCCTCTCATTATGGCTACAACAGACAATTTCCTAAGTATATCTTCTGCTTTCATGGCCTTGATGTGTACATTTTTTCCCCTCTGAGATTTGCCACTCATGTTGACATAGATTTGTTGTGTGCAATGAAGTGACAAAATCAATGAAAAAGACATGTGACTCTACTTCTTGCAAAAAGACTGTACTTTTTGTTGCTTATTATGTTAACTTAAGGCCACCGAACTGTTTCTATGGAGATGCAGTTATTTCTTTGATTCATTTTATTCATCTTACAGCTTAGAGACTACTCTTGGAAATAACACATGTTGTATTTCCAAAAATTTCACTTTCATAAAAATAAACTTATGTGACTATATATCCTAAAATGATACACACACACACACACACACACACACACACACACACACACACACACACCAATAATCCTGAGCAATAAGGAACTTAAATCAGCAATTCAATTTGAAGGACATATATCATTTTTTTTCCATTTCTTCTTTCGATTAAAAAAAAATCCTATTTCTACTCATAGTAGCAAGGGATGTCCATTTTATCCCCCACAGTCCTCACACTTATATAAAATAGATAATATGATTCAAAGCTGAAACTTCTGGTTCAGGACATAGAGTGTTGGCTAAATAGAGAGAAACTGTCAGTCATAGCAAGGATGGTTACAATTTATGTGCACATGTGCATGCTTGTGAAAGAGAGAGAGAGAGAGAGAGAGAGAGAGAGAGAGAGAGAGAAGAAGGACAGGGGAGGAGAAGAGAGAAGAAAAGGAGAGAAAGAAGGAGGAGGAGGAAGGAAAGGGAAGGGAGAATCTGTACTATGCATGTGTACTGATATTTATGTATATGTGTATATGATGTACATGTACACTATTTCCAGTTAAAAATAAGTGTCACATCTATAGATTTGGATGGGTGAACATTACAGAACTTAGCCTAATGCTTGACACATAGGTGGCATTAAATAAATAAATGTCTTTGAGATGAGTTGCAGTGGTAAGAAATAATCAAGTTGTGAATTTTGTTATCAAAGCTGGAATGTATAGGTGAAATGATTGACCAAAAACAAACCTGAACAAAACTAACATAACTTTCAGAACTAGTAGCTCAGAACCGTAAAACAGCATGTCAGTGTAATTTTTTTCCCTTTCAGGAAAGTGAGCTAAAGAAGTGAGCAAAGCCCTAACCGGTTTGGCTCAGTGGATAGAGCGTCAGCCTGTGGACTGAAGGGTCCCAGGTTCGATTCCGGTCAAGGGCATGTACCTTGGTTGTGGGCATATCCCCAGTAGGGGGTGTGCAGGAGGCAGCTGATCGATGTTTCTCTCTCATTGATGTTTCTAACTCTCTATCCCTCTCCCTTCCTTTCTGTAAAAAATCAATAAAATATATATTTTTTTTTAAAAAAAGAAGTGAGCAAAGCTATTTTTAAAGTGTTTTTTAAACACTTTACCTAATGTTGTTTCCCCTCATTGCCCCCTTTCACATTTCTTGATTTGCTTATATACAGGGTTCTTCTTTTTTGTAGGAGCAGAGCAAAAAGTATCCTACAATTGATCAGAATCTTAATTTCAACCTTTGTAAGATTTGTTGTCTTTAATTAGTTAAAAGAATGAGAGGGTCCTAATATGACGCTAGTTGGAGGTAGTTGTGTGTTTGAGGACAAGATTTGGTCCCAAGATTTTTTCAACAAGTATTGCTATATTTTAAAAATGTCACATATTCTATATATGGTGACTGGGTTTTAATTTAATGCTTTTTTACATTTGAAGCATAAAGATATAATTAGTCGAAAGAGCAAGTCTTGGATGAGTCTGCAGGTGTTGGCAAGTGTTAGGCATGAAATCGGCCATCTGTGTTCATGAAAAGTTCCCTGTCCACCACCTGTCAGGTGTCCCTATTCGGTAAGAGGCAGGACTTGGGACGTTATGAAATAGTCTGATTCTGCGGGAAGTTTCAGCTAATAGATAGCTGAAGGGAGAAAGACAGTGAATTTTCTGTGTTCCTAATTTTTAGACCTTGCAACTACTAAAATGTACTCACAAAACATTATTTTAAAATAGAAAAGATTAAATGCTTATTCATTTTGACGTATAAAAATGATTAGGTGACTTTGCTATCAGAGGTTCTCAAACTGTAATTAGCATCAGAATACTCTGGGATAACTGTTGAAATGCAGATTCTTACATAGCATGTCCAGGATTCGGGCACTGGAATAGGGCCTGGAAATCAGTGATACCATTGTAATAGCCTGGTTATTAGTTGACAAGAAAGGAGCAAAGAGAAGGCCAGGTAATATGGACATGCCATTTGTACAGTTTGCGAAAAGCTGCAGTTTAACACTCTTCAGGTCTCTTCCCTGCAGATCGCTGGGGGAAGGGACTGGACTATAGACACATGCCCAGTAAGGTCTGGGCTCTGTGGGAAGGTGCCTGACTGTCATTCACACCTGGAAGCTGGAGAAGGTATTTAAAGTCCTAAACAAAGAAATCCCTCTCTCTTGCACACTTGGCTCTCTTGGGACTCTTGTTGCAGGGGGTGTGCGTTCACACTCTGCACTCACCCTCATGGCCCACAGCCAGGTGGACCCCACACACAACAGCCTGATGCTAATTGTAATCCATTAGTTCCAGCTTCACCCAGCTACATCAGACCCAGCTTCACCGTGGAACAGACACTCTGGCCACTGGCTTTGCTCCTAGCGCTACTGAATCCACGGGTGCCCACTTTCCATGACTGGTTTAAGGGAAATGGCACTTTTGAAAGCAGGGGATATAAGTATGCAAATAAAAATCACTCATTTTCCTGTGTGAGTCTTAAATTTTATTCCCTTCAAGATATCATAAGAACCCCACTTCCACTAGCAACGGAGAAATTCCACCCATGCAATTCTCCAATTCTCTGATAACATCTGTATTTTAACATACAGGTCATTTTAGAAAAACTTAGATGGTATGTTAGTTTGCTAGGGAATGTTATAACAAAATACCACAGTCTGGGTGGCACAAACAACAGGAATTTACTTGCTCACAGTTCAGGAGTCTCTAAGTAGGAGATTAAGGTGTTGGCAGCTTTGGTTTTATTTGAGGCCTCTCTCTTTGGCTTGCAGATGGCCATCTTCTTGCTGTGTTCTCACATTGTCTTTCCTCTGTGCATGTGCATCCCTGGGGCCTTTTTGTGTCTCCAAATTCCCTCTTCTCATAAGGGCACAAGTTATATGGGACTAAGGCCAACCCTAATGACTTCATTTTGACTTAATCACCACTTTAAAGGACCTATCTCCAAAACCAGTCACATTTTGAAATACAGGAAGTTAGGGCTTCAACATATAACTTTTGGGACACAATTCTGTCCATAACAGGTGACATTTGTAAAAATACTCTAAGAAAACATCTCTTGATAATATTCTGGTTTAGCATCCAAGACAACCCAAGAACTATATTGAGAATTCGTCTTCTCCCAGGATGTTCTCTGAAAAATATCTGGCGACTGATTAATCCTTTTAGCAAACTTGCAAAATAAATAGGAATTAGGCTGTCCACTACTACTTAAAATGTAAAGTTTTAGGCTCATATCTGAAGCATGGTACTACTGTCCAGCTTTCCCCTAAAAGAAGCCCTTCAAAGCTACCATGGAAGACCCTGGATAAGTCAAACTCAGTGAAACAAAAATCCCCTTGTGAACCCTGGAAATCCCACTGAACAGAGGATCCCTGATATAGGCTATTGATATGAAGGTGAAACCTTTTCATCTCTTCACAAACACCTTAGGAAGAAGCATACTTTGAACCTGTAAAGGCAAGTTTGCACCTAATTCAGCACCTCCATCAGGGAGCATTACTTAAAAGGAAAGGTTATAAGCTCTTCAATGTCAGGAATTTGTCATGTACATCTTGCTACATATTAATTAGAAGTGACAATAATGGAAATCAGACATTAATGTTTTATTCTACATTGGAAAAATAGAATTATTTTATTTGACAATGATTGAAATGGTCTTAATAGGATCTATGGATTTCTAGTCACCCTGGCCTTTTTCCAGTGCTTTGTGGGATTTTGTGTGTGTGTATGTGGGAGGGGGGGGGTTATTGGTGGTGACCTCTTTCATTCCTCCTTTCCCCTTCTATTACCCTTTCTGTTTCTGTGCTTTAAAATCAAATCAAAGCAAATCAAATCAAAACAAAAACAATATGCTTGTCATTCCTCTGGAATTACCAAGACATGGGCTCAGTGCCTGGAGTATAGTAGAGTCAGTCATTTTGGTTTCCTTTAGCTATCTTTTCAAAGGAAACAACATCAAAATATTTTGTTTGGCCCCCAAACTATGATGGGAATTTAATTTCATATATGCAGTGCTAGATCCTAAAACTTAGGAATCATAACAATCTTCAGTGGAAAAGTCTTCTCCCCAGTAGTCTTCTGTAATTGGTTGGTTGGGCCTGTTTGCTACTAATTTTGTATTTTCTACTAATTCTAAATTCTCTAGCCAGGGGAATTCATCAACTCTACTGTTTTAAAAACCAGTAACTTCAACTGTCTGTTCTATTTTGCTTGTTCTTTGATAATTTAAAACTAGTATGTCTAAATGTGACCACTTGATCCCTGCCTCATCATCAACTACACACCTCTATTTATGCTCCCCTCACATTTTTTATTTCAAGAAATACCATCATAATTCACCCTGTTGCTAAACGCAGAAATCTGGGAGTCACGCTTAACACCTTTTCTCTTCTATACCCTTCATATCCAAGCTATTGGAAAGTCATTTTTTGTTTATTGGTTTATTTTTATGAAAGACTTTATATTTTGAAGCAGCTTTAGGTTTACAGCAAAATTAAGAGTAAAATACAGAAATTTCCCATATTCCCTGTGCTCCAAAATTTCCCATACTCTCTGTGCTCCAACATCAATGAGAGCTTTTTTTTTTCTTTCTTTTTTTTGTGGGCATATGTTTTCAACTCCTTTGGGTAAATACCAATAAGTGCATTCACTAGATTGTTTGGTAAGAGTATGTTTACTTTTGTAAGAAAGGATCAAACGGTCTTCCAAAGTATCTGTACCATTTTGTATTCCTACCAGCAATGAATGAGAGTTCCTTTTGCTTTACCTTCTCACCAGCATTTGGTGGTATCAATATTTCAAATAGATGTGTAGTGGTATCTCATTTTAATTTCCATTTATCTGATAAAAATTAATGTGGAGCATCTTTTCATATGCTTACTTGCAATCTATATATTTTATTTTGTAGAGTGTTTGTTAAGGTTTTTGGTCCATTTTTTTTAGTTGGGTCATCTGTTTTCTTATTGTTTAGCTTTAAAAGTTCTTTGTATATTTTGCATAACAGTACTTTGTCAGATGTGTCTGTTGCAAATATTTTCTCTCAATCTGTGACTTGTCTTCTCCTTTTCTTGACATTATCTTTCACAGAGAAGAAGTTCTTAATTTTAATAAAGTCCATACTAATTAATTTTTTTTTTACGGATCACACCTTTGGTGTTGAATCTAAATTCATACCCAATTCATTTATATCTTAACTAAGTTGTCTTTGAGGAGTTTTATAGCTATGCATTTACATACAGATGTATGATTCATTTTGAGGCAATTTTTATGAAGGTTGTAAATCTGTATCTAGATTCAGTTCTTTGTATGTTGATGACCATTTGTTCCAGCACAATTTGTTGAAAAGATGATCTTTTCTACAATGTATTGCCTTTACTTCTTTGTCAAAAAGCAGTTCATTATATTTATGTGAATTAATTTATGGGCTCTGTGAACTGTTACATTGATCTATATGTCTATTCTTTTGTTAATTCCACAGTCTTGATTACTGTAGCTGTATAGTATGTTTTGAAGTCTGGTAGTATCAGTCCTTCAACTTTCTTCTTCTCCTTCAGTGTTGTGTTGGCTCTTCTGAGTCTTTGCATATAAATTTTAGAATATTTTTTTGATATCCACTAAATAACTTGCAGATAGTTTTATTAGAATTGCATTGAGTCTGTAGGTAAAGTTGGGAAAAAGTGACATCTTGACAGTATTGAATTATGCATACATGAATATGGAACATCTCTCCCTTTATTTAGTTATTCTTTAATTTTTTATAGGTTTCCTCATATAGATTTTGTGCATATTTTGTTAGGTATATGCTTAAGTGTTTCATTTTTTGGAGTGCTAAAATTAATGGTATTGTGTTTTTAATATCGAATTCCAATATTTATTGTTGGTATGCAGTAGTAATGTATTTGACTTTTGTATATAAATCTTGTATCCTGCAACCATCCTATAATTGTTTATTAGATCTGTGAGTTATTTAGCAATTCTTTTAAATTTTCTACTTAGAGGTTATGCCAGCTCTTTCAACTTTGATATAATTGCTTATTAGTTCTGGGAGTTGTTTTGTGGCTTCTTTCAGATTTTCTACATAGACTCTCATGTCACTTTGAACAACAACAACAAAAAGACAGTTTCCTTTTTCTCCCAATCCACATGCTTTTTATTTCCCTTTCTAACCTTATTGAATTAGCTAGAAATTCTAGTTTTAATTCTCACAGTTGCCCATAATGACCCTCCGGCAAATAATCAATGATAGTTCAGATTTTTCTATTCTGGTCTGGTGTCTGCAGAGGTTTCTGATTATGTGTGTCTCTACTGTGGTATTCCATGACTTCCTGTCTTCACCTGTTTGTCCCTCCAATTATGGGGGCAGCGGTTTTCCCTCTATCCTCTTTTCTCTCACAAATGCAAAAGAGTTGATGGTTTTTCAATCTGTTCAGATGTTTTTTATGATTAATTTTAATTTTTGTTTTAATTACTGTTTACATTCAATATTATTTTATTTTAGTTTCCAGTGTATAACATAGTGGTAGACAACAACTTTTTACTTGTTAGGACAGAATGGCAACTTCCACACTTTTAACATGCAGAACTGGAATCTGGCCTTTTATAATCTTTTAAAGAGGTAATTATCAATCTTGTTTTCACAACCAAAAATTTATGCTGAATAAGTTCACTTATTTTCTTCTGTACTGTCATAAATTTGATTCAAACCACCATCATCCACTTCTGAACTAATACTGTGCTTCTTAACTGGTGTCTCCACTTCTTTTGACCTCACTGTAATCAGTTTTTCACACTCAGCAAGAATTCTCTAACATGAGATGATCCTTTCACTTCACTCTTTAAAGCCTTTTGATGGCTCTCTTAGACACTTAGAGAAACACTTCTTAGCATGCATGGCCTAATATACCTACTTAGGTGAACTCCTGCCAGCTACTCCAAACTCATTCAAAGCTGCTTCTGTCCTTGTTTCAGTCACAAATTAGCAAATAATTGAGTCCAGCTCTTTTCCATCTCTAAGTCTTCTTTTGTAAGACATGTTTTTATTGATTTTAGAGAGAGGAAAGGAGAGGGATAGATAGAAACATCAATGTGAAAGAAACATCGATGGATTGCCTCCTGCACCCATGGCCTCTTTGGTGCATGGGACAATGCTCAACCAAGTGAGCCACACCGATGGGCTTTAAGCCTTCTTTCATAGTTCCTTCACCCTAACTCTTATTAATTCTTCAGGTCTCAGTTATAATGTTTCTTCCTTAGAAAAGGCTCCCTGACACATTAACCAAAATTATTCCATTATTTTTACTTACAGTGCTCTATTTTTATGTGTATAGCATGTATCATTATTTTAAATTAATACATAAGTGTATGCATTTTTTTATTTGTCTATGTTCTTTTGTTAGTCTAGCCATGAGTTTAAGAGATTATACCTTGTTCATGTTTAAAAAATTAAAATCATGCACTTCTGGCTTCAATTCCAACATGCAGAGAATTGGAAGCCATCATTCCTGTCCTTACAACAAGAAAAAGCGGACAAAACTGAAAATCAATTACTTTCTTGGATCCACTGGAGAACTAAGTTTACAAGCAAATCACCACCTCAAGATCTGGAGAGACAGGTGAATCCACAGACAGGTGAACCCAGAGGGTCACAGCTGAGATCTGTTTACTTGAAGGAGAAGATGCTAGAGCCATCATTGAGATGAGCATGAATAGCATGAGAGTGAGAAACTTTTGGGGGTTCTCATCTTATGGGGACACCACAGTTTCACGGGGTCCCCAAGCCCAATTTGGTTCTGAGGATAAAAAAATCTGAGAAATATTATACCTCTGGTGGGGAAAGGATAATTTTAATCATTGTGAAATGTAACCTGAGTGTTGTCCATGATAAAGGCCTACTCTCAAGGGAAAAAGGCTTACAAGCAGCTTATTGTAGCTAGAGAAGAGCAGTTTTCCAGTCCCCTGTAGCCCTCCTGACTTACATGTGATTGAAAAAAAAAAAGCTATACCTCTGGAAAAGCACTTGTGAAAGTCACAGTAAGAGACACTGGTAAGAGACACATTAAGACATAGAGATTTAATCATAAGATTATAGATATTTCACTTCTTCCATACCTTATCATCTCACCTACAGGACTCTAGCACAATAACAGTGGATTATAGCTGAAAGAACTGGCAGAGTAATCATTTTTTGTGAAATATATCCTAAGGGTTCTCCATAACAAAGCCCTAATATCCAAACAAAACGACTTTACCAGATTATTATCACAAGTGGGGGGGAAAGCACTTCTCACTTCTCACACTTCATTCTATTCTTAGTTTCGTTTTTTTTTGTTTTTTTTTTGAATAAGAGAGAAATCAAACACAGACAAAGATGCCAGGACTGATACAATCAGGGAAAAGAAGTACTGGGGAAACACTTGTGAAGGTCACAGCCCCCAGACACAGGTCCACTAAAAGACAGATTTAATCAGAATGTTATAGAATACTAGTACTCCCCATTTCCCCATATGCTAACAAGTCTCCCATATAATAAAAAATGTATTACATAAAGAGCTGTAAGACACAGACTGTCTCTGAAGAGGATTAATTAGGGAAGCCCAAAATTAAGAGGGGCGACAAAAAGATAACAGAGGAATTTGAAGCCTCTGGCACCTATAACTACAGCAATTATTAAATACATCAGATAAGAAATTTAAAATAACTGAGTACCATAGACAACATATAAGAACAGATGAGTAATGAGAGCAGAGAGATGGAAACTCTAAGAAAGATAAAAAAGAAATGCTAGAAATAAAAACACTATGACAGAAATAATGATCTATCTTTAAGCAGTTTAATTCTTTGTTTGGCTCTGTCCAGTCTATAGAATTAAACTGCTTAAAGATGGGTCAATAGAAATTTTTCAGACTCAGGTGTGGGGAAAAAAAAATAAAAGAACTAAACTTCCAAGAATTGTGGGATAATTTTAAAAAGTGAAACACATGTAATTGAGATACCAGAAGAAAGAACAAAGCAGAGGAAATACTTGAAGAAATAGTGTCCAAGAATTTCCACAATTAAAGACACACACCAAATTATAGACCCAGGAAGTTTGGAGAACATCAAACAGGTTAAATCCCAAAACCTCAAATCTAGACATATCAGATTAAAACTGCAAAAAACAAAAAAAAAAACATAAAATCTTGAAAAAAGCCAAAGAAAATAAAAAAATGTAGAGAAAAAAGAAAAATAATTACAGGGGACTTCTCATCAGAAACTAGCCATAAAAGAGAGTAAATTGAAATGTTAAAAATGTAAAAAACCTCATTAATCTAGAATTTTATATCCAACAAAATTAATTTTCAAAAGTAAAGTAGATATAAGGCTTTTTCAGGCAAACAAAACTGAAGAAATTTACCACCAGCACACCTGCCATGCCAGAAATGTCAAAACAAGTTTTTCAACAGAAGAAAAACATGGATTTACATAAATAAAGGAAAGTGTCAAGGTACAGCTGTGGGCAAACTACGGCCCGCGGGCCGGATCCGGCCCGTTTGAAATGAATAAAACTAAAAAAAAAAAAGACCGTACCCTTTTATGTAATGATGTTTACTTTGAATTTATATTAGTTCACACAAACACTCCATCCATGCTTTTGTTCCGGCCCTCCGGTCCAGTTTAAGAACCCATTGTGGCCCTCGAGTCAAAAAGTTTGCCCACCCCTGGTCAAGGAAGTAAATAAATGAAGGCTGGGAGGGTGGTTGGATGGGAGGTAATCAACCAAAACCTTGTATGCATATATGCGTAACCCATGGTGCTGAAGGCCTGGGGCATGCTTGAGGGTCAATGGGGGGAAAAAGGGGACATATGTAATACTTTCAACAATAAAAATTATAAAAAATCAAAAAATCTACAAAAAGTAAATAAAAACATTAAAGAAATTATACTTCTCATTCTTAATTGATCTAAAAGGCATTTTTTTATTTAGAATAATATAATAACTAAAGTATAGTAGATTGCTAAACAAAGAGATAAATGAAATGAATGACAGACATTTTTAAAAAAATATATTTTACTGATTTTTTTTACAGAGAGGAAGGGAGAGGGATAGAGAGTTAGAAACATCAATGAGAGAGAAACATCGATCAGCTGCCTCCTGCACACTCCCTACTGGGGATGTGCCCGCAACCAAGGTACATGCCCTTGACCGGAATCGAACATGGGACCCTTGAGTCGGCAGGCTGAGCCAAACCGGTTATGGCGAATGACAGACATTTTATAAAGAATGAGAGGGAGGAAGGGACTCAGAAATACTATGTTTTATGTTACCTGTACTATAAATATTATATTTTCATATACATATACTATATATATGTGAATGGTATAGTTATATTTGAAGGTGGGTTTAAATTATTTAAAAATGTATATTAGAATCTTAGGACAATAAAGAATTAAAGAAGTATAATTGATATTTTAAGGGAGAAAATAATATGAAATAAACTAAGGAAGACAAAAATGAAGGGAAAATAAAAACAAGGAATAAATGCAATGAAGATAACAGTTACAGTGTAGAAATTCAACTGACTATAGCTTAATCATTCCAGATGTAAATGGTCCAAACACACAAATTAAAAATAGACATTACCAGCGTGAATAAAAAAACAAATACAAATGCATTTTGTCTACAAACAACCCACTTAAATTCAAAAGAATAAAGAGAGGCATCACACAAAGAAAAAGGAGTTGATTTTCCAAGAATAATAATCTGAAATGTGTATGCATCATAATACATGAGGCAAAAGCTGAAAGGAAAAATAGACAAATCTATTGTAGTTGGAGACTTCACACCCCTCTATGGTTATTTGATAATTCAAGCAGGCAATAAATATAAAAGGAGATTGTAGACCTGAACAGAACCATCAATCAATTTGATCTCATTGACTTTTATAGAATACCATCCAATAACATAAGAATATACAGTCTTCTGAAGCTTATATGAATATTCAGCAAGATAGATAACATTCTTGGCCAAAGAAGACACTGAAAGAAATTTAAAAGATTAAAAATGATACAAAATATGTTCTCAGAACACAATAGACATAAACTAGAAGTCACAACAGAAATAAAGCAGGAAAAATTCTGAAATATTAGTAAGCAATATATTTTAGAATCACATATAGGTCAAATAAGATATCTAAAAAATTAAAAAGATATTTTGAAGTAAATATAAATACAATTGATCAAATTTGTGGATTGCAACAGAAACTACTTTGGGAGAATGTTTAGGCTTATGTCCTTATATAAGAAAATATTAAAATCAATAATCTAAGTTTCCATCTTAGAGAATGAAGAATAATTAAAACCTAACTCAAGGAGATTTGAAAAAGAAAAGAATAATTAAATTAGAGCAGAAATCAGTGACCTTGAAAACAGGAAAGTAATAGAGTAAATCAATAAAGCCAAAGAATGGCTCTTTTTTTTCCAAGAAAACAAAAACAAAAAAGTGGACACAATATCTCCAATATCATAAATTACAGTGATATCTTCACTATTGGATCCCATGGACATTGGAGAATAATAAAGGGCTATTATGAACAACTCTATGCTTACCAAATTGACAAATTAGATAAAATGAACCAATTTCTTGATGAATAAACTAGCAAGCATTACACAATAAGAAACAGCTAATTTAAATATGCTTATTTATATCTATTAAAAAATTAAATCAATAATTATATTTTTTCCAAAAAAGTTCATTTCATAGGATTTCTAGCAAATATTTAAGGAAGAAATTATATCAATTTTTTACAATCTCTGTCAGAAAAATAGAAGCAGAAGAAACATAGGAAAAGGACAGAACAATATATTTCATGAATATAGAAACAATAATTTTCATCAAAATATTAGAAAATCAAATTCAGCATTATATAATGAAAATTATGTACCATAGTCAACTGTAATTTCCTCTAGATATATGAATGATTCAACATTTGAAAATCAATCTATGTAATTTACAACATCACTAAGCTAAAGAAGAGAACTCATATGATCATATTAATTAATGAAGAAAAAGCATTTGACAAAATCCATCACCCATGTGCAGGCCTGGTGCACAAAATTTGTGCACTAGTGGTTGGGGAGGGCCCCTCAACCCCGCCTGCACTCTCTCACAGTCTGGGATCCTTCAGGGGATGTCCACCTGCCTGCTTAGGCCTAAGTCAGCAGTCAGGCATCCCTCTCATAGTCCGGGGCTCTCACAGTCTGAGACCCCTCCCTTCTTACTGCCTGCCTTCAGTGGAGGTGGAAGAGGCTCCTGCCACTGCCACTGGGCTCACCAGCATGAGCCCGGCTTCTGGCTGAGCCACACTTCCCCTGTGGGAGCTCACTGACCACCATGGGGCAGCTCCTGCATTGAGCATCTGCTCCCTTGTGGTCAGTGTACATCATAGCTACCGGTTGTTTCCCCATCTGGGCAATTTGTATATTATACTTTTATTATATAGGGATTAGGCCTAAACCGGAGTCAGACATCGCTCTCTCAATCCAGGACTGATGGCTCCTAACCATTCGCCTGCCTGCCAGCCTGTTCACCCCTAACTGCCCTCCCCTGTTGGCCTGATCACCCCTAACTGTCTCTGCCTCAGCCCCCGCCACCCTGGTTTTGTCCAGCAGGACGTCAGGAAGATGTCTGATCTAATTAGCATATTACCCTTTTATTAGTATAGATCAATGCTGTATTTAACACTAAGTACTGGGCACTGTTTAAAACACTTTATTATGTATTGAGTCATTTTATGCATACACGCACATGAAGAAAATGTCTTATTTATAGAGAGGTTAAATGACTTTTCCTAGATCAGTGAGTGGGCAGATGTCAGAGTCAGTTTTCAAACCTTAGTAATCAAGGGCCAATATCTATTAGCTTAGGCCATAAAAACAGCACTGTTTTGGAGGTCTGTATAAAATATAACTTTCTAAGTTATTGGGAGCTTAAAATGAGCAAATAAATGGAAGCTATTTGGTACAATGGCAATTGATGATTCTGTTTGTTTGTTTGTTTTTCTCTTACCGTATAGAGAGATGCAGCATTATCATTATTGTCTGGCTGTTTGGCTAGAAGTGAGACCCTTGCCTCTTTTTCCCCAGCATTATAGATATATAATATATATATATATATGCCTAAGTGACCATTACTACAGGACAACCAGATGACCGGCTGGTAGCTATGATGTGCACCGACCACCAGGGGGCAGACGCTCAATGCAGGAGCTGCACTCTGGTTGTCAGTGCACTCCCACAGCCAACCTCCCACGATCCCTCCCCCCAGCCAGCCAACCTCCTGCAGTTCCTCCCTCAGGCCAATTGGCCCCAATTGGGACTGCGCAAGATGGCCCCGATTGGCCCTGATTGCTGGCCAGGCCAAGGGACCCCACTAGTGCACGAATTAGTGCACTGGGCCTCTAGTCAAAATATAATATTGTGTAAGTTCAATGTGTACAATATGTTGATTTCATATAAGTATATATTGCATTCTGATTACCACCGGAATGTTATCTAACATCTCCATCATATCACATAATTATCTTTTGTCTTTTTTGTTGAGAACATTTAAAATAAACTCTTTTAGCAACTTTTAAATATATAGTGCAGTATTGTTATCTGTAATAAAAATGCTGTACATTGGATTCCTAAAACATATTTATCTTCTAACTGGAAGTTTGTACTCTGTGACCAACATCTCCTCATTTGCCCTACTCGCCAGTCCTGGTAACCACCATTTTACTGTGTTTCTACAAGTTTGCCTTTTGGATTTCACATATAAGTAATGTCATACAGTATTTGTCATTCTCTGTCTGTCTTATTTCACTTAATACAATGCCCTCAAGCTTCATTGCCTCATACCTGTCAGAATGACTATCATCAAAAGACAAGAGATAACAAGTGTTGGGGGAGGGGGGCTGTGGATAAAAGGGAATCCTACTTGTGCACTGTTGGTGGGAATGTAAATTGGTACAGTCACTATGGAAAACAGTAAGGAGACTCATAGTAACTTAATAGATAGAACTACCATATGATCCAGCAATCCTGTTTCTGAGTATATAACATATCCAAAGGATTAAACATTTGCATTTAGTATTAAGATGCCATTATTATCCCTCCCATCTTTTTTCTTTTTGAATGAGAGAATCAGACCACAGAGTGCCTAAAAGAATGTACCCAAATTCACATGGCTAATAAGGCAGATAGCAACAACTTAAACCCACATCTCTCTGCTTAATCATGGGCTGTGCTCCCAACTACCATTCTACAGCATCCAGCCTAATTTTAAATGACACATGCTGGTTTGATTATTAAAGACATGAAGAAGATGCGATTTTTAGCATGAAATGCAATGGCTTGATTTGGGTCTTCTGGGGTTATCTAAAATTATTGCAAAGACAGCTTGTTGCTCTGCCTTCATTTCCTTGTTATTCAGGGATTCATCGATCTGGATAGTGTGAGAAATTGCTCCAGTAGTAATCGTTTGGATTTGTTCTTCATAATGTGTTCAAATACTAAATTATCCACACTAAATATCTACAGTTTACAAAATGTATGTATGCCAACCTTTTTTTTTATTAGCACAGAAAATAAACTAAGATACTCAAGCAGTTTCTATTTTATGACTGGGTTAGCGGTTCAGTGTTCAGCAACGCTATTTCCTTTTTAAAAAAATGATTTACTTATCAGTATATTAACAGGAGCATTTTCATTGTCTTCAGTTGCAGTATTATTGAATACTCATGTTTACTTTCTGAAGCATTTTACTTAGAATAGAAATACAAAACATTAGCGGAGGCTTTGTTAAATTTGCCGCTTGTCTGATATATGAAAAGCACTTGAGTTGAGCACAGCATTTCAATGGTACTGAAAAACCTCAGAGGCTCTTCAAGCAAATAAAGACTTTTTGCCATTCTCACCTGTATTAGACTAGCAAATTAAATAAGAACTCTGTGACAGTGTTAAATTTTCTGTTTTTTTTCCCAAGACTACCTTTGCATTTTATGGGGCAAATTTATATTTTTTTATGTAAAATGTATATATTTGCATTTATGTGTATATAATTGTAAGGATATACACCTTCATATATAGTCTACATAATGTGTGTCTTTATGTTATTATGATAAATGAAATACCAATAAATAATGTTGAAGAAGAAAACAATAACACATTATGTATACAACAACCAAATCAATTAGGTATACATGTAAGAACTAAATATAAAATCCTCTTTTTGAGGGATTTGGACACTTGCCTGAGAAATGTTTATTTTGTTTATTTTACATTTTATAAATTTTTATTTTATTTTGAAATTTTCTTCACATATAAAAACCTTTTTCATTTAAAAAATGCTCCTTCAGTTTAAAAAAAGCCACAATAATAGTCTAGGCTTGTCATTTTTCCTCTTCTACTTTCCATTATTGCTAGCAGCACGACAGCTCTCCTATCACCCAGGGTTACAACCTTGAGTCCATCTTTGATTATCTCGCTTTCTACCTTGCGTCTAGGACCTTTCTATGTCCTGCCATTTCTTTCTTTTATAATATTTGAAAAGTCAGTTTCTTCTTTTTTGGTTTCCACCACCAAGACCCTAATCTACTTCCTTTTATTTTCTTTTATTTCTGCTCCAACTATTGCAATCTTCCACATTCTTGCCTCCATAGCTTTCTTCTCCCATCTCAGCTACTGGGTTGCTATAAAGACCAGGTATCTATTGGTTCACAAACCATAGGAAAGAAAATGGCCTAACTTCAAAATCAGTGTATTAAACAGCAGAAGCCGCTGTTAGTTAAAGGCACAAATGATCAACATTTCAAAAGTGCATCCTAGGGAACTTTTAGTCTCCTAATATATTACACACACACACACACACACACACACACACACACAGCCGCTGTTAGTTAAAGGCACAAATGATCAACATTTCAAAAGTGCATCCTAGGGAACTTTTAGTCTCCTAATATATTACACACACACACACACACACACACACACACACACACACATACACGTGCACATATTGGGAAATACTGCATACAGTATCTTCTCCCAAGGAGTCAAATTCATATAAGCCTCCTCAAAGTTATGAGAAGTCATGTGGGAAAATGAACCTATATTTAGCATTTTTAAGACAATATTTCTTAAATTCACTTCACCTTAAATTCACTTAATTCACTTAAAATCACTCCTACACTAATTTTTTTTTTTTTTAGTATAATATGAAGAGCACAGTTTGGGGAAAGTCATTCTATGTTATCACCTCCATCTGTTAACATTTCAGAGCTTTCCCTAAAAAGGAGAGCAAAGTCTGGGATTGCCTCAATTCAGAGACAGTAGAAATCCCCCTACAACTGCAACCACCATGCCAGAAACCAAAGGAAAGCCTCACCTATGAGGGATAGCGCTGTTCCTGGCTTATTTTCCCAGGTGGGAGGCTTTATACAGATTACTCACGTATGCCAGAAGTGGCTGATTCGGAAATCTCCCTCAGTTCTGTTAAATTTAAAAAAAAGTATATTTTCCATCCTCAGACTTCACTGTCAAGATTCCTTACATTTCCCTGCATTCTGGAAGAAATAAAAACAATAATCAACAACAAAAAAGCCTTTAGATCCCAAAAGCTTAATGTCTTGTTATCTTTTCATATAAATTCATGTCAGTCTGGAACAATGTTTATTATGCACTCCGGTGCTCACTGTTTGCTGTATAAGCTTAATGAATTTGCCACTGATCAATCAGTGTATCACCAACTCTTTATGGAGCTTATTGTGTGGGAAGTGTAGCTCTCAGCCACATTATCTGACAAAAGTGTCTATATAAGCAGTCATTCTGAAGTGCTGATTCTGTTATTTGATTTGGGATTAAACAGTCTGTTGCAAGCCATCTGCTTTCCTATGCACGCGTCCTTGAGAGGTTAGGTTTCTACTGATATTGCCCCATAACTTTAACCGGTATTTGGAAGATCAGAATTAGCTTAGACATATGCCACTGAAATTGCTGGCCTTATCCTAGAGGACTGTCCAGACCTTGACACCAGAGCCCAAATCAGAAAAAAACGTTTCCTTTTCTCACATTGTTGCTGATTCAGAATCCTGCCACATTTGGCCAAGTGCCATGAGACTGGAGAGTACTTGCCTGACAAAGTCTTACAACAGTTCATGCTCCTGAGTATATGAAAGTGTGCACTAGCTGTTTAAGCCATGTCTCCTGACGACTCCCAAAGAACGTACTCCTCTGGCCTATGGCTGATTACTCTGCAGAAACTCCTGCGGTTTCTGCCATCTCAGCAACTTCTGTCACAGAGACTCTGGAAATGCCCTATTGGAAACTTGCGTAGATAGTAAGTACCAGTCAGTCTCTGCCTTCACATCTGCAGAGGAGAATGGTTGCGGTTCAATTCCAGTCAAATAAAAACCTTATATCATTAATAATCTGACCATTTCAGAATTGGATTTTGTGTGGGTCTCTGGGCATAAAGACAACTTTACTTTTCTTTGGATGTATGTATGGATGTGTGCTAAAATGGATACTTTTGGGTGCTCACAGACGTGTACCCTATGAATATTGCTGTGGTTTGGGATCTGTGCTCCATTCCTTAATCCACTCTATAAAATAAATATCTAGCTTTCAAAAATTGCATTTGAAAGTATTATTAGGTCACTCAATAGGTTTAATAAGAATAACATGCAATAAAGACTGCTTGGATTTTCATTTTAGGAAAAATTTTGTTTCTACAGAATTTCAGGCATCCTGTTCTCCTAAACAGAATCTATTAAAATAAAATACTTCTTAGCATTATGAGCTTTGAGAATGAAGTACACATATAAAATGAATCAATGTTTCAGTTAATATGGCAAAGATAACAGTAAATATCAAAATAAATTTCAAATCTGACCTGGAGAATTTACACTGTACAAATTCATGGACCCTATCTCTAAATTTTGTATTTCTCCCACTGTGATTTCAGAGACAGCTTCTATTAATGTATAAATGTGCAAGTGTGTAATTAGATATTTAAACAAATAAAACAAAAAACAGGCCCAACTTACAAGAAGTAAGACCACTCAGACACTAAAATTAAAAATACTACTTTAGTTAGGCAACAAATTTGTCTTAAAAATTTTTAGCCATTCTACTGTTATATGTGTTATGAACATTTCAATAAACTTCTTTCATTTTGATTTTTAAAGATAACTGGCAACACCTTGATTTTAGTCCAGTGATACCAGTGTCAGACTTCTAACCTACAGTACGTAAGGTAATAAATTTGTGCTGATCTAAGCCATTAAGTTTGTGAAATTTGTTAGAGCAGCAATTGAAGACTAATACACTTACCCATATACTAAATCATTGAATATTATCCTAAGATACTGGCAATAGAGGCTATTCTTTAGACAGATTGGTATAGCATGGACATACACACAAACTTTATTAAAGAACATATGGGCAGCTCTGTCATTTGGAATTTGGAGTCAGCCCTTGAACAATACATCTGTAACTCTACATAACTTTACATTAACTAAAAGGGCACTGAATGCTAGAACTACCAACATACATCCTTAAGCTCATACTGCACAGTCTTGAATATTCTAGGTTTATAAGTTGTTGTTTTTTTAAAAAAAAATCCTAACCTGAGGATATTTTCCCATTGATTTCTGGAAATAGTGGCAGAGAGAGGGAAAGACAGAGAGAAACATCAATGTGAGAGAAACCCCATCAGTTGGTTGCCTCCAGCATGCGTTCCGACCAGGTACATGCCCTCAACTGGAATCAAAACCTGGGGAGGTTCAGTCCACAAGCCAATGCTTTATCCACTGAGCCAAACCTGGTAGGGCTATAATAAATTTTAGAATCAAGATTGTCAAGTCCCCAACTTTTTCTTCTTTTCAGCATTGTTTTGACCATTCTTTGTTATTTGCATTTACATGTAAGTTTTAAGATGTTCTTTTCAAATTCTGCAAAATATTCACTTGGGAGTTTTGTATGAATCATCTTAAATCTATAGATCAATTTAGGGACCATTGCTGTCTTGACAATATTGAGTCTCCCAATCCATAAGAAGTATCTCCCTACTGATTAAGATCTTTAATTTCTTTCAGCAATGTTTTGTCATTCTCAGTACACAAGCCTTGCAATTCTGTTAAATTAATTATCAAGTAATTTTTTGATACTATTGTGAATTGCATTTTTAAATATTTGTATTGCTTATTACTAATTAAAAGTTTAATTGATATTTTTACTATAATATTATATTCTGTAATTTTTCTCACTGCCTTTATTAGTGTTTTTCTATAGTGGATACCTTAGAATTTTCTAAATATGAGATCTCATTATCTGTGACACTTGCTTTCAGCCAGAAAAATATCCTTTAGTATTTCTTGTAAGGCAGATCAGCTAGTAATTAATTTTTAGATTTGTATTTATCTTGAAAATATTTTTATTTTACCTTCATTTTTAAAAGATAATTTTGTTGTATATAAGAATCTTCTTTGACAATTATTTACCTTAAGCACCTTGAATATGCTTCCATTGTTTCTGATTGGAAGTCAGATCTTAATCTTTTTGGGTCATTTTTATCTTCTGTATTCAAGGTTTTCTCTGTTTCTCTTTTATTTCAACAGTTTGACTAGACTGTGTCTGGGTGTGTATTTCTAAATGTTTATTCTGCTTGGAATTTGTTGAGCTTATTGGATGTGTAGACAAATATTTTATTAAATTTGGGATGTTTCAGACATTATTTCTTCAAATAGTTTTTTTCTGCTCCTATCTTTTTCTCCAATCTCACTGGTTTCCCAATACATATTTTTTTTTATGCAATCTTAGTGTGTCACAGTTCTCTGTGATTCTGTTTATTTTAATTTATTATTTTCTCCTTCTTCTTCAGATTACTTAATCTCTATTGATCGATCTTCAAGTTTGAGAATATTTTTCTCTTGCCAAATGAAATCTTCTGTTGAGCTCTGTAGTAACATTTTAATTTTGTTTATTATATTTTTCAACCCCATAATTTCCATTTATATCTTTTTCACTTTTTTTCTTTAAATAATTTCTAGCTCTTTATGGATATCCCCTGTTTGATAAAACCTTGTCATCATATACCACACTTTCTTGTTGCTTATCACTTTACATGTCTCCCAATATTTTTAAACTGGCTATTTTAGATAGTATATTACAGCGATTCTGGATATTGATCCTCCACCCAGGGGTTGTCGTTACTACTTTTCGCTTGGTCATTTGTTCATTTGTTTAGTTACTTGGCTGATCTAATTTTACAAATTTTATTCCCCCCACACCCAACCATGATTAGCCTTTGATGTCTCTATTTATATTTTTCTCCTTTTTAATCTTCCTAAAGTGAATAATGTCTGATGTCCTTGATCAGATTTTCTGTCCTTACTTTTATCTTTTATCCTGACTACCTAGTGGGGGTGAGGGGTGGCGACTTCCTGGGTTGCAATTAGCAATTTATTGATCAAAGGTTGTGCTTAATCTCCGTTAGCCAGTTAGAATTTTACCCATTACTATTGAATGTGTATGGGGTTCAGGGGCTGCTATCATGGTTCAGGAAGTATAGCTTCTTACTGTATGTCCCATGTTCATTTTATACTCTTAAGGTGGGATTCCTTCTCTGATTTCTCCTGTGAGCATATAGTATTGGGCATGTACACTGTTTTATAGGATGCAGCTTTCCTCATTGTTAGTTATTTCTCTGACAATATTTCATCAAATGTTGCCTTTCTACTGTACTAGTGAGCTTCTGTGCTCTCTCAATGTTTCTTATTTTCTGTGCCATATTTCAGTATCTCTTTATCTCTGTGAGCTATATTTAGAAAGATTTTCTTAGTTCCTTCTCTAAGTTGCTAATTCTTCATTCAATTGTTTCTCATCTAATATTTTCCACATTTATGTTTATATTTACTAAGATTCTTACTTGTTTTTCTATATTCTTACTTTTATTGCATAACTTTCTGTTCCCAGTACATGGGTTATTATTCCTTACTTTTTCTGTTTGAGAATTATTATAATTATTTTAAAGTTCAGATACATCTATTAAGCTCGCTCTTCAGGTGTAAATTATCCTCTTTAGAAATGACATTTCTCATATTTTCTATAATTGCTTTCTGTGAATTTATCTCCTTTGGGAATTGCTGTAAAGTAGAGATTTTTCATCCTGAAATATAAAGCCGTTCTGGGTAGTGTTTTGCTTTTTGTTTCTTCTTGGGCTCTGTCTGCTTATTTTGGTTTTAAGCAGGTCTGTATGGTGTGGATACCACACTGTCAAAGCGAAGACTAGAGTTTCTGTTTTGTGACATTTTTCTCCCCACAGTCAAGGGCAGTGGCTTACTCCAGCCGTGACTTCCAGCCCCAGTTTGCAGGTAGGCATAGAGCAGTGATGGCGAACCTATGACACGCGTGTCAGAGGTGACACGCGAACTCATTATTTTGGTTGATTTTTCTTTGTTAAATGGCATTTAAATATATAAAATAAATATCAAAAAATAAGTCTTTGTTTTACTATGGTTGCAAATATAAAAAAATTTCTATATGTGACACGGCACCAGAGTTAAGTTAGGGTTTTTCAAAATGCTGACACGCCGAGCTCAAAAGGGTCGCCATCACTGGCATAGAGTCTGCAGTCCTGCCTCTCTGACATGCAAGAAGCTTGAGGCTTTGGCTTCTTCTCCGTAATTGCAGTGAAAACTGAAATGCTGTGGTCTCTACTTAGTCCTGAGACTCCACAGCTACTAGATTGACTTGCTGCTGTTGTGAATTCCCTCTCAGATTCTGGCACCTGAGGAATATTTCCTTTTCTTAACTTAGCTATATGTTATCATATATTTCAATTAGTTTTGAGTGGGAGAAGAAATTACAGTGTGTGTTCCATGCTCAATCAACAATCTGGACCCAGACCCAGCTGGTGTGGCTCAGTGGTTGAACTTTGATCTATGAACCAGGAAGTCATGGTTCGATTCCCAGTCAGGGCACATGCCCCAGTTGTGGGCTCAGTTCCCAGTGTGGGGCATGAAGGGGGCAGCCGATCAATGATTCTCTCTCATCATTGATGTTTCTATCTCTCTTTCCCTCTCTCTTCCTCTTTGAAATCAATAAAAATATATTGATTAAAAAAACAATCTGGACCCAGAAGTTTAGAATGTATTTGCTTATAACATAGATCACATAGGTAACTATTTGTTGTCATAAAATATACTATATTTGGTGCTAACTTACCAATACACAAAATGAATCTTTATAATCACTTATCTGAGATAATTGATTTAGATTGTCACAATATTGAGTGTGGGTTATTCAAGATAAAGTTGGTTCCAACTTCTCCCACATTGCCCTAAATAATACTGTAATATTGACAATGTTGGGTTGTCACTGGAAATTGTGTTATATATGTGGTTATTTACTTTGCTTGCAGCAGTCTGGGACTTTTCTTTGCGAGATGTTTATAGCTTTGAACTACTTCTCCACCTTTTGTTCATCTCCCCGATAGGTGGCCACACCAGAAGAGTATTTGTTGTAAGATTTTCTCCTAGCACCATCATTTTTCATGGCCTTGTGCCACCTGGCCCATAACACAGGAACTAGTGAATGACCCAATGTTTTAACTGTCAGTCACCATGAACTACTTTATGAAACAGGCTTAACAGCTCATAAACTGAAAGCAATCCTGTTTACTGCCATCTCCAGATTCATAGATTGTTTGAAGCCTGTTACTATTCTAGCAACACTTAGGGACCAAGCACCTGAAGTACTTTATGTATTTCTTGATGTCTCTTAAGAAGGACTGGTCTTGCGACCATCCTTGTATTTATTTATTTATTTTTTTCCATCTAATATAATAGGATTAGACCTTGGGTCTAATGTCAGAACTGCTGACAGCTTACATGCTGTACATGATTGTGTCTAACCACATCTAAAAACTTTAGGAAAAGGAAAATAGTACCAGAAAAATAGCATTTTAAATGTATAAATTGATTCACTTCTTTCTTTCTTTTTTTAGAGCCTATCACTGTAGGTTAATTGACACTTTCTTTTCTTTGTCTTATTGGCTTGTCAGCACTTTTTTTTCTTGTTCTTGAATTGCTTTACGCTCTGAAAATAAACTTGAATCTATTAAACTAGGTAACATATAGTGATGTCCCTGTTTTGTAAATTGAGTTCAGATATAGGCTATCTATCTGTTTGGCAGCAGGAGTGGTAACTTTTGGTCTGAATTTTACTATTTGAGATGTTACCTTTGCATTCTAAGGTGGATAGGGGTCAGGGTAGTCTCAGATTCACACATTACTGTCTTTACTGAATTTATATGAATGACCTCCTTTGAAGATTGAAGAATCCAACACAAGTATTTATAAGGATCCTTTCAACCAGAGAATACTATTTTCACCCCTTTTTTATTGTAAAGGATGTTATTGTCTTTTGACATATACTGATTTTTTTATAAAGCTTGAAGAAAACCTATAAAATTGTGAGAGGAAATTGGCAATCACAATGTAGTTTAAAAATTTGTAAGATGAAAAATGTATGATTTTCTTCTTGATGCATAAGATCATTTGCTTAGGTTTCTAATAAAACTCAGCCTGTGGAAATCACCAGCATTAGTATTTGATATTACAGCACCCCCTGTGAGGAAGATAAGTATTATTGTTCCTTTCTTATGGAAACAAAGACAGAAATGACTCCCGTGGTAACACTATATACGTAGTAGACATGAGTATTAGCATTGAGAAATGTTCAGCTTCTGTTCCTAAACTATAATTACTACCACGTAGGTAAGGCAAAAACTAGCTAAGCAACCACATGCATCAAGGGAACCAGTCACATATAATGTAAATGGCAAGTATACATATTTAAATTTTTAATTTCAAGTTTATCCACCAATGTCAATTTTTGAAATTAAAAGAATGTTTGGAATTAATGCATTTATATATACTTATATTGATGGAGAGGTAGTTCTTCTTATAAACAAAGTCTGTTATGAAAAAAGAGGGAACCTATTACTCATATAAGGTGATAACTACTCCATGAGTTTATCCTATAGCAGCTGGACATTCTAAAGGATTAATGGGACTTTAAAAACTCAGTATTCAATTGATTTCAACTTCCTGTAATTATCCTGTTGACTTTATCTATAATGAAGTCTGTGCCCTAAACATCTTAAGTAAAGTGGCTAACATATGGCATAGTCAGTAAGCGGATCATTGAGGGCACTGATCCACTTTCCTCCCCGCGTGTTTCCACTTTCCTCCCTCCTTCTTTCCTTCCCTCCCTTTCTTCCTTCTCTCCCCTGCTTTCCTTCTTTCTCCTTTCTTTACATTTTTAAAAATGCAATTTGTGAGTTAGCTGGAGAGCCCCTACTACACTTCATAAGAGATGCTGACTGCCATTACTCATATGGAGAATAACTCTTGCCAAAATGATGAGACAACTCCACAAAAAATAACATTTATTTGTTTTTTTAGTAACTTCTACAGCTGGCTGAAATCCACCTAAAACTTGTTAATGTTTTTTCATGTGACTAATAAAAAGGTATCAAATACTTGGCTTTTTAATATATTTTTAAAGTGTATATGAGTTTTTCTACCGAAAGTCATTTTTATCTTGGTTTAGAACAGTGGTTCTCAACCTTGTTAATGCCGCGACCCTTTAATACAATTCCTCATGTTGTGGTGACCCCCAACCATAAAGTTATTTTCGTTGCTACTTCATAACTGTAATTTTGCTACTGTTATGAATCATAATGTAAATATCTGATATGCAGGATGTATTTTCATTGTTACAAATTGAACATAATTAAAGCATAGTGATTAATCACAAAAACAATATGTAATTATATATGTGTTTTCTGATGGTCTTAGGTGACCCCTGTGAAAGGGTCATTCGACCCCCAAAGGGATCGCGACCCACAGGTTGAGAACCGCTGGTTTAGAAGGAATGGAAACATCTAGGTCTTATTAACTTTTCTGGCCTATTTTTCAACCATAGCCATGTATATTTCATTAAATAAAATGTACGGATTTTCTGACATTATTGTGTGAATGCACACACAAACACAAACACATATTTATTTAAAACTGTCTAGATAACTCTACTTATGGAACAGCACTAACACTATCTTAAGAAGTTTTCAAGAATTAAGGTATCAGTTTCTCTAAAGTATTTGTCCCAGTATCTACAAAAGCTACTCTTAAATATTTATCAGTTTGCACATGACCTGTTATAAACTATTATTTCTTTTTGAAATTAAAATGCAGACTTCTAGTGAAATGATAGAAGACAAAGAACAAATGACTGGACTGCTGGGGGTCATCTTGCTCAGTAATGCCATTTTGCATGGCATATGGCCACGTTTTTTTAAACATATTTTTATTTTTCAGAGTTGAAGGGAGAGAAAGATAGAAACATCACTGATGAGAGAGAATCATTGATCTGCTATCTTCTGTATGCCCCGCACTGGGGATTGAGCCTGCAACCCCGGGCATGTGCCCTAACACCCTGACCGAGAATTGAACTGTGACCTCCTGATTCCTAGGTCAACGCTCAACCATTGAGCCATGCCAGCCGGGCAATATCATCACATTTTTAGACTTTGCTAGTTAAAGGCAGGTCCATAATTACCTTTTGTTTATGTTCACATTTGTGCTGATATATAATGTTTGTATGTCTGCACCTTTAATTTTAAATTTTCTATGTGTGTCTCTGCTTTTGAATGGCAAGATTCTGTTATTAGGAGGTGGCATGGTTATGGCTTTTTGTCATGGTCTGCACCTAGGATTCTTCAACTCACTTGGCACTCAATTGATCCCTCCCCCCCCAATTAAACTTTGCTCTTGAATAGTGCTGTCATTTCTGTTGTTAAAATTATTATGTAACTAACTGTGCTGTGAAGTTTTCTCAGGAGTTGCACATGCATTATCTCATTTAATTTTCAAGGCAACCTAGTGAGCTAAGCATTTCAAGGTTTAATACATTTGACCGTGTTACATTGGCTAATCTGGAGTGCTATATTAATGTACCATCTGTGAATGGAGTGAAAACATTTTGTGAAATCAACTAGATCTTTGATGTTTTCACTTTATAATTTTATAATGTATTATCATGTGGGTAAGTAAATTCTCAATTGTTGATGGAACCAGGGAGACTAAAGAATATTATGTAATACAAAGAATTTTCATATTTCAATATTTTACCACAAATCTTGCAAAAGGAAATGTTTTAAATTAAATACTAATATTCATAATAAGCTTATAATACAATCTTGTAGACCAAGATGTTCCAAATTTTTGAACAGAAACTTTGAAATACTAAGAAAATTCTGTTTGTATTAAACATTGCAAACAATGAATTACACATATTAATCATGGTTTTCAGGCCAAATTTTATATATATAATGTTTTATATAATTAATCAATTTCCCATTCTTTGTATTATTTGGATGATTAAGATTCATCTCCATTGCTAGCTTGAATAACCACTCTAATAAAATGGAATGTACCTGGGGAAAAAAAGCATTACATTTGAATAATAAAAGTGAATACATCACTAATTATTTTTAAAAAGTGTGAAATAGCACTTATATGTTGTTTTCATTAGGCATTCAGTTGTAATACCAATCTTACTTATTTTATTAGCCATACATTAACTGTACAGACATAAACCTTTCACAAAAAATAACACTTTGCTTAATTTAAATCTTTATCTATAAATTTTATTTTCAATTTGATTTTTTGATATTTTTAAAGTAAGTTTATGTACATGGTAGTGTTGTTTTAAAATAACTTTCTATTATTTATATTCTGGTTATGAAATATTGAATTTTGTCAAGTGATTTGTCTGCATATATTGAAATGGACACTTTTATTCCATTATACTGTGAATTATATTAGTAGACTATTTGAATGCTAAACTAAGCTTTCATTTTTAGAATGAATAGTATTTGAGAATAATGTATTATGTTTTTACATATTTCTGCATTTGTTTTGCCAATATTTTCAAGAATTTTTTGCACTTCATACATTGAGAAATATTGTTCAATAATTTTCTTTTTTGGGGGGTACATTTTTTTAAAACTTAAATTCTTTATTGTTTAAAGCAGCGGTTCTCAATCTGTGGGTCTCGACCCCTTTGGGGGTCTAACGACCCTTTCACAGGGGTCGCCTAAAACCATCGGAAAACACATATATAATTACATATTGTTTTGTGATTAATCACTATGCTTTAATTATGTTCAATTTGTAACAATGAAATTGGGGGTCACCACAACATGAGGAACTGTATTAAAGGGTCACGGCATTAGGAAGGTTGAGAACCACTGGTTTAAAGTATTACATAAGTCTCTTTTTTCCTCCATTGACCTCTCCCTGGCCACTCCCACCCCCCAGCACATGCCCTCACCCCCCTATTGTCTGTGTCCATGGGTTATGCTTATTTGCATGCATACACGTCCTTTGGTTGCTCTCTTACTGCCCCCCTCCCCTTCCTTCCCTCTGAGGTTAGACAGTCTGTGCGATGCTTCTGTGTCTCTGGATCTATTTTTGTTCATCAGTTTATATTGTTCATTATATTCTACAAATGAGTGAGATCATGTGACATTTCTCTTTCTCCGACTGGCTTATTTCACTTAGCATAATGCTCTCCAGTCCCATCCATGTTGTTGCAAATGGTAAGAATTCCTTCTTTTTAACAGCAGCATAGTGTTCCATTTGTGTAGATGTACTACTGTTTTTTAATCCACTCATCTGCTGATAGACACTTATGCTGTTTCTAAATCTTAACTATTGTAATTTGTGCTGCTATGAACATAGAGGTGCATATATTCTTTCTGACTGGTGTTTCTGATTTCTTGGGAAATATTCCTAGAAGTGGGATCACTGGGTCGAATGGGAGTTCCATTTTTAACTTTTTGAGGAATCTCATACTGTCTTCCACAGTGGCTGCACCAGTCTGCATTCCCACCAGCAATGCATGAGGGCTCCTTTTTCTCCATATCCTTGCCAGCCCTTGTCTTTTGTTGATGATAGCCATTCTGACAGGTGTGAGATAGTACCTCATTCTCTTTTTGATTTGCATCTCTCAGATGATTAGTGACTTTGAGCATGTTACATGTTTCTTGGCCTTCTGTATGTCCTCTTTTGAAAAGTGTCTATTTAGGTCCTTTGATTTTTTTTTTTTATTGAATTGTTTATCTTCCTTTTGTTAAGTTGTATGAGCTCCCTATAAATTTTGGAGATTAAACCCTTGTCAGATATAACATTGGCAAATATGTTCTCCCATGCAGTGGTCTTTCTTATTGTTTTGTTGATGGTTTCTTTTGCTGTGCAGAAGCTTTTTATTTTGATGTAGTCCCATTTGTTTTGTTTTGTTTTTCCTTCTTAGTTTCCGTTGTCCTAAGAGCTGTATCGGTAAAAATATTGCTGTAACATATGTCTGCTATTTTGCTGCCTATGGATTCTTCTAAGATTTTTACGGTTTCCCATCCTACATTTAAGTCCTGTCCAAAAGTTAAACACAGAATTAAAAAAGTATTTAAACACTTTCATGAATAGTTTTATTGCATTTTTTCAGTGATTGAATTTAATTACCAATAAAAATACTTTAATTTTTAGTGAAATTGTAGTCATATAATAGAAGTGTATAAGAGGTACCTTAAAAAAGTGTTTTATGTTCTATTTGTGTTTGCATTAATATTTACATATCAATGATGATTGTAATCTAATAATATTTTTAAATTTTAAGGTATTTTCTTCAAATAATTATTCCCTTTGCTTGAAGTACAATTAATGTAGCCTCTTTCTTCTTCCCTTCTTTCCTTCCTAATCTTATTTTTGGGAGAGAAAAAATATATTTTGACTAAAATCTTTGGTGCATGAGAATTTTTTAAACAGTTCTGAAACAAACAAAAAAATCACTTATTCCAGAAACCCTGACAGGTTTTAGACAGTATAGCTCATTTCTTTGTTCTATGTCACAAAAAGAAACTTCTTAGGCTTTCTGACTTCACTGTCCTGGTTTGTGCCAGGTTACTATTGCCTTTTATGAAACAGAAAAACTTTCAGCACTTCTGACTGCTTATTCAAAGGCCAGAGCCTTGATAAGGGCATTAAGATGGCCTTACAGCTAAATTTAAATTATTTTTATGCTTTTGAGATTCTGATTTTCAGTTCTTCAGCATTTATAACATTTTGATAGAGGACAACATTAGCTGTGGGTGGAGAGGAACATTAGAATATTTACTATACTGTATAAGTAGATTAGCTAGTCATCAATGTCTATATACTTGGCCTCTTATAGCATGAAGAGATTTTCACTAAGCCAATAAAAATGCTGAAGATGGTGAGAGTCAATAAAGGACAGAGTCAAAATTGCAGCATTCTGCTCTACTGTCCAAGACTGTAAGAACTAGAAAAGATTATTCCCTTCCTCACTCCCTTCTTCTCTCTTGTCTTTCTTTCTATTTTTAAATAATAAAGAAGTGCCCTAACCAGTTTGGCTCAGTGGAAGGGGGTGTGACCACCGGTAGGTTAGCTTGCTGCTAGGGTCTGGCTGATCGGGACTGAGCCAGATGGGCTGGACATGCCCTGGAGCCCTCCCTCGGTCCCTCCCCAGCTGGCCAACATTTCGTGTCTCCCCATGGCCCCGATCATGCACCTGTGGGATCCCTTGGCCTGGCCTGAGCCCTCTTGCAATCCAGGACCCCTCGAGGGATGTCGGATAGCCGGTTTAGGCCTGATCCTGCAGGCACATCTATATAATAAAAGCCTAAGTAACTGTTATGGTGGCACAACCAGAATGACTGGTCACTATGATGCACACTGACCACCAGTGGACAGACACTCAATGCAGGAGTTGCCTCCTAGTGGTCAGTGTGCTCCTTTAGGGAGAGCGCTGCTCAGCCAGAAGCTGGGCTCACAGCTGGCGAGTGCAGCGGTGTTGGTGAGAGCCTCTCCCACGTCTGAGGCAGTGCTAAGGAGCAATGTGCCAAGTGGTAAGGAGCAGGAGGGTGGTAAGGAGTGAGGGGACCATACCTGCCCCCCCAGTGCACCAATTTCATGTGCTGGGCCTCCAGTGTGTAATAAAGTTAATCCTATTTGGGGCATTTAGGTGTTTTCTAGTTCTTTGTATAATAAATAAAATTAAGTAACGTATCTTTGCCAATTTTCTGTTTTCTTGCATTAAGTTTTCAAAAGTAGATTTACTAAAATAAAAGAGTGAACAAATTTTTAAAAGATCTAAATGTTTATTGCAATTATGTAAAAATCTATTGATTTACAAAACTTTTTTGAACTGCCTGCTTTCTTTATGACACTGAAATCATTTCAAGTAGGCTTTCTTTTCAGTTCTTTCTCTTATTGAAATATCCAAATTTCCTCTCCAGATTAGATCTCAGAATCTTACAGTCTTATACTCCATGCAGGAAATAGCCTTATTCCACTCTGAGAAATCTGAGTAACCAAAGAGAAAAACCTAAAGCCACCCACATCCAAGTTTCCCTAATGAAATAGCCCTGCCAGATGACTGACCTACAGTGAAGGCCTCAATGCAGAGCTTCATACCACTTTTTTTTTAGAGAGGTCTCAGTAATGCTCTAAACCACTCATATTTTCTTTTCCTTTTTTAAAATATATTTTATTGATTTTTTACAGAGAGGAAGGGTGAGGGATAGAGAGCTAGAAACATTGATGAGAGAGAAACATTGATCAGCTGCCTCCTGCACACCCCCCACTGGGGATGTGCCCGCAACCAAGGTACATGCCCTTGACCGGAATCAAACCCGGGACCCTTGAGTCCTCAGGCTGACGCTCTATCCACTGAGCCAAACTGGTTAGGGCCATACCACTTTTTGATGTCCCATCTTGAAGTATGAATAGTCAGGAATCATTAGACACAAAAGACAGGGAGATTATATATATATATGCTTTCAGTATCAGACCAGGAAGTCCAGACACCAAATGAAAGGTGTATCAAAAGGAGAGATCACAGAAAATTGAGTGAATAAAATTTTCAAGCCCTGTCTAGGTGGCTTATTTGGTTGGAGCATCATCCCATGCACCAAAAGGTTACAGGTTTGATTCCCGGTCAGGGCACCTACCTAGGTCACAGGTTTAATCCCTGATTCCTGGTTGGGGCATGTATGGGAGGCAACCAATTGATGTTTCTCTCTCACATTGATGTTAATCTCTCTCAAATCAATAAAAACATATCATTGGGCAAGGATTTAAAAATTAGTCAAGAAATGACGCAGGATTTCATGGAATTAATGGACATGCGTTTTTGTAATCAACAGAACACATTACATGGGAAAAATGACCCAGATTAAAGCATATCATAATGAAATATCAAATGACTGGAGTAAATGGGACAATTACAAAAGCTTGTTGAAGAAAAACAAGCAAACAATAAAATGATCACATGTAAGGAATCAGTAGTCCAAATGTCTTTGAATTTCTCTGTGACAATAGAAGTTAAAAACAGTGGAGCAAGGCATTCAACTCTGAAAGAAAAGGACATCCAACCTAGGATTTTATACACAATTAGTTATGTATAATGTAAGGTGAACAAAGATATTTTCAGATGTGGGAATTCTTAAAACAATTTACCATCTACAATTCCTTTCTCAGGGACTTAAGGAGTGGGTAAAGCAAGACAGAAGAAATAATGAGATCCAGGAGGAGGTACATGGTTCCAACTCAAGAAAAAAAGATAAAGCTCCAGGATGACGGTAAAGGGGGATGTCAGGGTGAGAGCTGTGCTCCAGGTGGTGAAAGCAGGTCAAAAACTGCATGATGAAGCAATTGATAGGACCATGAGGCATTTGAACATATTGAGAGAAAATGTAGACAACTTGGGGCAAGCTTGAGGCTAAATTAGTGGGAAAAGTAACACAAAAAGGTAAAAACAAGATAATATGACCTTCAATGTAAACAAAACATTGTGATTAAGCTCTCCCTCCCCCCACCAAAAAAAATACCACCCCAAAACCACAAAGTAAGTAATCTTCATTTAGTACATAATTTTCCTGGGAATAATATTCACATAGTCATAATAATATAAGCATTGACTATTGACCTAACTGAAAGTATAATATAAAAGTATTCAAAGGATGAGTGGATCCAGATATATTTAAGACAGACAAATAATTTTGTAGATGTTATGCCCAGATTTCAAGATCCCCAGCAGAGCTGCTCAGCCAGAAGCTGGGCTCACAGCTGGCGAGTGCAGCGGTGTTGGTGAGAGCCTCTCCCACGTCTGAGGCAGTGCTAAGGAGCAATGTGCCAAGTGGTAAGGAGCAGGAGGGTGGTAAGGAGTGAGGGGACCATACCTGCCCCCCCAGTGCACCAATTTCATGTGCTGGGCCTCCAGTGTGTAATAAAGTTAATCCTATTTGGGGCATTTAGGTGTTTTCTAGTTCTTTGTATAATAAATAATATTAAGTAACGTATCTTTGCCAATTTTCTGTTTTCTTGCATTAAGTTTTCAAAAGTAGATTTACTAAAATAAAAGAGTGAACAAATTTTTAAAAGATCTAAATGTTTATTGCAATTATGTAAAAATCTATTGATTTACAAAACTTTTTTGAACTGCCTGCTTTCTTTATGACACTGAAATCATTTCAAGTAGGCTTTCTTTTCAGTTCTTTCTCTTATTGAAATATCCAAATTTCCTCTCCAGATTAGATCTCAGAATCTTACAGTCTTATACTCCATGCAGGAAATAGCCTTATTCCACTCTGAGAAATCTGAGTAACCAAAGAGAAAAACCTAAAGCCACCCACATCCAAGTTTCCCTAATGAAATAGCCCTGCCAGATGACTGACCTACAGTGAAGGCCTCAATGCAGAGCTTCATACCACTTTTTTTTTAGAGAGGTCTCAGTAATGCTCTAAACCACTCATATTTTCTTTTCCTTTTTTAAAATATATTTTATTGATTTTTTACAGAGAGGAAGGGTGAGGGATAGAGAGCTAGAAACATTGATGAGAGAGAAACATTGATCAGCTGCCTCCTGCACACCCCCCACTGGGGATGTGCCCGCAACCAAGGTACATGCCCTTGACCGGAATCAAACCCGGGACCCTTGAGTCCTCAGGCTGACGCTCTATCCACTGAGCCAAACTGGTTAGGGCCATACCACTTTTTGATGTCCCATCTTGAAGTATGAATAGTCAGGAATCATTAGACACAAAAGACAGGGAGATTATATATATATATATGCTTTCAGTATCAGACCAGGAAGTCCAGACACCAAATGAAAGGTGTATCAAAAGGAGAGATCACAGAAAATTGAGTGAATAAAATTTTCAAGCCCTGTCTAGGTGGCTTATTTGGTTGGAGCATCATCCCATGCACCAAAAGGTTACAGGTTTGATTCCCGGTCAGGGCACCTACCTAGGTCACAGGTTTAATCCCTGATTCCTGGTTGGGGCATGTATGGGAGGCAACCAATTGATGTTTCTCTCTCACATTGATGTTAATCTCTCTCAAATCAATAAAAACATATCATTGGGCAAGGATTTAAAAATTAGTCAAGAAATGACGCAGGATTTCATGGAATTAATGGACATGCGTTTTTGTAATCAACAGAACACATTACATGGGAAAAATGACCCAGATTAAAGCATATCATAATGAAATATCAAATGACTGGAGTAAATGGGACAATTACAAAAGCTTGTTGAAGAAAAACAAGCAAACAATAAAATGATCACATGTAAGGAATCAGTAGTCCAAATGTCTTTGAATTTCTCTGTGACAATAGAAGTTAAAAACAGTGGAGCAAGGCATTCAACTCTGAAAGAAAAGGACATCCAACCTAGGATTTTATACACAATTAGTTATGTATAATGTAAGGTGAACAAAGATATTTTCAGATGTGGGAATTCTTAAAACAATTTACCATCTACAATTCCTTTCTCAGGGACTTAAGGAGTGGGTAAAGCAAGACAGAAGAAATAATGAGATCCAGGAGGAGGTACATGGTTCCAACTCAAGAAAAAAAGATAAAGCTCCAGGATGACGGTAAAGGGGGATGTCAGGGTGAGAGCTGTGCTCCAGGTGGTGAAAGCAGGTCAAAAACTGCATGATGAAGCAATTGATAGGACCATGAGGCATTTGAACATATTGAGAGAAAATGTAGACAACTTGGGGCAAGCTTGAGGCTAAATTAGTGGGAAAAGTAACACAAAAAGGTAAAAACAAGATAATATGACCTTCAATGTAAACAAAACATTGTGATTAAGCTCTCCCTCCCCCCACCAAAAAAAATACCACCCCAAAACCACAAAGTAAGTAATCTTCATTTAGTACATAATTTTCCTGGGAATAATATTCACATAGTCATAATAATATAAGCATTGACTATTGACCTAACTGAAAGTATAATATAAAAGTATTCAAAGGATGAGTGGATCCAGATATATTTAAGACAGACAAATAATTTTGTAGATGTTATGCCCAGATTTCAAGATCCCCAGCAGACCAACAGGGAGCCAGCCAGTCCGATGCAAAAGCAAAGAGTCTTTTATTTTCAAGCTAGCTTGAGCTTCCCGTCCACCACATTCACCGACACAACGGCAAGCCAAGTGGCCGAGAGAGAGAGAACTCTGTGTGGAGACCGGTTTTATAGGGGGGTGAGTAAGGGCGGGAGAGGGGAGTGTGGGCCCCGCCGATTGGCCAGGCGTGAGTCGGTGTCTTGCTACACAGGATGTGGTCATCTCTATGGCGCACACGTTCCTTGATTGTCATTGGTTAGTTTAAAATCCTGGGCGTGGCCAGCAGAGGCCTGGGCTTCCGGGAAGAAGGTAGCACATGGCTGCTGCCCCAACATGGAGGACGGGGCAAGATGGAGGGCATAGCCCTCGCCCTTTAAGTAGATATACAAGTTGTTTATGTTTGGGGGAGGGGTGTGAATGGTGTTTGACAGGTGACTAAATTTTTATTTTCCATGCTGGGAAATAAATTAATAATTTCTATAACTAAAATTTTTTTAAAGAATTACATATAATGAACTTAACCACGTCAAAGGGTTGAAAGCTGTTGCCTCTGGGCAATGAAAACAGAGAAAGGGGTTATAAGCACCATTATTTTGTAATAAGTCTTACAGAACTATTTAATTTTAATCTAAATAAAACAATTTCTTGACTGAAATCAGTAACTAACTTAAATCACATGAAGAAATATTTGATCACTAAAATTCTAAGTTTTTTATAGAGCCAATTTGTGGTAAAATGTTTTCTATCCAAAGGACACATGAAAACAAAACAAAACAAAACAAAACAAAAAACTTTAGTGAAATTCAACTCTACAATAAACACTTTTGTTCCACAAAATTATTGTGCCATATACTAGCTGTATCTGCCATTATACTGGGTGTCTTACAAAGCAATCATATGTTCTTCAGTAATTAATTATTGTTTACTATAACAATACATCATTAGTATAAGATAATGGCATTTTCAGGTAGCCAAAATGTCCTCAGGCAGACAGGGTCTTTGGAAAATAAATAATGTGTGTATGTATACTTCAGTACAAAATAAAATCATGAATAATTTTAGGGAAACTTACAGTTTTTAAGAATTGAATAGCAGGTGTGTTTGTTTCAATCCAGTTTTTTAATGACACATCCTATACTCAGGTTTCCTACCCATAAATACTTGCTAATATGACAAACTTATTAGCCTGCAATGAGGAACGCCAACATTGAAGCACAGATGGCCTTCTCCAACAAGTGACAGTTTGAAGCATCAGATTTATCATGAAACAAATGTAAGTGTTTAGAACCACACATTCTGACCTATGAAGGAAAGAACAAATAGGAATAGTAGCAAATAATAGCAATGGTAGCTTTACATTTTAGTTCACTGCAAACTAAAGCAGTTGTTTTAGTTTGGTTACATTTGAATATATATCTTACGTTTTACAGCAGAGATTTAGCAATGTGTGTGTGTGTGTGTGTGTGTTGGGGGGTATGGGGGCTGGGGGCATTTCCGAACACTCATCTAAGAAAATGCCAGCAGGAAAGTCTGACAACAGCACCTGCGGGAAACAGAAAAAAAGCATTGTGAGTAATATGTCTGTAATTAATATTAATTAATATTTATTAATTAATAATAAAAATCAATTATTTTTCACAAATAAGGCCTGGAAAATGGCAAGTACACATAACACATTGGTGTCTTTAAATATACATCACCAATAGAGTAAGTAACACCGGCCGTAACCCGGTTGTGGGACACAATTGAGAGCTAAAATAAAAGGTGTACCCCATGTAAGTGATTGCATCTAGTTCAAATGAAAGTATGCCAGAGCTGAGCCCCTTCATAAGCCATTCTTTATTCCTTTCTGTTGTCCCTATTAATTGCCAGAAATTTGTTTCATGGCAGATTTCCACCTCTAAAAGTCATTGCAAAATGGTTTAAGAGATGTATGGTTTTAGTGTTGAAAGGAGAATAGCTACAATTCCAGTAGAAAGGGTCCTATCTTGTTTTTATAGATTTGCTTTTGCATGTAACACTTGACTCCAAATATCATGCTACCCTGGTGAAGAATTTCAAAAGGAAATTTAAAAGATAATATAGATTTGGAGATCTACCAGAGAAAGCAGTCACAGTTAAGTAGAAAGGCAAAAATCTATAATTTGATCTTATGTATATATTAGTGTGCTAATGAAAAGCAATGTTCTAAACACTGTGTGATGAAAATATTGTTCACATATTTTAAATTGGTAATTTAGTGAATATCTATTATCTATCTACTTATCTATCTATTATCTATCTATCTATTTATATCTATTATCTATCTATCTATTTATCTATCTATTATCTATCTATCTATCTATCATCTATCTATCTATCTATCTATCATCATCATCATCATCATCATCATCATCATCATCATCTAACATTAGTGTTTTATGCCCATTTTGAAGATACAGTAATTAAATGAAGAAGTAGTAGTTTAAAAATATTCTTTTAAAAATATATTTTTATTGATGTGCCCTAAACAAGAATTGAACCTTGACCTCCTGGTTCATAGGTTGACGCTCAACCACTGAGCCATGCCAGCTGGGCTAAAAATATTCTTATTACTACTTTGAATTGGAAGAAGAAAAAGGAAGAATGAGAACCAGAAAGAAGAATTTGACTGTGGCTAGGTCTTGAAGAAGAGACAGGTAGAGAGGTGGGAGGATATATGTTTAAGAGGTGGAAATACATTTGGGATTTTTAGAATATATATGACTGCATATTACACAAAATCTTCATTTTTAAATTTAAAGTTTTTTTTTGTTTGTTTGTTTGTTTTTTTACTCTCTTGGCTCATAATCTCTGTGTCTTTCTTTTCCAAGTATGGCAGGTACTAGGATTTTTTTTGTAATACTATCCAAAAGAGATTATTTGGTGGTAGTAGTGTTGTAATTATAGCTTTTATGACATCTGTTGTTTATAAATTGCCTTGCTTAATAAAATTCTTAGCTTTTTTTGAATATACTAAGATTTTACAAAAGGCATTTGTCTTTAAACTGTAAATTCCCCACTGATTGTCTTTGTCCACCATTTCCCCACCTCTCCTTATGAGATTTTAGTCTATATTCATGCAGGGTATTCTATAACTTTTTTCATAATATCTTCATAGGTTTGGGGTTTGTATTATGCTGTCATCATAAAATGAGTTGAACAATGAAACATTCTCTATTTTCTGATAATTTTTTTCTCTCTACTACATTATTTCTGTTATGCAACAAATCAGCTATTATTTAGCTGCTCTTAAAGAAGCCACTTTACAAGATAAGTATCTGAAAAAATGACCTATAGTCACTGTCACCAATATTTTCCCTCCCATTCTCTTTTGAATGTACTTATATCTGCCTTTGTCCTCTCCATTGTACAAACTCTGCTCTTATTGAAGTTGTCAAAGGCGTCCACATTACTTAATGTAGTAGTCACATTTTAGTCTTTATCCTTATTAACCTACCTAAACAACATGTTAAACAATTGATTTCACTCTCTGTTTTAAAGCCTTTCTCTACTTGGCTTTGAAGATAACACACTAATCTGTTTCTACTCCAACTTCTCTTATGATTTTATACCTGTACCATTTGCAGGTTCCTCCTTAACCTTCTTATTTCCCTTCTAAAATTTTGAGTACTTTAGACTTTTCTTTGATGTTCTTATCTTTTGCCCTATATTGTTCCATCCCAGGTGATCACATCTAGACTCAAGGTTTTAAATACTGAGGATATTCAGATAATTTTCAGATTATTATCTCTATCCTAGACCACTCCCCTGAACTTCACATTCATATTCTGTTAAAATTCTCCACTTTGATACTTAAGAAATCTCACTTAATCTGTTTACTTATTTTATCATACATCCATTTCAAGTTATTATATCCAGTCTTGACAAAACATCAAAAAGAGGAGAAAAGAGGCAAACAATCTGAAAGCTATCTGACTTAAATTTTACCATATTAATACATTAAATTAAATGAAAATGATATAAATATATAAATTAAAAGACAAAGATTGTCAGATTAGATCAAGATTCAAGAATCCACTGCTGCCTATCAGAAATGGATTTTAAGTAAAAGTACCCAAATAGGTTAAAAAGAAAAGGATGAAAATTGATCTACTATGCTAATATTTATCAAAAAACCCCCAGGAAGGCTATATTATTACCAGACAAACTAGATTTTAAAGCCAAAAATGTCCCCAGAGATAAAAATAAGTCATTTTATAATAATAAAAGGGTCAATTTATTAAGAGGACATAATCTTAAATGTGTATGCATCAAATAGCAGAACTCCAAAATACATGAAACAAAAACTGAGAGGATTGTTTACAGAAATAGGTAAATTGACAATTAGAGTTGGAGATTTCAACATCTCTCTCTCTTTTTCTCTCTCTCTCTTTCTTTCTCTCTCTCAATAATTTATGGAAGAAGTAAACAGAAAGTCAATCAAGGTATAGAAGATTTTAACAACTCAGCCAACCTACTTAAGGCATTCGATATCTGTAGAGCATACTGTGCAACAGCACCTAAGTATGCCTTTGTTTCATAACATTTACAAAGATATGCTGTATTCTTATCCATAAAGAAAGATTCAATCAATATGCAAGGATTTAAGCCATAAAATATATATTCTCTTGCTACAGTAGAATTAATTAAGAAACCAATAAAAAGAAAGATATCCAGAAAATAGCTGCACATTTGGAAACTAAAGAACAAACTTCTAAATAACCCACATGTCAAGAAAGAAATAAAAAGAGAAATTAGACATATTTTTAGATGAATGAAATGAAAACATATCAAAATTTATGAGATGTTGCTAATGTATTACTTAGGAGGAAATTTATAGCACCAAATGCCTGTATTAGAAATCAATCAGGAAAGGTCTCAAATTAATTACCTAAGCTTAAAATTTAAGTCACTAGCAAAAGAAGAGAAAATTAAATACTAAGTAAGGAGAAGAAAGAAAATAATAAATATCAGAGTGAAAGTCAATGGACTAAAAGACAGAGAACAATAGAGAAAATTGATAAAAAAGAAAATCTGGTATTTTGGGATCAATAAAATTGCTAAACTTCTGAATTAACAGAATGGACCCCCCCAAAAAAGACACATTAACAACATCAGGAATGAGAGAAATGACATCTCTAACAGATATTAAAGATAATTAGAAAATTTATGAATACCTTTCTGCTATTAAATATGACAAGGTAGATAAAATAGAAAAAAAAATCTTAAAAGAAACCAGTACAGCTCATTCAAAAATAAGTGAATAACATAATTAGTCCTATTTCTATAAAACGCATTGAATTTGTAGTTAAATATGTTCTTATGAAGAAAACTGCAGGCCCAGAAAAATATAAGGTTAATTACCCATAAATTCTTCCAAAAAATGGAAAAGGAGAAAAAACTTCTGTACTTATCCTATGAAACCAGCATTATCCTGATACTAAAAATGCACAAAGATATTTCAATAAGCCCTGACCAGTTTGGCTCAGTGGATAGAGCTTCGGCCTGCGGACTGAAGGGTCCCAGGTTCAATTCTGGTCAAGGGCATGTACCTTGGTTGCGGGCACATCCCCAGTAGAGGGTGTGCAGGAAGCAGCTGATCGATGTTTCTCTCTCATCGATGTTTCTAACTCTCTATCCCTCTCCCTTCCTCTCTGTAAAAAATCAATAAAATATATTAAAAAAAAGATCCTATCTAATAATAGACAAACATGATAATTAACCATACCTCTGACATGCTTCCCATTGGCTAATCAGGGTGATATGCAAATTAACTGCCAACCAAGATGGCGGCTGGCAGCCAGGCAGCTGAAGAGAACAGGAGGCTTGCTTGCTCCAGTGATGGAGGAAGACAAGGTTCCCTGCCTGCCACTGCCGGCCTCTGAGCTGCACTCTAAGAAACAATGTTGCAATTATAGAAGCTAAACAAACCCAGAAACCTGCTTTCAGCCAGCCGGGCCTCAGAGCTGGAGCTGCAACAGTGTTTCAATTATAGAAGTCAAACAAACCCAGATACCTGCTTTCAGCAGCCGAGGTCTCAGAGCTGGAGCTGAGCCTCAGAGCTAAAGCCGGCTCTCAGTTCCAGTGAGAGCCATAGACGGTAAATAAATCCCAGAATAAAAAAAGAAAAAGAAAAAAAGGAGAGGTTGGGAGCTTCAGTCACCTGCCAGCCTGAAAACAGCCCTCAGCCCCTCATCCAGACTGGCCAGGCACCCCAGTGGGGACCCCC
>NW_005354385.1:16009825-16023129 GCF_000412655.1 Myotis brandtii | reverse complement strand
CGACTGCAGTTTAGGCCTGCTCCCCGCTGGCAAGTGGACATCCCCCGAGGGCTGCCAGGCTGCCAGAGGGATGTCTGATTGCCGTCTTAGGCCCAATCCCCCAGGGAGCGCGCCTAAGCCAGCAGGTGATCATCCCCCGAAGGGTCTCAGACTGCGAGAGGGCACAGGCCAGGCTGAGGGACCCCTCTTCCCCCCCGAGTGCACAAATTTTTGGGCACCGGGCCTCTAGTATTTCAAAATAGAAATACTAGAGTATAGAAAATTACAGACTAATATTCCTTAAGAATATATATATACAAAATTCTAAATAAAATTCTAATAAATTTGAACCCAACTATACAAAAAAAAGACTACTATGTTATCATCAAGTAGTATTTATCCCAGGAATATAAGATTTGTCTAACATTCAAAGAACCCATTCTTTGACTATTTATGGGTCTAAAATGTTCCCATATATGCTAGGGTCTTTTTTTGAGATTTATTTTTATTGTTTTGTCAATATTGTTTCAATAAATTTTGCTTTTATGTCTTTGAATATATTATATGAATAAATATCTGGGAGGATATGTAATTTCTTCTTACTCATTCATCAGGTCGACTTAGTTTCAATAGACTTTTATATATCTACTAGAGGCCCAATGCACAAAATTGGTGCAAGGGGCTTGGCCCTCGCAGCCCCATCTTCATCTGAAAGGTCGTCCGGAAGGATGTCCAGAAGGTCGTTCAGCTGAAACATCCTTGCATTTCTGTAATATACTCTGCTTGATCATGACATTTTAGTTGGAAATTTAGTATTTTTGCATATATATATTTTGCTTGCATGTTTATAAGTGAAATGGCCTCATAATTCTGCTTATTTTTATTGCTTTAGCATTGCAGTATCCTCATAAACAAGATGGATACTTTTTTGTCCCTTTTTCATTTTCTAAAAAATAAATTGTATGAAACAGAAATTAGTTACTCATTGAAAGTTTGGTAAAACTGATCCAATAAGCCATCTAGACCTAGAGTTTTAGAGAAAGGAAGATATTGGCTAACATTTAAATGTCTGTAAGATTTAGTGGTCTTTTCAGTGTTTTATTTTATCTTTTATCATTTTAGGTATTTTATGATTTTCTAGTATATCCTATTTTATATAGGTTTTCAAATTCATTAATGTAATTGTCATAACACTTTAATTTTTAAAAATATATTTTGCATCTTATTTCCCTTTTATGTTCTGCACTATGTTTGTATCTTTCCTCTTTTTTCTTAATATAAATTCTTTCTTACTAATCTTTTCAAAGAATAACTGTTTTTGTTACTTGTCTCTATTTTTATTCTCAATTTCATTGATTTCTTTCCTTGTTTTTTTTTCTTTGTTTCTTTAGGTCTTGCTACTCTATAAGCTCTTTTATTAAACATTGAGTTTGTTTATGTTTAATCTTCCAATTAACTAATATACACATTGAAACTATAAATTTCACTCTAAGTACTGCTCATCTCTCCCACATATTTTTTATGTTCTGTTTCCATTGTCATGAAGTTATAAAATATTTCTCAAGTTCTCTTTTTTTGACCCAATAATTACTTAATAGAATGTTTAATTTCCAAATAAATATAAAATTAAAGTTATCTCTGTTATTAACATAAAATTTTGTTATATTGGGGACAGACAAGTGTATCATATTGTCCTTTGGAATTTATTGTTGCTGCTGCTTTTATGAGTGAACATATGCTCTATTTTTGTTAATGTTTGGTATGTGCTCAAAAACAATAGTCATTCTTTGTCTGTGAGCGTAGAGTTCTAGATATAATCTATTAACTCAAGCTTGTTAATTTTTTTTCCAGTCTTCACCCAAAGGCATGCTTAGAGAGAGGAAGGAGAAGGGGGGGGGGGGACGATAGGGGGTAGATAGAGATTCAGAGAGAGAGAGAGATAGAGAGAGAGATATTGATGTGAGAGAGAAACATCAGTTGGTCACCTTCCCTATGCTTCCCAACTGAAGATCAAACCCACAACCCAGGTCTATGCCCTGACCGGAAATCAAACCAGCAACCCTTCAGTACACTGGAGCACGCTGAACCAATTGGTATACTCAGACCGGGCCAGCTTATTAATTGTTTATTCAGACCTTTGATGTCTACATATAGTTTTGCCTCATTGCTTTCTTTGTATCTGCATAAAGTGTCTTAAAATCACCAGTTACAATAGTTTTAATAGTTCTTCTATGTTGCTTGATATATTATGAGGCTACATAGTTAAGTCTATATATGTTAGTATGTTTATAATTCTATATACTCTTTTTGTTGTTCCTTTTATCAGAAAACAGCATCTTTAAAAAAAATTTTATGTATTTCAGAGAGGAAGGGAGAGGGAGAGAGAGAGATAGAAACATCTATGATGAGAGACAATCATTGATTGGCTGTCTCCTGCACGCCACACACTGGGGATAGAGCCCACAATCTGGGCATGTGCCCTGACCAGGAATTGAACTGTGACCTCCTGTTTCAGAGATCGATGCTCAACCACTGAGCCATGTAGACAGGCAGAATACAGCATATTTTTAAAAAATATTGTTTTGCCTTAAGTTTGATTCCACCAGATATTAAGATTGCTACCTAGATTTCTTTCATTCCTATGTGTCTTGTACATTTTTCCCACATTTTTATATCGAAACTTTTTGGTTAAGTGTGTTTTGGATTTAGACCTTTTATAGTTCTAAAACCTTTTCATGAGCTCATATATTTTCTTATAAAGTAATATGAACATTTTGCAAAAAATGTGTCCAGGAAGTTCAGTATGTAAGTAGGTAAAAAATAGTCTGTTTAGAACTAGAAGGACTCAAATATTCTAGATAGCTAATAGTCAAGGTTTTCAGCTTTATACAGTGAATTATTCAAAGACTGTCCCAAATTTCAATAAGTTTCACAGTATAGAGACTAAACAGGAATCTGGTATACATCCAGGTTTGGGAGAAGAGATGTAAAGAAATGGGGAATAAATAACCCAGACCTCCACTGCTTAGCAATGCTTGTGTAGCTGTCCAAAATAAGGGCTCTATGAAAAACTCCCCTGTGACATGTAGGGGAGAGTCCTTCCAGCTGGTAGTTTTCCTGGTGTATAACTATGGTTCGGTGCCAGCTGCACTGAGGCGGGGCATGAGAAGCAAGATTGAATGAGATAAGCCAGTAATTACGCTTGTGTGATATGCTTGCATTTAAGCTGTTTAAATGAGGTTACAACAGGAATTAGACACAAAAGAAGCTTGAATATAGTGTAAAAATAAATATTTGGAGGCTCTTTTTCTTCCACAATTGACTTTAATTGGATTTTTAACAAGTGTATATTAAAAGAAACAAATTATTAATATTTTAGGCTGCTAGCATGAGCTGGAATGGATATGTTTGCATGTCAATTATGGTAGTTTTATTCTCATTTTCCTTTTTTTTTGTTTAAGCTCTGCTTTGATATATTTTGATGTTTTTAGTGTATGATGTGTTATTTTGAAAATACACATTTGAATGCAACTTCTCCCTTGCGAATCAATAGTAATAAGTTAAATCAGAAAATACTGTTTCTCTTTAAAGCTTGGCCATTCTGGGGCAAGTTACGGGCACTTATCTTGATGTCTTACTTTCAGGTTGTCTAAGCAAATTGGAAATAGTGCACCGAAGGCACTTTCACATGTGATATCTGTTAAATGTCATTTACAATTTATGTATTCTTAGACAGAATTTCTCTTTCTATCTTTAGAGACTGAGAAGAAAAATTCTCCCTGACTACTTTCCCCCCCTATTTGGCAAAGGGAATATTGAAATACATCTTTTGGTAATGTAGATAAACAAGGCTATTATTTTATCTATCCATTCCATTGTATGCTTACATTTTCTAGGAGTTTCCTCTTTTACTATTACATTTGGTTTGACAATGAGAAGCTATGTCTATCTTTAACCCAAGTAATTTATTTTAAAAAATAAATGTCTCTTAACCTTCACCATTGAAGGTAAGTGGTAAATTGTCCAATCATACTTTTTTATCTATGTGATATTTACATTATATATGCATGTCATATATAACATATGCATAGCTGAAGGCAAAACTGCAACAGTGTTACAGAAGAATCATTTAAAGATTATTTCACAAAACATCTAAAACACTGTAAAGAATTAATGCTAATGAAAAGTAACACAAATACACAGTGGGTAAAGCTTATTTTTAAAGACATAGTTTAAATATACATGTAATATGTGAATATATATATATATATATATATATAATTTTATTTTGGTAGATTCGTGTGACTTGTAATAAACACATAATATATGAGAGGAGACTAAAGGCAGACATGCAGATGTAATTTTTATGCTATTAAAATTGAATGCATTTGTTCCATCACTTTAATTTGCTTATATACTTGTTTTCTTTCAATATTTTTATTCAGTATGGGTCAGGCTAAATATGATAGGATAGGGATAAAAAAAAATTAAAGATGGAGGGATTTCTCTGATCAGAGGTTCAGCTAATAAGCCAGGGGAAATCAGAGACTGGCAGAGAACGGAAAATTTGAGGATATTTTAATAAGAATGAACTCTGACAGTTGTAAAACACTTAACAAATTTTACCCTTACCAGTAACTGCTGATATTTTAGCTTTCATAGAGAGAAGTTTTGGTGGTGGAACTTGGTTAATAAAAATTAAGAGATGAGTGAATAGGCATGAGTGAAGAGATGAGTGAAGTGTGCACTGAAAAGAAAGATACGGAGCAAAGATAGCTGGAAGACAAACAGATATTTTATTAAATTATATTTTGATTCATTGGATCATGTTTATGAGAGGAGGGGAAATGTATAAATAAGAAATTGAAGTCATGAAAGATATGATGGATAACTAATAGAATATAGAGTGAGAGGTGATAAGGTTGTGTGCTGCAGAAAGAGTAAACCAGGAAAAAGAAAAGAAACGTTTACATGTTTGATTAGAAACATTAAAGATGCTAGTTTTCAAGATTCTGTAATTATAGCAACAAAGTTTTTCCTGAGAATGAGAGCCTGCAAATAGAGGAGAGGTTTGTAATTGACGTTGTAGGAAACAGCATAGAAATTAAATAAGGATTGCTGCTTAAAAGGGCAGCTAAGCACCCAACCGCTATTGGAATAAGTGGACACAGTTCAGTGACTTTCCCGGCAATGCCCAGCAGAGAGGGAGCAGGACTGAGACTGCAGGTGGTACCCTCTCCCCCAGGTTGGAGAAAATGTGAATCCGGAGCACACAGAAATTGGGTTATGAAAAGAAACTATTAGAACTTTTATTTCATTGTGATTTTTCAATCCCTCAGAAGTAAAGGTTAAACTTTTTAAGACTTAACCCCTGTGGCCTGGCCATGCAGAGAAGGCCCTGGCTTCCTACATAATTCCATGGAAACCCAGTGCTCCCGGCAGCTGATCCTTGGCAATGACAAGGCGTGGAACCCAGCCCCACAATGTGCCTGGGAAGGGGTTGGTACCTCATCGGCTGCGAAAACTGTTACACTGAGGTGACTGCACGGTGAAGTGTTACCGGCATCCAGGATTCTGGGAAACTCCTGAGATGGAAATCAAGAGAATTCATGGCAAAACAGTACTTAGGCAAGAGGTTTTTTTTTAAAAAGCTTATGTGCAGGAGGGAAACAGAATCTAAAGGGAGAAAGAAATGTTTGCTGCTCTTGAACAAAAGCCAGGAGACAGTGTTAAAAAGGTGGAGGCAGAAAAGATGATGTCTAAGTATCTAAAGGCAGGAACTCTCAGGCACCTGGCAGGGTACCTACCTGCTTCTTCATGCTCGCATGTCTCATTAGTATGTCCAATCTCCACCCAGGGGTGTGTTTTTATTATTATAATGAAGGTAAGGTCACAGAGCGGTCATTCTAGTTTAACTGCACATGCCTTAGGGTTGAGAAAGTCTCTTTGCCAGATAAAGCAGTACCTGAAGCCCCTTTGTCTGATGCTAACTAGGTACAGGGTTTGAGAGGCAATCACAGAAATTCCAGCCTTTCCTAGGTGAGGCTCAGCCTGTCTCAGACGGTTCCTTTACAAGACTTGGGCCCCAGCTTCGCTGTCCCACCAGTGAAGGGACTGGTGTCTCCTTGCTTGTGAAGGCTGATACACTGTGCTTGTCACCTGACGAGAGTTCAACTGCGTAGCTGTTTTTCTGCTTCGGCTGGGGAAGGGCTCATACTGCAAGGCTCAGGATGGATTCAGCACTGAAACATCATATGATTGTTGCACTATCGACACCATTGTAATTAGCAAGGTATTAATAATAGGAAAGGAGTGCAAGTGAGGCCACACATCATAAGCTTGGCCATCTGGGCAACTTCACCAGGAAGCTGCAATTTCATACTCTCCAGGGAACCACCCGGTCCAGTCCCTGCAAACCACTGATGGAAGGAGTCTAACAAAGGGGAGATGGATACATGTGCAGGGAAGTTGGGGTGACATAGGGCAGATGCCTGCCAGTTTAACCGGAAACATAAATCACTGGCGAGAGGGCATGGCCACTGCAAGCCTGCAAATATTTGGGAATACATACTAGTGGTCTCTAGACAAAGCATTTTCTTTCTTGCCTCCCTTGGCTCTTGTGGCTCTTGTGGCTCTTGTGGCTCTTGTGGCTCTCTTGTATTGGCTGTGTTCCTAGAAACCACATGGCCCACGACCATGCGGACCCCACAAGCAATGGACTGATGGATCACAGCAGGGAACACAAACTAACCTAGCCTGATATTGGATTAGACTGTGTGTTGTGGGAGAATGCACTGGAGAACAATCAGCCAGCACTCTAGGGAGGAAAGTTTAACCTTTATTTAGCAGATCTGCTTGTCCAGGGGAATTCCTGTTCCAAATCCTGAACTGAACTCATGGGGAGGCTCTGGCCTCTATATCTCCTCCTGTGGTGGGCCCCCAAGGGTCTCTGCAGCTCCTCCCAAGTCAGCTGTGACAGGGCCCTGGGGGTTAGGCTCTGCAGCTCCGCCCAAGTCAGTCAGAGTAGAGAAGTAAGACTACAGTTTTAACCAGATACTAGGTCTTGAACTAGGTTGCATGACCCCCCACCCCCATTTTCCTTTTCATGTGTAAATATCAAACAGGAACTCTGGCAACAGCTTTAATCCTAGCTCTGCTGAAGTTACAGCTACTCTACTTCCATAGAGGATGGAGGGAAATGGGACCTTGGAAACTCAGGGTATTTAACTCCATGAAAAAAAAATGCTACTCATTCTCTCGTGAGTCTCAGAAAATTCCTTTTCTTTTTAAATAAATATATTTTTATTGATTTCAGAGAGGAAGGGAGAGGGAGAGAGATAGAAACATCAATGATGAGAGATAATAATTGATCAGCTGCCTCTTGTACAACCCACCCTAGGGATCAAGCCAGCAACCTGGGCATGTGCCCTCACCGGGAATTGAACTGTGACCTCCTCGTTCATAGGTCAATGCTCAACCACTGAGCCACACCGGCTGGACAAAACCTTCTTATATCACAAGAAGCCCATGGGAACAAGGAGAGCTCCCCACCAATAACACTTTCACTCCTGATTATGCCAGTAAAGGGGTGGTGCTTCCCTGCTCTTGCAGTTCAAAGGTTCCACAGCCCAAGGGTCTCTGATCCTCACCAAGACTCTGAGGTCTGGTCCTGACAGATTTCCCTGCTCTGCACAGTGTTGGACAAGTGAGCCTGAGCACCTGCCACATGCCTGTTCTTTGATTTTGCCCCTGCTAATACTGTCTGTCATTTTGGTTGGCCATTTTCTGACAATCAGAAAGTCTGGAAACATCATCTCTAGCATGAAGGACAGATCTTGGTTATGGGTAACCAGAGACAGGGAGATAAATGAAGGCAGAAGGGAGCTGATGGACTTTTATAATAGCCATGTATCAAAGCACTGGAGACAGTATGAAATCAGCAAGTATAACAGGGTGAGAGAGGCATTAAGACAGAGGATTGTAGTCAGAGAAGATAATTCCATGATGTAAGTTCATGCATTAGTGCATTATATCAAGGTTGAAATTGAAGAGCTGAGAGAAGTAATGAGAAGGCAGTCTATTGCAAGTGTTTATGTAAAACCTAGTAGGTTAAAGTTCTAAGAATAATTTATCCTCTGCAAAGTTACTTCTGGTTTACATTTCTTTCTGGTATTTTTTTGGTATATTATTTCTGGGCTCTATTATAGAAAAAAATTCAGTAAGGATATAAACAGATAAATTAATCCTGTTTGCTTATTAATTGTAAATTATTAAAAAAAATACTACCCCATAATCTTCTAGAATTAAGGAAATTACAAGATATCTGTTGGACATTCAAAAATAATTGTTGGTATAATCGTTAATGATATGAAGTCATAACAGGTTACTTGAAAAGAAGACTGCTATAGCTAAGAATTCTATGGCTGATACATTGTAAATAAAAACAAAATCAAATATATTTTCTCAATTCAGGACATCATATTTAAATTAGATGCATTTAAAATTGATGGCATTTTAGTTTTAATATATCTTAATAACATTCTTATTAACTTATATTGTAAATCTAAATGTTCAAGGTGCAGAATTGGTGGTAGTGGAAATGCCCTTTTAAACCATGTAGTATTTCATTTATCATGATTTATTTGTCTCTTCAGTCTTCAGTTGGTGTTGAATTGTCTGTAACAATTAGCAAATGGAGAATAGCAGGATTACATATGTTGATAATAAATAAAATTTAATATCACATTTTAACATTTTATGCTCCCTCTAAGCCTCCAGTTAGTAAGTGAATATTGTAAAAATGCAGACTTTTCTTTGCAATTGTTTAATAGCATGCCAGTAAGAAAAGTGACTGCCCACACCACGCCATCAATAAAACAACAAGGGAAATGTGAGACTTCTCTCTCCAGCCATGAAAAACCCACATGGATTTGTCTGGGTTGTCCGGATTGCAGGTTATGCTGACAGCATGTAAAGGTTCATTCCAGATGGACTTACAACAGAACTGGGTTAGAGCATCATCCAGGTATGCTAGGGTTGCGGTTCTCGGTCAGGGCACATACATGAATCAACCAAGGAATGCAGCATAGATAGGTAGAACAACAAATAGATGTTTCACTCTCTCCCTCCCCCTTCCTCTCTCTCTCTAAAATCAATAAATAAAAATTAAAAGAAAAAACAATAACTAAATCTCTGTTTCAGCCACCATGACTTATTATATATCTTAAGCAAATATCAGAAAATTTAGCTACATTTTGGTTTTGCTCACTTGCCATGGGGGCCTAAATTGTCCTAACTTGTAGTTGATAATTGCCAAAAGTTCAAAATCATAAGATTTTTACTCTTGGTGAGAAGGAGGAAAAAAATGAAGGATTTTTCATGTCTCTCAGATATATTGGCCTATTCTTCAAATGACAGGTTCCTGGCTGATCAACTGTACCACCTGCTACTAAAGCTCAGTAATATTAGTCTGTGGAATGGTTTCATTCTCTCTCACACCTCAGAGATCTTGAGCTCAACCCCAGGCATCCCTTGTGTGTTTAAATCAGCTTAACGGCTCATACAGTGTGCTGATTTCCTTGTAGGCCTCTGTTTTCTCAAAAAGTGATCACCTTTCGCCAATGCCCTCAGGATTAAACAGGCCAGTCTGGTTTTCCTTTTCTGCATTGGCTATACCTTTGTAGTCAATAAAAGACTAACTAGAAAAGAATCAGCTGATGAGAGAATCAATCTTCTGGAAGCCTCCCCACAGTTTTCTCATCATTTTTGTGCCGTCTGTCATCTCAGATTGTAAAATGGAAACCAAAACTCAGTATGTGGGAAGACTTTTACTGCTCCTTGTTAACAAAAACAGTCAGACCAGGGGTTTTGATCTTATGAGTGTATAGGTAAACAGTAAGCTGTGAGTGCACACTCTTGAAGTGGCTTTCCTTTGTTTCTAATGGAGGTTTGCAAAGAATTATCAAAGTGGTATCAAAAAGGTCCCCAAACATACTATTATGTGGATATCCATTCTGAGGAGGTCGGGGTAAATCTGAAGGTCTTATATATGACAATACTGGAGTATCTTATCATACAGCAAGCAGTACTATGTGCTTCTTACTAAGAGTCATAGAAATAGAGACATATTTAAAAAAAGATTCTTTTTGCATTTTTGTAACTGGATACAATGCATTAATTTATTTCTGTGGCATTAGATTTTTAAATCGAGATATTTGTCTCACTTAACTTTTATTTTAACAACTTTATCTCACATAGTTTACTTTCTTGTAGACTATTCAAAAATGTTCATGAAATATATTCAGATTACTTTGGCAGATAAAGTTCATTTCTTCATATAACCCATTGTATATATTTTCTCCAGCATCAGGGAATCCAAAAATAATTTTCTTCCTGCTTTTACTTTATGGTTTTAGATCTCATTTGTAACTTGAAAGCACAATGAGCAGAGGGAATTTAAACTTGCTAACTGATCCTATTAAAATACAAAATAGAGTTTAAAATGTGCTTTTTTTTTTTCTTGAGTTCAGGTTTTCAGTCTGTTACAATACTATCAGAGCTGTTTAGCTTCTCCCTCTGGTAATATATAAAATACATTTAATAGCAATAAAATGTATTTTTAAATGTGTGAAATACATTTTAAATTCTCTGGTATGAATTATATTATTGAATTATAAAGAAATAGAATGATTTCATTACTTCTTTTCAATGTCATTGAAGTAGCTCAATGATTAAATTGTTACCACTCTCTGGAGCTGAAAGCATGCTTAGGAGAACAGGACTGGCATTTTTCTACTGCTTATTAGTTTGCTTATTACTAGAAATTTGACTGTGTCAGTGTTGTATTTTGTATTGTGAAGATATTTAAAATTTTGGATATATTTATGGCTTTGTAAGGAAATAACAGAATACTCTTAGAAGGGGAAATCTATAGTATTTTTCCAAATATCTGAAATTTATTTAAATTAAATCACATATGAAGTTTGCTCATAAAACAGAGAGAGTGGTGGAATAGAATATTCTTCATTTTACAGTTTATTCCTTCTTATCATTAATATTTACTGACTATGCACAAAAATATCATCATTATTTATTTATACAGTATATGATCTTTTCCTGAACATTATGTAATTGGATAGTATTTTTGACTGTGCAAAAGATCCAAGATTAATTTAATAATCTGAATGCAATTAGACAGAATATATTTGTGCTTTCCCTATTGTTAGGCTATTGCTTTCAGAATTTTATATCACCTCATTTTCTCATTATACATTATCTCATGGGTATTGAGCTTTATATTTATTTTATGCAGTTTTGCCCCCCCACCCCCGCCCCAGACACTTACTATCAATGAAATTTCCTGAGAAAATAAAGATCCCTTTTCTTTCTCATAGCCCAAACCTATACATTATGTTTAGTGTTGCTTTGTCACAAAGCATCTAAATCCTATGACGGTAGGGTTTTCACCTGCCATGCCATATAGTACTATTATTGGTGGGGTGCTCTCTGTGCCCCCACCTGCTGCTGGTAGAATGGGGCTTCTTGGGGTGCCACAGGAATAAGAATTTCCTGAGGCCCCATGGGAGAAAAAGATATCGAGAAAAGCTTTATTTCTGTGGAATTAAACCCCTGGGTGCCCAAGGTCTCATCTCCCTCCATCCCACCATGGAAAAAAGCCCCATTTCATCTTCAGCGGGGCTAAGATCAAAGTTACTACCCAGAGCGTCCACTCCATATTTACATAGTCCAGTCCAGCATCTGGCTAGGTTAGCTTGTGTTCCCAGCTGCAGTCCACTGTGTGTAGGGTCCACATGGTCACACGCAGCTTCTAGGGCCATATGGCAAGCTAGTGTGGGTCACGGAACAAGGCTGTGCAAGGAAGCAGGAGTGAAACAAGAAGAACAAGAGAGAGAATTCCCTTGTCTCTTGGGATTTTGACGAGGAGCTTATCCAATGAACCCTTCAGGGTTTTTGCATGCTTGCAGTGGGTCCTCTCTCTCCAACCAGTTCCCTTTTTCCCAGGTTAGACTGACAGACAAGCGCCTTCCCTAGTCACTCTGACTTCACTGTGCATGTGTCCATCTTCCTCTTTGTTGGACCCCTTCTCCTAGTGATTTTCAGGGAATGGACCAGTGGTTCCCTGGGTAGTGTAAAGTGGCAGCTTCCTGGTGAAGCTGATCAGTTGACCATGCCTATAATATCTGGCCTCCCCTTTGCTTCTTCCTACTTTAATATTAGTGGCTAGCTAATTATGATGGTAACAGTATTTTCTCTGTCTGACACATCGAGAGTGTTTCACTCATAATATCTGTTCATTCAAGAAAAGGAGGCACTTCTGGAAGATGGCTTTAACTTAGCGTTTAGATGGTCTTTTATATTTTAGTGCCTAGGATGTATGAACCACTGTAATATGTGCTATTACAACTTATAAAATAGGTTACTGCAGTATAGTGTCTTCAAGGAGTTTACCAAAAATAGTCTTATTGAATTACTTATGATTGGGGTTTAGGGGCATTACAAAATTTTGTTTTGTTTTGTTTATGTCATCTTTGTTTAAATTATATGTCTTTTCTCTACTCCAGGTAAGATACTTCCAGGAGAGAATGATTTGGTTGTATTTCCCATGGCACCAAATGCTTGAAGACACCAGTAGCATGAAAATAATTCTATATAATAAAAGGCTAATATGCAAATTGTCTCCTCAGGAGTTTGACCAACTGGGAGTTTAACTGCTTGCTATGACATGCGCTGATCACCAGGGGGTGGTGTGGAATGAAGGAAGGCCCCAGCTGACAGCCAGCAGCCAGGGAAAGAAGGCCCCGGACCGGCAGCCAGAAGGTCCCCATCGGCCCTGAATGCTGGCCAGGCCTAGGGACCCTACCTGTGCACGAATTTCATGCACCAGGCCTCTAGTATGTAATAAAGTGAAAAATTCAGTCAGTGACTTTATTTTCAAGTCTATATGTCCAACCTATTTTAACTTATTTTGGATCAGTATTGTGCAGTGAACACCACTCACACCTACCTATTTCTGATATTGTATAAGTGAACTGAGGGTAAAGCTGTCCAAATAAATATTAATTAACTTCACTTTAATTGGGGCAGGAGTTTAATTGGGACAAGATGCTATTCTTTTTTGCATCTTGTAAATGTTAGGCTACTTTTAGTATTACTGTCAATGTAGATGGAATAGGGTATAGAATTAAATTATCAGGACCAGGGAAAAATGCAAAACCAATGAAAAATTAGTAAACATATAGTAGGAAATATGTAAGTGCTATATAAAAAATGTGTCTTTTTCAGTTGTAACAGATGTATCTTACTTA
>NW_005354385.1:16001951-16009800 GCF_000412655.1 Myotis brandtii | reverse complement strand
TATATATATATATTCTCACAAAAGCCATGGAAATGTATATTTAATAATTTAGATACCAATTTCAGAATAATTTGCTATAATATTCCACATCATTCTTCTGTTTGACAGTGGCCTGTGATTTCCTTTTCCAATTAAAGATAATTTTCATGGCTAACCCCATGTCTTTAAATTTTTCATTCTATGTTTAGTGACAACTCATTGTATTGTATTAAGCATTGTGTCCATCCAGTTTAACAAAGCCTTCAAACTTGCATTGAATCCCTAATAAAAATTTAATATTCAAAATTCTATGGCTCCCTTTTACTGTTGCTATGGTAAATCATGATGAGACATAAGCTATTTGTCTGAAATAGTAAACCCAAAATACAAAGTTATAAATTAATAAAGAAACCATATGCAGAAATAGAGGCATCAATGTTATCTGATCTTGGGTGACTCTCACTATGTTATTGACATCATTCATTTACATGATTAATTATAATAATTTACTACTGCAATTAACAAGATACTAAGATAAAATATTTATTTACTTTCACTCTGTTTCCAAAGGAGAATTTAAAACCATATGTGAAAATCCATACAACCAAATATAAAAGAACTTCTCAAATTGAGTGAGACGGGGTAAAGTAAAAATTGAATCTATGGGTGAGGTTGGTCCACAAAATTCAGGAAAGTTTGCTCTCCTAGTTGAGAGAGTTCACACACTGGCTTTAAGCTTCCAACTAACCTCTAAGGAAAAAGAACACACAATGTGAATTAGATAATTCATAATATCAATAATCTAAAAATAATCCAGTTGCCTTGGCAACACAGGATACTGATAACAAAGTTAACAAAGAAGATAAGATTCTTCTGGCTATCTCAGGCACTGTTTAACTCAGGGTTATTGTCTATACTCACATCTTGGAGGAGAGTAACCCGTTTCATATGGCTATTTCTTATGATATCCTTCAGAATAGGCTGATGGCATTTTACCAAATTACAATTTTACAATTATGAGAATAAAAATATATTTATGTTAGCCAATATGGCTAGTGTATTACAGAGAATAGAATCATGCAGGCTCCCTTTCAATTTTGCTCATAATAGAGTAAAAGTGGTAAAAGTAAAGAAAAGCATTAAAGAGGAACATATTGCAGGGGTGAGCAAAAGTAGGTTTACAGTTGTAATACAAACAAATAATACAAAAATCTATAACAATATAAGCGTAATATGCTAATTAGGCCAGACTACCTTCTGGACTAAGCTGCAGTGCCGTAGGGACTGAGGCAGAGGCAGCCGTGGCAGCGGCAGGGGCCGAGCCCCTTGCACGAATTTCATGCACCCGGCCTCTAGTTAATAAATAATAATACAAGAATTAACTTTTTTTCTTTACTCACAACTGTAAACCTACTTTTGCTCACCCCCCTTATGAAAAATAGTTTCCAAATGTATGCATCAGGCCAAAAGTTTTAAAATATAATAAAAACCATTACTATGATTTAAACAGAAGAATGTTGAATGCAGTTATTCCCTATATTAAAATAATTGTCCCTAGTATTTTCCAGTCCACAATAACTGTGTTCTCTAATCAACTGACAGAGTAATTCCTCTCAGACAGGCATTTAGTCCATTTCCTATTTTTGAATAAAGTTTTATTGGAGTATAGCCAGATCTGTTCATTTATGTATCATTTATCACTGCTTTCACACTATGATGGCAGTGCTGTGTCATTGCAACAGAGAATGTATAGCCCACAAAACCTAAAATATGAACTATATGGTCTTTTACAAAAAATTTTTGCCAACCACTTCTTTAGAATATGAGAGAGATGAGCAAGAGGTTTGAATTACTCTTCTATTTGTTTCCTGTATTATGTGTGGAGAAATCTTGTTAAATCAGAACTCGGAAAATAAACAGACAGGAAAACATGAAATAGACCATAAACCGATCCTCTGAATTGGTCAAAACACAATTTATAATTAGAGGGTGCATTCACTTGTCATTGAAATCCATTATCTAAAGATAATACCAGACTGGAAGAAAGCACACAATTTCCAAGTTTGCTTCATAATAAGAAAGCAACAACAAACTAAAGCTCCCTTACGGTAGGAGAAAGTGGTTATTTCAAATCAAGAGAGTGGGATTCTAACAAGAACAATCATCTTTATAATTGTATGATATTTCCTACTTCCACTAGCATTATTAATAGGACTACAGTTTGACCTGACAATCAGAATAGCTTCCCTTGTGGCATGTTGGCAGTTCTATTTCTGTTCTTTGAGAAATAAAGAGCAGACAAAGGATAAAAATCCCCGCTTGAGCTGCTGAAACAATAACGTAGTATGAAGAATTTCCAGTTACTCAGAAGCTCAAAGGATCCGGTTTTTATGGCTCCTTGAGAACTGGAAGCTTGATGGACACTCACAAGAAAGACCTTCGTTCCCTTGAAATCAGCAGTCATTTAGGGGAATATCACTGCATTTGGGGAACTATAGACAAATGAATATAGCAAGGAAATTTCTTTTGGAAAGAAAAAAGATATCTCATGTGAAGCTATCATGCAAGGCCACAGTTGAAGTGTTACTATGTCATGTTTGGGGTACATTATAGAAGTAATAGGGAACTTGCCAATCACAAGCTCCGCTAAGTTACTGCAGGTACCAGGACTTTATTGCCATAGCCACACAGCTCCCGGGCTTTCTGTTAAAAGAATATATTCTACATTAGCATGATTTGGTTATTCTTTAATGCATATTTTTCAACATGCTGGGTGGAAAAGCAGAAATAACTATGTAGTTTGTACTGGTTTAAAAATAGGGTTAGGGCAGAATGATTGCACTATTGCCAGAAATTAATGAAACGTGAAAAAAATGCTAGATAATCTAAGCCCAAATGAAAGACATTTTTTTTTAGATTGCATGAAAGACTTTTTAAATTGATAGAAGTTCTCCTACCATATCTTGCTTAAAATGATGATATCATTTTAAGTTCTCCTACCATATCTTGCTTAAAATGATGATATCATTTTAAGTTCTCCTACCATATCTTGCTTAAAATGATGATATCATTTGACCTAATGCATAATGATTTATTATCACTTTTAAAGGAAGTTTTTTTTCAGTTATTATCTTCTCAATTCCCCACTCCATTTCCATTTTCTTCTTTTTCTTTTCCTTTTTTTAAACAAATATGTTTTTATTGATTTCAGAGGGAAGAAGGGAAAGTGAGAGAGGGATAGAAACATCAATGATGAGAGATAATCATTGACCCACTGTCTCCTGTGGAACCCCTACTGGGGATCGAGTCTGCAACCCAGACATATGCCCTGATAGGGAATCAAACCCGTCACCTCCTGGTTCATGGGTCAACACTCAACCACTGAGGCACACTGGCCGGGCATCCATTTTTCTCCTTTAGCAAAACCAGATTCTGTTTAGGTACTTCCATCTGCATAGAGGTATTATAAATGTTACTACACATCAGACATGTGAAGACATCTAAAAGTATAGCAAAGGCCTCATTAAAATTTTTCTAAACTCTACAATGAGGAAAGTAATTTTGAAAATAGTGTAACATAATATTTAGGGTAGACTCTTAAAGGATAACCTGTAAGGCTTTGCATAATTTACCCAAGGCAGTCATAGGCCTAATGTGAAAGTCCAGAAAGCCTGGTTACCCAAGCATCCCCTCCATGATTATACACCTTGATCATGAAAATGGGACCAGTGAAAGCAGTGAAGAGTGAGGTAATTCAGAGGAATGAACAAATACTAGAACAAAGAAAGTACAAGGGTTCTAAAGTACTGATGAGTAAAACTTTTGGAAATAAGAACAAGTTTGATGGGGAAAATAAACTGAAACAAAAAATAGGATTCAGACTGCAAAAGTACTTGGATACTTATTGAATCTTATTAAATATTAGAGGCCCAGTGCACGCATTCATGCATGGGTGGGGTCCCTAGACCTGGCCAGTGATCAGGGCCAATCAGAGCTGGGCCAATCAGGGCCTGCAGGCCGGCTGGGAGGGATGGGACACTGGAGGTTGGCTGTAGGCCCCAAGAAAGGAGCCGACCCTCGGCCCCCCTGGGAAAGGGGCTGCATCCACTGCCACCCACCCCTGACTCCCTGTCCCAGCCCGGGGCCTACCAGGGGGCAGCTCCAGCATTGAGCGTCTGCCCCCTGGTGGTCAGTGCATATCATAGCTACTGGTCCACCAGTTGTTCTGGTAGTTTTGGTCGTTAGGTCGTAATGGTCGCTTAGGCTTTTATATATTTAGATAACTTAGCGAATATATATTGCTTACCTATTAATTACTCTCCACAGTGAAAATGACCTTGGGACAATGTTTCATAAAACCCATCTTTAATTTCTAAGCAGTGTACAGTCTTGTGGTAGGGATAAGCAGATAAACATAACTGCAATTTGAAATGGTAGCCATGTATACAGAAATGTGCTCAGCCAAAGAATGAGAATACAGAAAATAGATACTTTAAGGAAATGTTCCACAAGGTAATGACATCTGGGACCAGCTCTAAAAGCGACATAAAAGCCACCATGGTTTAGAAAGCTGGGAAGGGCCTCATAGGCAGAGGGGCCAGAATGAGCAAGGTGAGACATAGAACATGAGCTATTCCGTACTACCGGAGTGTATGAGTGCAATGGAAAATGTATTAAATAAGCATAGAGTTTATAGAAAAGGCCAGGTCTTTAGGTGTTTCGGTGTCAGGCTGGGGAGGCCTGAGGACAATGGGGAGATACTAGGTGTTTTGTATGTGTGTGTTTAAATTGATTTTAGAGAGAGGAAGGGAGAGAGAGAAAAACATCAAATGGTTGCCTCCTGTATGGGCCCCTGATAAGGGATTAAACCTGCAACCTAGGCATGTGCCCTGACTGGGAATCGAACTTGCTATCCTTTGGTGTACAGAACAACTCTCCAACCAACTGGGCCTTATGGGCTAGGGCAATACCTGGTGTATTAAGGTAATAGTTATATATTAGATCATTTTGACTATAGCATAGATAATGTAGAAAGTGCTCACTTAACATCATAGATAGGTTCTGCAACTTTAAGTGAAATGACGTATAACAAAACCAGTTTTACCATAGGTTAATTGATATAAGTAAGAGTTAAGTGTCTATAGTATCTCATCAATGTTATATAATGAAGTGACATTGAACAAAACAGTGTTATTTGAGGACCTGCTGTAATTTAAAGGTAGCAAGACTACAAGCCATAGCACTGAAGATGGGGAAAAAGGGAGAATTGACCAGACTGTTGATTTAAAAAATTGGAAACTCATCACAAGTGTAGATTTCATGTCTGTGTAACTGAGAGACTTATGGTACCATTAAAAGGGAAAAAAAGATTCAGAACTTTTTTGTTTTGAAAAATGAAGAGAAATTTGAATTTTGACTCAGATACACTGAGTATGTTTTGCTTATGACTATATTATATTATTACACATTTATGTACTGTATTTGTAAAAAAGTTGATCTGATATACAGAATTGCTTCAAGGTTAAAGTAAGAGGACAATCTAGTAGAACAATTCAATAGACAGAAATTCATTTTGGAGCATCTGGCAGACTAGTCATAGCCATAGATCTTGAGTTCAAATCCAATACAAATTATACAATTTTATTGTCCTCTTAGTATCCAACTCTTTATTGTTTAACTAAAAAATCTAATTATATTTTTTCGGAGTTTAGTTGTCCTATAGCTGTGGTAGGAGAGACCATTTCAATGTAGCAACAATCATCAAAATACTTAGCATTATATTACAGTTCTGCCTAATAAACTTGATTTGGGAAGCAGCTACAGAAATCAGAAATGTTGTCTACTTGTTCTCTATGCCAATTTCAGACATATCTTATGTAGTAACTTTCAGCACTTCATTATTAGGAAGCCCACACTCATTCCCCTCTTCCTACAATATCTTGATTATGACCTTGCAGAAAACTATTTTAGCATTGGTCCTCAAAAGTTGTTGAGAAATTTGGATGACATCAAGATAGAAGATGGGTCTAATTTCTCTTTTCATTGCTAAGAACAATAAATTTTCAGTCATAAGTTTTTGTTGAGTAAATTGATTAATTTGTATATTAACTAGTTAGTAATATAATTATTAGTTATTTTCTATTCATTTATAATTATTTGACAGCTGTATTTAATGCTCTATACCTGGCATCAGAAAAGTATTTCTGGGTAAATCAAAGCTAATCTCTGAAATCTCTTTATTTTAATCAATTTTGATAAACATCATTTCAAAATTGTATTACATGCTGTAGATAAGAGAATAAGCTTGAATTAATTTAACTATTTCATGATGACTCAGGTCCATTATAATAAGCATTAATCATTGTTCTTTATAGTGAAACCATGCTGGCCTTAGGGACCATGGAACTAGGCAGAACAGTTTTCATCTAATATCTAATGGACTGAAATTGCTGTATTTTTTTTTTTTTGGTTGGTCTATTCTCGACTGCTTTTCTTCTGTCACTTATCACTCTCAGTTGCTAGGGAAACCAGACAATCCATTTGTTAAAACAGAAATCTTAATTTTAGACAATGCAAGACCTGGACCTGTGCGTTTGTTACATGAATTTTCCCAGGTAATTGATTTCTGGGATAGAATACTGCCAGTTGGCAATTTCCCTTTCCTAGAACTCGTAGAAATATCTGAAATGAGAAAGCTCTTTTAAAAAGTTGTATTGAGATATTCAATTAATAGAAAATAGTACATAATTTACATATGAATAATGGTTGTAGCTTCCAATAAACATTGAGAGTTTCTGTATGATCTCCCTCATAAACATTGATGATGCATTTCTTTCCTGGGCTGATATGGAAGACTGTGTGTGTGTGTGTAAAAGTGTCCTTGCTTTGGAATTCAGCCTATTTATCCTGTTTGTTCCACTCAAATTTATATATGAGATATTTTCTTTGGGATAAACGGCTTGCTTATTTTTCAAGGTTAGTTCTTAGATACATTATACACCATAGTCAATAATAATCTTTCAGATCTGTTCAAGTAAGTTACCCTTTCCCCTGTCTGCTTCAGGTGTCCCCTCCTCCCATATACTTTGGCCTTCCTGAAATACACAGCCACATGACCTAGAGCCTATTCTTTGTCCATGGCATGTGACCAAGTCCATCACTCCTTTTTCTTTGAAACACCTTTTTTCACTTGATGTTCAAGATATTATCGTGTTTTGACTTTCTTGCGGTTGTATGGACTTCTACAACTGTGTCTCTTTTGTTGGTTCTATATCCTCTTCCAGAGTTTGAAAGGTTGAAATATCTTAGAATTCTTTACATTGGACCTCTATTCTACTCATACTAAATTCTTGGATGACTTTATCCAGCCCCATAGATTTAAATATTATTTATATGCTGATAACAACAAATTGGTATCTAAAACCCTGCTTCTGGTCCTGGATATTAATTACTTATTCATCATCTCTGCTTAGGTGCCCAAAAGGTACCTCCAAACTTAATAAGTCTTGAAATAACCTCTTTATTTTCCCACATAAAATGCTCCTCTGTCCTCTTCAACTCAGGAAATAGCAACTACATTCTTCCAGTGGCCTAAAAGTTTGAATGATTATTATTTTCTTTCTCTCACACTCCACAATCAATTCTTTAGCATCTGTGAGATGTACCTTAGAAAGATATCCACAATATGAGTGGTTCTCTTACTCTTGCCACCGTGGTCCAAACTGCTATATCTCTTAGACCACAACAATAGTCTTTTAGCTGATCTCCAGGCTTCTAGCGTCCAGTGTCCTCCCAGATTCTGGGATAATCTGTTAAAAATGAAACTCCAGCCTGGCTGGTGTTGCTCAGTGGTTGAACATTGATCTATGAA
>NW_005354385.1:15974569-16001785 GCF_000412655.1 Myotis brandtii | reverse complement strand
CCCGCCTGCCCCGCTGCCATCCGGGCCTGCTATCTGCGACCCGGGGTGGCGGGCGTCCCGTGTGCGACCCGACCTGGGGCAGCAGGACAGGGCAGCAGCGATCAGCTGGCCCGCCCGGGCATCCCATGTGCAACCTGACCTGGGGTGGCCGGACAGGGCAACAGCGATCCGTTGGCCCACCCGGGCATCCTGTGTGCGACCCGACCTAGGGCAGTGGGGCAGGACAGCGTGGCTCCTCTGTCACCCCAGCTTCCTCATCACAGCTCCCTTAGGGGCCTAAGCCTTTAGTTGGACATCCGAGGGCTCCCCCCTGGATACCAGAAGGATGTCTGACTGCAAGCTTAGGCCTGATCCCCCTGGGAGTGGGCCTAAGTCAACAGGTGGACATCTCCCAAGGGGTCCTGGACTGCAAATGGGTGCAGGCCGGGCTGAGGGACCCCCCCTCCCCCGAGTGCACAAATTTTTGTGCACCGGGCCTCTAGTATTTAAAGAAAAAAGTAACTCCAGATTATGTCATGCACACCTCTTTTCCCACTCTCCACTGGTTTCTCACGAGTTAACAAAAATAAAGAACCACTGGCACAGCCCACAGTGTGCTGTGTTATCTGATCATTTGATTTGTCTGCAATCTCCTTTTCTACTATGCATCCATGTCCTACTATGATGAAGCCACACTGGTCTCCTTGCTGTTCCTCAGACATATCAAGAACAGATTTGTGTTTGCTGCTCTTTCTTCTACCCCAATGTATGTCCACAGCTTGCTTTCTCCCTAACTTAAGCACAAATGTTACCTAGCAGAGTGTCCTTCTCTTACCAAACCAGTAAAAAAGTATGCACTCTTTTCTATTTATCTCCATCAGACTCTGATACACATATTACTTTGTTCATTTTCTGTATATCTATTGTTATGTTCCTTATCCAAATAGAATGTAAGCCTCTTGAGAGCAGGTGTTTCATTTGTCTTATTTGCTATTTTATCTTTAGCACATGGAATAGAGCTTAACACTTAACAATGCTCATGTGGGATTAATGGATGGGTGAAAAATGGCCTTTGGGCCTCCCAATTATTTTCTAGGTCCTTCTTGAGAAATTTCTTTTTCTCTAATCTACCCACAGACTTTTGGATTTGTACTGTATACCCTTTACTGTTTACTTTAGTCAAGCACACACACTAAATCAATTTGTTTTGTCCTGACGACAATTCCATGTCTCACCTATAGTATAAGATCTTCGGGACAACTTCTTTCTCTGATGCCAGGAGCCTTTTGGACTTGTGGTTTTATTGAAGCTGATTGTGGTTATCTGAAATCTGATTGCCAGTTAAGGCAGGAATTACCCTATGGATTTTCTTGTTTAAATGCTACAAGTTTTTGACTAAAGATATATTCAGGAAATTATTTTTGAATCACATCGGAATTTTATATAGCTACTCAGCATCATTGAGCCAAATAAAAGTAACTTAAGTTCCCTTTCTTTTATGTTAATAATGTAGTTACATAACACTAAGTGAAGTAGTATTGAAATATATTAGAGATAAATGTAAGTAATGTAAACAGTAAACCAAGTAAAAATGTGTTTTTTCATAGATCCTATTGAGAAAGATGAGGAGGAATAGTGGAGAGAGCAGACATTTCTGAAGCAGAAAGAATTCAAAGAAAAGTTGAAACAGACATTCATTTTTATGTTGATGAATGGCAAAAATTATATAAATAGAACTAAATAAAATAATGCAATCAATACAGAGTATTGTAATACCAGTTCTAATACATCATACTTATTATAGCACTGACTCAATATATTGAAATCTCTTTCCTATTAAGGATTTCCGTATGGCTTACACACACATTAAGCATGCCAATAGACTTGAATGTAATTACTTTCATGGATAACATGAATGGAAAATAAATACATTTATAAGAGGATTTTATTACAGTTCATGAGTATTATTTTTTGTGGAACACAATCTCAAATGTATTTCAAGGAAGACAAGGTCTTATAAAATAGGTGAACAAATATAGAAAAGACCAGTACTGTAAGTCAAAGTCAATCATTATATTGAAAGTTGAATTGGTTAAGAACACATTAAACATTAAAGAACTGAGCATTAATTAAATGCTGACATATAAGAAGGTATAAGTATATCATAAGATGATACCTTTTTCTTGTATCTTCAGCCCTCTATTATAGTATTGGAGGGAAAAAAGTCTATATAGGTACAAACAAACCTAAAATATTCCACCTAACCTACAAACCAAATAAATAAACAATAAAGCAAACAAATAACTGTTGACTTTTTCTGTTCATTCTAATAATAAAATAATTAACTGTCATAAGAGAGGCAGAATATGCAGGGTTTTGTTTTTGTTTTTGTTTTTTAATTTAAATATATCATCTCCCTGAATAAAATCAAGGTTCTGTTAATAAGGAAGAATGGAAAAAGATATTTAAGTTATGTAACAGCAATCTCAGACCCAGTCACACTTGCAGAAGAGGCTAGTAGCTTGCATATTGGATAGCAAAGGTAAATTAAGCCAATTAGGATAATTCCATCTCATTTGCCTCAGTGAAGTTTGTTATTTTTTTAATTAAAAAAATTTTTTTAGAGAGAGGGAGGGGGATAAAGACAGAGAAACACTAATTTATTGTTCTACTTTTTTATGCATTCGTTGGTTGATTCTTATATGTGCCCTGCAACCTTGGTGTATTGGGATGATGCTCTAACCAACTGAGCTACCTGGCCAGGACTCAGTGGGTTTTTTTACAACAGAAATCCACATTCATAGATTAGACCATCCGTGTGTGTAGCATTTCCCTTTCTATGGGATTATTTTACAGTTGCCCCTCAAGTTGAACTCAATATGTGCATCCTATAGTTGATCAAATTATACTCTCCCTGCTGCAACTACTCAATTCTTCCTGACATTATAATATACCATACTAGAGGCCCGGTGCATGAATTCATGCACAGTCAGGGTCCCTTGGCCTGGCCGGCTATTGGATCTAATTGAGGCCATCTTGCTCAGTCCCAATCAGGGCAATCGGGGCTGGCTGGCCAGAGGGAGAAACCATGGGAGGTTGGCTGTGGAGCGCATGACCACCAGGAGGCAGCTCCTGCATTGAATGTCTGCCCTCTGGTGGTCAGTGCATGTCATAGCGACCAGTCAACTGGTCATAAGGGTTGCTTAGGCTTTTATATATATAGATAAGTAGCCACAGATATTAAGTATAAAAGTGAGGATGACTGTGTTTCTTTCTTTCTTTTTTTAATATATTTTTATTGATTTCAGAGAGGGAGGGAGAGGGAGAGAGATACAGAGACATCAATAATTAGAGAGAATCATTGATTGGCCACCTCCTGCAAGCCCCACACTGGGGATCAAGCCTGAAACCTGGGCATGTGCCCTGACCAATAATAGAACCATGACCCCCTGGTTCATAGGTCAATGCTCAACTGCTGAGGCATGTTGGCCAGGCCAATAAAATTTTATTTACAGATGTGGAAAAATTATAATTACATATAATTTTCATGTGTCACAAAATATTTACTCTTCTTGTGAAAAATGTTCAACTATTTAAAAATGTAAAAGACATTTTTAGCTTGTGGGGCATACAAAAACAGACAGTGAGCCAGCCTTTTCTTACCAGCTGAGAGATGAGAAAGGAAGCAAATATCTTTCAGTCATGAGAGGACATAGAATAAAGTGAAGCTAACATTCAGAAATGGACCAAGAAGAGAGCCTTGCAGACAAATGGACTTCCAACCTTTATTGGACAGTGTCTAGAGAACACTTTCCTCCTATTATTCTCAGTTACATTAGTCAATAAACAGCTTTCTTTGTTTCAGCCAGTTTAATTAGAATTTTCTGTTATTTGTTGTATAAATGGTCTTACTTTACACAAAACAATGTCCTTTTCACTTCACTATAAAGTTCTGATAGTGATGTTTATTGGACTTAATATTACTTGATTTACTCAATACCTTTAAAGTGCTGTGGTGCCTCCAAACCACTCAATGATATGATAGCATATGCGTAATATGTATGGTATATGCTATGCCATATAATGTATGGGATGTGATTTACTCTATTGAAAGTGAAGACTAGCAAAATAATGATTTTAACTATAAGAGTAGCTTTTAAGTCTGGACGACATATATTTAAAGTTAGACCACTATTTAATTAAAAGTAGTTTCTAGAAATTCAGATAAATAAATTGAGAATTTGAGGAGGTAAGTGAATTGTTGGGATGATATGGGTTTCAGTGGCAGATTTGGGTTTTGAACTGCCTTCTGTTTAGTCCGTAAGTCCAGCTCCTTTTAATGTACTATGCTGTCACATAAATGAATAAGTTCTGCGATGAAACTGAGCCTTTTATTTTTAATTTACTAATTTATTACAGCAGTACAAAAAATGAATAACTGGATTCAAATTCAAGATAGAGAATAAATTCTACTTCAAGCCAACTGATGGATTTTAAAGTAAAGAATTATGTGTAGAGCTATTGTTCAAAAGGTCAGAGGAAATTGAAAAATTGTCAAGATACATGTTAAAAATTTATTAGAATAATGATGACTTTTTCCCTTACTAATGCTTATCAAAATTAAAATAGTATATTAATTTCCAAAGTATTACACCAAATTAAAAATAGGCTGCATGAATCAAATGATCTAATCAACATTTGCACTAATTTCACTCTATAAATACTTGATTAAAGCTATTGGCATGTTTCTTTCCCTTAAGATTTATTTAGTAAGGCCATTTTCCTGCTTTTTTTTCTGATTTAAAATAAAATGACTTCTACCCTCACATAGTATTAAATAATTTTATGTTTTTATTGGGACACTAGCTATAGTATAAATATTCCTAGTCATACAAATGTTAATAGCAATGCTAATATATCTTTTTACTTTTTCATTTGAAATAAATGTTTATGATCATATAATAGAATCTTGAATATACTGGATATTCAAGTTTTCATAGAAAGCAGCTCTGAAATGAAGATCTTATCTATTTTCATGGAAGCTGAATTCATCATCTAACTCAGTCATTCTATATATAATGTATGTCCATAAATACTCATTGATTCTTTAATCATAATTCTAGGAAGAGCAAACGGAAATTTGTTTGATTGCTAAGCTGAAGGAATATTTTACATTATGTCAAAATGATTTATCAATTAAGATAAGTGTCCACTGTGATTAGTAAAGGCTGCTCCAAAATGCGAGCAGTTCATGTATACAGACAATTTCAATTTAAAAAATCTTCCTTATTTATTGCATATTTTATTGCCAATTAACATAATGAATTTCTCAATTTTCAACTATTTTAACATGCCACATTCAAGTTAAATCCCAATACTGATTTCTGTGCTACACCAGTATAATGTGTAATAGGAGGAAATGGTCCAGGGTTCTAGATCTGAATCCAAGCCAGTCAGATGACACTTTATGCTTTCCAACAACATCAGGGTATGATCTGAATGGCCTTCTATTTATGAGTTTTATTTCTCTGCCAAATTAAAGGCAGGAAAATAACCCCATGGATACTGAGACCATTAAACCATTAAAATAAAATTTGTATCTTGAAGAGAGTCACCCTCATTCATCGCTCCTTGGTTCGATGAATGATCTTAATAGTACTGGAAAATTAAACTTTTATTTAGTGCTGATGGAATATTTATTTATTAAAAATGTAGTCATCTGCAATCAAATTTTTACTTCAGTCTCTATATTTGGAATCTGCTGATAGTTACTGGAAGCTGTTTGGCGATTGAAACACTCAGCACTATTGTATTGTGATCAATAATTAAATTTAGTGCTGACATGCATCTAGTTTATGCAGCAGTCTCTGACAATCCCATCTTGCAAAATTAATCCTTTCCAATTTATTTAATAGAGGACGTGAACAATAAAATAATTCAGACGACTACCAATGTAGGATTATTTCTGGTCAATATTACTTTATTATAAATTGGGTCCACATACTCATTAGTAAATTAACTGTCAAGTCTGAAAACAGCCTTTTTTTGTTTAAAGGTAATTATTGGTACTGAAGACAAGAAGGCACTTAACCTTGCTGTACAGTTGTCCTTACCACAGTGCTTTTTTATTCCAGGCTATAACTAACCCATCAAAGCTGCAGAGGGAAAATAATTAGTGATATTAAATGGATGGAATCTTAACTATTACAAAGCCATAACTGTTTGGCTACACAGAGCATAACTAGATAATGATAGGCTGTTATAATTATTTGAAGTATGGGTTTATTGGGGAGATATTTTAGCTTTGACACCTGAAAAATCTACTAAAAAGAAAAGAACCATTGATGTAGAAAGAATTCTATTTAAGAAACATAGTTTAGAAGTGGCTGATTTTTTTCATGAAAACATTATAAAATTGCTTTTAGTTTTCTGTGAGATTTGACAATTTGTAAATTCTTTAAAAAAAAACACACCTGTCTTTAGAAAAATAAAGTCTGGTTCATGCGATAATATGCTTTCTCACAGTTTTCTAATTTTCACCATATTCATTAACCAGTTCAGTCACTACTTGAATCCACTAAATTATTTTAAGAAGTAGCTTACACAAATGCATTAACCTACTCATTTTCTACTTTGCTTTATTATTTGCACAAAATTTAGCAGTCTTTAATAGCCATCATCCTATTTTATCAATGCAGGAAAGTATAACTAATGCAATTATATTTTAAATGTCAGTCTTCCAAACAGACTTAAAAATGTAAAACATATTGCATGTACAGAATGACTGGAATGGATATTCTTTTCTATTATACATGTTTCTATATTAGACAAGTAAGGGGTATTATTTTTCAATTTATGTACCAAATACAAATTTGATGGAGAAGTGCTGAGTCTTATTGTATTGGTTGCTGCTACACCTATCAAAGAATTGAATCAGAGTGAAGAGAAAGTGGCATATATTCATTCTATTGATGCTGCATGCTATCAATAATATGTACCTCAAGAAGTTCCCAAATTGTATTTGTTAACTATTTCATCTATTCATTAAATTGTTCAGAATTCACAGAGAATGCTAACATGCTATTTGTATCTTGGAAGTATACTATACCTACATCTTTAATCACTAAGCTTGTATCCCGACTAGAGAGATAATGAACTAACTGATAAATAATGAAAACTCAGCTTATTAATAATACACTGTTGACTAAAATAAAATGTCTCTAATTTATTTAGGTTACCCATTCATTCTCAGAAATAAGATGAGAAAATCGATACACCTAAAGAAATGCCTTATGGTCATGAAAATTATTTTCATGGCTGAATGATGCTTTAAAATATTTTCATTATCTTACTACTAAATGTAGTGGCTACATAGTTGAGGTCTTTGAGACATAAATTATCTTATCATTACTTCCTTTGCATAACATTACTGAGTGATCAAGGGCTTGGAAACATTTTGTTTACTTTTACTCTAGTATAGTGCACCAAGCACATTGTAGTTCTCTTCTTATTACCAACTCAGCCTCTCTTGTCACTATTGTGGCATGGTCACTGGAAAGCTAGAGGTAGAACCGGCTGCCTATGACACTCCAAGAAGTCATGCAGACTGTGACTCTGCACTATTACATCTTCTTTATTTTCTCTTTGGTTCTGTGGGTTGACTGTTCATTAGCTTATACCAAACCTCCTGGTTCTCATTTCTACTATAATTTCTAAAACTGTCTCAGGCTTAAAATAATGTTTATTATTTATGCGTGACATTTGCTCAATCATCATCATCATCCTTAGAATTGTAATATTTATTAAATAGTTCCTTGCTAATGGCAATCAGTGAAACATAGCCTCTGACCTCTACGAATTTACCACATAAAAGATCAATGTGCATAAATGAAACCTGTGCCATTGCAATTTGCTAAGAGTAGGTATAAGAGGTAAAGCTCTAATATAGAATTTGTGCTGTCTTCATGGGTTAGCATGTGAACAGGGAGATATAAATAGCCACCTCTTCCATTTAGTCAGGAGAGAAGTCACTGGACTTGGCCAAGGACAGTCATGAGGAAGGCAGTGGTTTGGTCCTGCCTGGAGCTGCAGATCCCTCTGGTAATATTGGAGAAAGGGGAGGGTGTTTGCCTGGTAGGTAGGGTTGACCCCATCTCTTCATTGACCACGTTTTTTGCTTGCACCATTAAGGGGTGATGAGAATCAACTTATGTGTGAACAAATCAGAGAGGTCAAGAATTTTTAGGGACAGGTTTGCTATCATAAAACCAAAGCTGCATTTAGGCAAAGGGTATAATGCAGTTTTGTGAAGTACAGTTGTTACTTATAAAGCTATGCAACTATAGTTTGGATACTGAACAGAAGAATCAAATGACAGTTGTCATAGACAGATCATGTCATTCCCTCTATTTGAAACTCTCCAATAACGCTCCATTTTATGCAGCCTAAAACGCAGAGTTCACACAAGAAGGGAGCTTCTCATTTTCATGCTGGCCCTTTCTATCTGCACTATTACCTCCTAAATGCTCCTCTTCTCATTCATTTTGTTCCAATTGCACTGGCTGTGGGCCTTCCTTTCCCAATATCACACCAGGCTCGCTCATATCTCAGGGTTCTGCAGAGGGTAGTTTACCCACTCATCATCCACAAGTCTTACTTTGATCAACTGTACCCTGTCTCATTTTTCTTCATAGAACCTTTTTATGTAAAATGTAAGCTATATATTTTAAATACAATACAATAAATGCAACTATATATTTATACTAAATATAAACCCTGTAAGATTGGAATTTCTGCAGTGATGGGCTGATAAATGTTTAACAATCAACTCTCTGGGGAGGGGGATCCCTGATTCATAATGTAGTCCAATACCTGTGGTGTAAATATTCTCATCATACACATTTTATGATACCAAGGTTTAATGACCAGCTTGAAAAATTGCTCAAAATGTAAAAATAAGCTCTCACAAACTGATTTCAGCATACTATGGATTTTTGTCTGTTTTGCTCTTGGATGTGTTCCTAGTGCATAGAACCATGCCTACCTCTCAATAGATATTTGATATTTATTGAATGATTGAGTGGAGCCTAGGAAGTGATCTAAAAACAATCAGTAGAAATCATAAACCTCACCATGATAGCTCTTTGCTTAAAATCCTATAGAATATAAAAATAGCATATTTTCAGCAGGTTGTATAGAGCCCATAAGTTTTGGGCATTGCCTGCTTCTACAGCCTTATCTCTCACCACCAGTCCCTGTAGTGCATTTTACAGTGTTGTCAAAGGAAAAATGATGATTATTCCCTGCTCATCCCACATGGCTTCATTCCTCTGCAACTTCACACATGCCTCTCCCAAAGCCCAAAATATCTCTCCCACATTATCTGCATAGTAGAGAATTAACTTTCTTGCAAATCTTATAGATATAGAACAAGCATCACACTTTCCCTATTACTCTTCCTACTCTTTTCAATGTGCACAGAGTCAAACACTTCCTCATGACTACTACAGCCATTCTTCATACATCTTCCCACAGCTCCAACTCATTCCCTTGCTCACCTCTGCCTAGATTTCCTGTATTGGATTCAGTTTTAATGATTATTTTTTTTTACTTTAAAATGTTTAAATTATAAAAGTAATAAGTGCTCTTTTTTTTAAAAAAAAGTACAAAAAAGAGACATATCAACGGAAAAGCAAACATTTCTTAAACTCTGTATACCTCACATCCAGGGTTAATGACTAAAACAATTTAGTATCTGGATCACATCTCTAATGCTCAAGAAATCATATTCTTTTGTAGTTCTAGAAACACAGGTATATCTCTATCACTAGGCTGTGAGCATCTTGAGAACAGGCTGTGTCTTTTCTATTTCCCCAGCCCCTAGCACAACACATGGCACATGGAAAGTAAAAATACATGCTCTGTAGTGAGACCAAAGCAGCCATGCTTACTAAGACCACACCCCAGAGAAGAGTCTGACTATTGATGTGTGGAGGTTTTTCTGGAACTTTTATGGAATGACCTTCAGTCACCACTTATCGTTTTTTTCCAGACCATGCATTACTCCATATTGAAACACTTTTTTCATCCTATTCATTTGGGTGTACTTATAAGAATTTTCTGAAATGTATACCTATTGACTTATGTGATTGCTATTCATAATGTATTGAGAGTAGGTGATCTTGTACTGGCTAAAATGTTTATGGAAGGATGCTAGATAAAGGTATTTCATTACACAGAAACTCTGTGTATCACAATTACTAGCTGCATAATGCATAAGTAAGTGATTAGATATGCATAATCTGAAGATTCAATTTACAGAATTTAATGTCCATGAAGAAGAACGGGAAGTTGGACTTGGACTGGAATGGCTGGGTTTGAATCAGAGTTATAAACCTTAATAGTTACATGAGATTAGGACAATCCTTTATCTTCCTGAGCTACAAATTCTTAGCTCTGGAAAGATAATGATAACAACTGCCTTAAAATGTAAAGACACGTATCATTCCTTTAATAGTAGTTGTAATTATATAGCCCTTTCTATGCGCTAGACTCTGTCCTAAGCATTTTATAAACATTGGCTCATTTAATCTTCCTGACAACCTTTGAGGTATGTATAGTTACCACCAGAGTCACTTCACAGATGAGGAAACCAGAACATATTAATCAACTTGCCCCAAATCACCCAGAACATAAGCTGTGCAGCCAGCTTTTCATCCTAAGTTATATGTGTTCTAAATCACTGTGTGATCATATTTTTGGGAATATTTTATAAAATATAAATAGCTTTGTAAATGAAAAGTTCAATTATTACAAATTAATTTTTGGTATCAGCGTTCAGTTGCCTTAGTTGCCTTTCCCCCCTGCTAATAAGCTGTAGGGCCAAACATGAAAATAACCTTAGCTACTGTGATTTAATAATTTGTGACAATATTGTTGTTATTACAAATAATAAAATGTTATGTGAAAAGCAGAATTTATCTTTGCCCAGAAGTAAAGGGCAGAGGGTAAGTAGGGGTCAGTGTGGAGAAAAGTCTAAGCTGATTCATAAACCTTTAATAATATTATGCTCTTAAGCTCTTGGTCAAACATGGGTTTTGGAATTATTTGATAGTTAACAGAGTTTCTTGTTTCCAAATTCCATTTGTGTGTAAACTGAAATGAGACAGGCAGGCTGCACATTTGGCCTATGTCACACATTTTCTCTGCTTCTCTAAGCATCTTATATTTGGAAAGTTAAAGATCTTGGAGAATTAGTAAAGTTTTGCTGATATTTAAAAACCTACAACTTGTCTTACTAAATGATTTAATATGATCTAATGGGAGGACATTATTCAAGAGATAGCAATCACATAAGTCAATAGATATAAATTTCAGAAAGTTCTTATAAGAACACCCAAGTGAATAGGATGAAAAAAAGTGTTTCAATTTGGAGTAACGCAAGGTAAAACTTTGAGATTAAAATAATCCAAAATAGATTCTGGGCTAATGATAACCCTCAAGAGTCATTAAGATTTTGTTAAAAATAAAAATTTAATTTAATACATTACAGTGATTAAAAAGTCCAATAGGATGATGATTATAATACAGAAGGACAAAGGGAACAAAAAATAAAATTAAATTATACAGATCCTGCTATTAATCATCTGAGGTACCACTACTTGCAATTATTGTTACTATACCTCAAGAAAGATGTAATAGAATCCTAAGAGATATAAGAAAACATAACAGAAATCATCAATGGAAATGAGCCACCGAGGCTGTGGGTTAGGAAAACATCTAATACAGATTAGTGTGCATTAACTATTGCAATGGTAAAGGCTAAAAAGTGATTGAAATCTACAAACCCATTTTAAGAAAAAGGAAGAGAGAGGAGTGTACCCCTTGAATCTTAAGAGAAATAAATTCAGTAAAGGTAAAAGTGAGTGTAAATATATAGATTGGGAGGAAATTTAAGGGATTTATTCTCCTGATATAAAAATTCAAGTAAATTAAAAATAGATTTAAATTAATTCTCAAATGAGAAGTCTATATTGGATTGCCAAAGAAATGAAAGTTTGGATAAGAGGTATTTTTATATTTTGAAGAAAATTGGTAAAACATACTTTCACATGATATATCTCAATTTTTTATTAGAAAAATAATTATGGATCTAATTTAATGAAAAGAGGCTGGAGTTTGTTTATTACATCAGGTTGTTAAAATATTTTCATTCTTCTCTCTTTGTGCATATGGTTTTTATTGATATGACCCCAGGACTACTCTGTATCACAATTGGTTTAAACTAGATTTTTACAGTTAGAATAGATTTATGATATTGAATTTTTAAAAACACAGAAAGTATTTGGCAATGAGATAGTAGACATGTTCCTTAATTTTGAAGTGAGGTAAATTTGATGGTCAGAAGTTAAAACAGAAAGCATTGATTGAGAAAATTAATTTATTAGGAAGAGAAAGTGCAATGTCTTTGGAGTTATAAAAACTTACATTTTAATTTGGCATGTACTACTTAAATGTTTGAGCTTGGACAAATTAATTATCGTGAGCCTCTATTTTTCTGATTTATGAAATGAATTGATTATTAGGATTAAATGAATCCATGTAAAATATTTGCCCCAGTGTCTGGTGCAGAGTAAACAATAAATGTTGGCTAATAATGATATTATTGACAACTGAGGAGAGGGTGGTAAAGTGTTCTCATGAATATTCTGGTATATGAGTATATTCAGAGAATAAATTTTAGATGTCCAAATTAAGTATATTGTTCTATAGTTGTGTAAAATAGAGTCCATAGAAATAGAGAACAATTTTTCCCCTTTCATTACGCATTACAATTCACTCAGTGCCACTGGTGAAGCAGGGCATGTGGAGAAGAATTAGGTTTTCTAAAATATACTTTAAATACAACCTCCTGATGCATTTCAGACATAAAAATACAATTTTAGAAACAAACCCGATTTGGCTCATACTAAAAGTAATTGTCATTCTTGATCCTGTATCATGTTCCAAGTGCTTATTGCACATGATTTATTTTAATCTGTGCAATGACCAATTGAGGTAGGTACAACTATTATTTTCCCCATTTTATGGATGAGGGAACTGAAGTACAGAAAGTTTAGGGACCTGCCTAAGTCCATCTAGTAAGTGGTAGAACAAGATTTTGAATAGATTACACTCAAACCATGTTCTACACTATTAGAAAGGAAAACAGTAATCTTGCAAAAATGTCATGTTATCAGGGTTTTTGTAGATCCAACACTTAGAGTCAGGTCAAAATAGATAATGTAGACATTTTCTTCCAAAAAGGATGCTTGGTTTCCATTTTATTTCAGTGCAACAAAAGCATTTGAGTAGGGCCCAGTACATTATTGCCATCTGCCTCTTTCCCTTCTCTATAAAGTGTGGTTAATTATTCTTCAGCAAGATGTTTAGAAACTTAATTAATATTATTGGTTAGAGATCTTTAGATTAATGACCTAATTTTGCTCCTATTAAACACATCTGGACCAGTTTTACTGAGCTCCTATGATTCTTGGAAGGAATCTTATTCATAATAATCTCAATTTCCTTTTAGTTACTATCATAATTCTTTGGTTATACACCAACTAGGTATAAATGTCTAGGCTGGGTACTGATAGTTCAAACATATAACTCCTGTCTTTAAAGAGCTTATAATATATCTAAGGAGAAAAGACCTTTTATTGTATAAATAATAATTTTAAATAACAATTGACAACATTCAGATAATTGAAGTCATAAATGAAATATGAGTTGTTAGGATGGAACAAATACAACATCTGCCTTGATTAATGAAAAAATATTCTAAGCAACAGAATTATTAGAAACAAATATATACTTTTGTCAAATAAACATACAGTACCATAAGCTTATTAAAAGAGAAGAATATAATTTAATTTCAGATTATTCCATTTACTGAAATTATATGATATGTTTAAATAAAAGCCACCAATCTGGAATGTCTCTGACATTAAGTCAAGGCCATTCACTGTAAAATGGGTGATACATCAGCCAATGAGATTTTCATATTTTGCTGTGAAGCAATGGGAAGAAATTGAGAACAGCAAGAAATAATTCTCAATTCTGTGTGAAATTTATAAGCAACAATTCTTAACTTATTTTAGGTCAGAAACTTGAAAAAAGAGATTATCTATAGGCCATAGGAGTCTGCACATAACCAGTGCAATTTTTCAGCAGACTCTGAGAAATATTTGTTTTCCAAAATTTAAAAATACATTTTCTGCAACGATGATTTTACTATAAACAAGTTACTAGGTTTTGCACTATTAGTTTAATTTTGGATCATATTTATAATAATAAAAAAACCTTAAAAATAATCTGTTCAATTAACCCAATTCTTATATATATAAGAGACAAATAACAACCTACATTATACATTTAATTTTGCATTCTTGAAGGTGGCAGTTAGGCCTTATACTTAGACCTTCATTTATTACCATTGTCTTCTAACTAATTCAAAGAAGTAACATAATTTAAAGATCATGATCTCTTGTGCATTGCTGCCAAATTACATCTCTTAGTTGGCAACCATTGTACTTATCGTTTCCAACATGAAAATGTGCTATTAATTAGATCACTGAATCAACTCCCCTGTTGAGAAAGAAAATGATCCCCAGGGAGTAAAAAGAAAACTAACCTGCCAGTGGAGCACGTTTAATATGGGAATCCATTTCTGAGGGAGACTGTGAATCAACCCCACCAGGGCTGCACCTTTCTGAAATCCCTTAGGAATAGAAAGGCTGCCATTGTCCTTGAAAGATCTGGGTGCACTCATGCTTGAAAGCACCAGGGGAGACACTAGCATTCTTACAATTTGGTATAAGTCTCTATCATTGCATTTAGCACATTCTATCATCATTCTTGTTTGCCTGTCTCCCCAGCCAGGATGTTTGTTATAAGAAGGAAAGGGCTGAATCATATTCATCTCTATATTTCAGCACTTGGCACAATTTATAGCATATTGTAGGGGTTTAAGAAATGTTTGTAATAAATTCCTGGTTTCCTGATAACTTTTCCAATTCTATATTTCTATCTAAGTAAACCATTACTTGGAATAATTTCAGCATGTAAGATAATGCATATTGCTCATGACCAGATTCTCATTTTTTTCTGATTCTTGGAGTATGTTTATTTCCACTTCTATACAGAATATATATTTTAATTTATATTCTAAATATATGTTCTATAATACATAGAACTGAATGAATGATCACATGCTCTAAGAATAATACTTATCCTAATAAGATTTCTCTCTGAGAGCTAGGTTCTTCATTAATTTAATCTATAACAGCAAACTCAAGACATGAATTGATCAGCTGAAGGCAACTTTTCCTCAACTATGTATTTGCCAAATATGCCTCTTCTAATTTTATGCATAGAATGTTTCTGTTGTTACAGGGGATAAACGTTATCTAGGCCTTATAGGAAAGGTTAAAACACAACCATTTAACATTTTAAAATAAGAGTAATGGCTAAATTCCAAGCCAATAAAAAAGTTACATGGTCTGCATGATTTTTAATGGCTATATAGTAACAAGGAAGCTATTCAATTTGATACTTTAAATACAGTATATTTAGTGTATAATCCCCTTCATTTCTCTTATTAGCAGAGACTAATATTATTAATTTAGCATAGTACATTTTTATTTCATAATTTTGAATATATTTCTCTTTTCAAAACATCAAATGAATAATGAGTATTTTTTAATCACCAGTAGAGGTCTAGCAAATCTACTTTCTGATTATTATAGAATCCTTGGTCTAGAAGACTTGAAATAATCAAATACTTGGGTCCACTACTTTCAGCTAAGTTATAATAATCTATATTTTAGAGGTGTGAGATTGAAGCCCAAAATGGTAAGTAACAGAGCCAGGAAAAGAAGATAAATTATATCCCATGAACAATTTTTTCCTACTTTTTCCCCCCCATATGCCAGCTGGTGTTTGGTGAAATTCATGATTTTATTACCTACCCTAACCTACTTTCTTCAGCTTCAAATACTCTTTCTTTTTTAAAAATCGGTTTACATACCTGTGATATTTGGTGCCAGGCTATTTGTATCTACTGGCACTTCAACCCTCTCATCAGGGAAAATTATCAGGAATTTTATGAGATAATTTAGTTATTGCACAATGATGACACATACCCAGGAAGATTTGGGGGTGGGTGAGTTAGAGTGTTAGGTTCATTTTAAGACTTCATTAGAGGAAAAGGCAAAGATAAAACTTTCTGAGATTCTGTTAAAAACAGTCTGGTACTCAAAGTAATCAGGAATGAAACAATACAAACCTGGGAACGGTAGATGAAACCGAACCTGCTGGCCTTACGAGTCATGACACATGCCTTCTCCTTAACCTACCCCACATTAGGGAAGGCTGAGAGGAAGTGTAGCAGTTATAATGGAGTGCAAGGAATAGCCTTCAGGGTTAGAGAGCAGTAATTGTGGAGATGTTTAATTGGTTCTTTCCACTTCCATAATTTCAACTTGAGCTACCATTAATACAGTGTTGGCTTCTATTGGCTGGTATAATGATAGGTAAGAGCAGAAAGAAAATCTCTGTATTTTTATGAGCTTATGTTTACTTAAGTTAGAACTTCTCAGTAAGTCAGGATAACCTCAGTGATGAAGGGTCAATGACCTCAGAGTAATAGAATGTAGCCTATTATAACATGCCTTGTGTTAAAAAACAAAACCTCATGTAAATTTATCTTGAGGATGAGTTTAATATTTTAAAATAGTAAATATCCCAGAGTAAATGCTTCTAGACATGGGACATTGCTCCCCTGACCTTGTCTCCATCTGCTTCTCTGTCCAACCCTGTGAGAGCATATATCAGTATGTACACACACACACACACACACACACACACACACATCTCGGTATATTGAACACTGAATGAACTATGTCTTCTGCATTATTCCCCTCTCTCCCCGCCACCCAGAAGCAGTGATACCCTGAATACTACAGATGCTTAAAAATTGTTGTGGAAGAAGATAACTACACAATTTAAGTAATTTGGTAGATCTCTGGGATTCTTCAAAACCAGAATCAATAGATATAGTAGAAAAGGACATCGTAAACATATTTATTTGCCATCAAACATCAGTTTTCTAAATTATATTCCTGCATAAAGTTAATTTGCTAGAAAACTAAAATTATACATTATTAAACTTGTACATTAACTTAGTCTACAAAATCATATTCACTTAGTTGAAGGTTAATGTTCTATTTCACTTTATGGGGTTCTTTATAAGCAAGAACAGAAAAAATATATCCACATTTCTTAGAAATTATTATTGATGCCACTTTAAAAGGTTTATATACAAATTTTATCTTAGAATTTAATGCAAAAATGTTATTTCATATACATTTAACATTCTTCTGTGTTATATGTAATCAATGCATTTCCCTTTTTACTCTTGCTTCACAAGAGCTCAGAATTAAAATGTGCAAATTACAGCATTAATGTACATAGCTTGTATTTATTTCCCCTTTCTTCTCTTCTCATTAATTTCTTGCTTGGACTTTATTAACCTTATAGCAGTATGTCATTGTGATACTTTTCCACAGTTGTTTCCTTTTGAAAATTTCAATACTTTTCAAATCATTTTATCAAAGATGAGAATTATAAACAAAAAACAGTTTCTAAGTGTATTGTTATTCTTTAAATAAACAAATATTAGTAGAATTTTTAAAATAAATGATTTTGCCATATTTTTCACAGAATTAACAAAGCAAACTTAATGTTTCCTTTGGAACTTAGTCAATCTCCCACGACTGTATTGATAAGCTACCTGCTCTGTTGGAGCGCTCCTGTTTGAGCCTGCAGTGCTACAAACAATGGCATTAACCCACATGTCTTGCTTAAAAACTCCCATTTATCTTACTGGGAAATTAATTTTAAGCTTACTTGTAACTATTTAGAGATTTGCTCTCCTAGGTCACTTGTCCAATATGCCAATACACTGCTTGAAGAACTGAAGCTTAATTATAAGCCTTCTTGGTGTTAATCTTCATTATATAACGAGTCCCTATTCTCAGAAGCAGGATTTTTGGATTGGCTGCCTCAGCAGGACTAATAGACAACAAATGTTGAAGAAGAAAAATAATTGTAATAATTTCTCAGCTAGTTATTTGTAACATTATGACACTTCTTTCCAGCAATTACATTATTTTTATGAATTAAATAAATGATAAAATTTTACTATATTCCTGACAAAAACCTTTCTTAAAATAGGTGGCATCTTCATTAACACCACACACACACACACACACACACACACACACACACACACACCTTGATATGCACGAGTGAAAGAGTAGAAGGTTTTTCTTCAAGTTAGGAACAATACTAGTTAACACTACTGTCCAAAGCAGTTAGTCAAGAGAATGAAATTCTAGGTACTAATATTAAAAATGAGTGACATTATTATTGTTGGTTAATATATTAAATAGAAACAGTAAAATAGCTAAATTAAAAATCATAATAAATCTTCAGTGCATTGTCCATAGAATGACTCAAAACATTGAAAACATTTAAAACAAAACATTGTTTACTTTTTAAAAAATATATTTTTATTAATTTTAGAGAGGAAGGGAAAGGGAGAGATAGAAAAATCAATGATGAGAGAGAATCATTGATCAGGGAATTGAACTGTGACCACACCGGCTGGACTATTGTTTACTCTCTATGTACCATCAGCATAGTTGATTTTAGGCAGTGTGGCAGTAACTTTTGTTTAGGTTAGGTATGTAATTTGCATCTACTAGTATATTTACTCCTTGGGAGGAATCTTTCATACCTTTTACTGTTTTCCATTTTTCTGGTGTTTGTTATGTTTCCAAATAATCTGTTTAATAGATTTATTTGTTGATTGAGCTACCTTAGATAATATTGGTTACACCTGCTATCGTGGATGATTATTATTTATATCACCCCCATTTCTTTCTTATATTATACCAATAGCAATATGTCCCTATTTTTGGTAACGGCTTTCTACTGCAGTTTTAAATAGTATACTTATATTTGTGTGTGTGAGTTCATTCAAAAGTAGTAGCATACTTTGATTTCCTTAAGCAAGTTTTAAATGCCATAGTTATCCTATCTTCTTAACTCCTTATATGTGTACTTCTATCACCTGTTTGATGCTATTTAAATGTATTGCATGAACCACTTTATGTAGAATTACTTGCACATATATGCACATGTACATTTGTATTGTGTCATTACTAGCATGATGTTCCACCATGGTAACTGATTATTTCTGATAGTGATATTTCAGGTGACTTTTTATTTTCTGATGATTTGAAAGAAATTATTCAGTAGTATATTTTCTATTTTAGGCCTTTTAATTTCTCTTTCTAGAATCTTGATTTGAGTTTTTTATATCATCTATGCCTCTACTTAACATTTTCAATCTTTATTCTAGCTTGAATATTTCCAAATAACGTTTTACTAATTTTTTTAAATATCTTGTCTACTCATTATCTATGCTGTGTCATTTTTGGGGCAGTTCTGGTGGACTGATTTTTCTCTTTATAATGTGTTTTTCCTCTTATTTGCATACCAGGTAATATTATTATTGGATAGATGGCAAATACTGTGATTTTTTTTAACCTTTTATGTGTGATATATACAACATATATTTTAATATACACATTAAATATGTGTCTGTATAAAATATATTTATGTATAATATAAATTATACTTATATGTGTTAAAATATATAAATCATATAAAATATATATTTTACCATTTTGTATAATATATATAATATATATTACACAAAAAAGAAAATCATAGTTTCTGCCATTTCTGCCAGTTATCATTTGTATATATTTAGTCCTCTTCAGTTTATTTGGACTTTGTTCTGGAATGAAGCCACTGGGTAGCAGTTTGATCCTGTCAGGTCTTGCTTTAATCTTTGTAGGCAGGACCTAGAGAGGTATGATATTGTTGACTACAACTACATCAAAGCACATATTGTTGATGCAATAAATTGTTGATGGCTAGATCCAAAAAGATTCCATGAGTCAAGATGGCCTAAAAATTACTTGTCTCCATCATAGACAGAAAGATATAAGCCAACTTCAAAATTTTAAATTCTGGATAGATTACTACTCCTAAATTCTGACCTTTTTTTTCTTTCCTATTAAACTAGACCAGGAACACTACAATAGAAATCTATGAAAACAAACAAGCAAGCAAATAAAGAGTTTTAAGCTTAGCAGCGAACTCAATAGCTTCCTCACATCTAGCCCCTCTCCAGAGATTCCTTAGATTTTTTAGAATTAAAGTCCCAACAAGACAGCACTTCCCGATATAATCAAATTGGAGAGAAGAAAATCATGTGGATATCAGATTCAAAGTCTCTTGGTATCCTCTAACCCAACAGCTACCAAAGCTTACTAGGGTTTCTTATAGCTCTTAGAGAATGATCTACTACCCTTTTTTGTCACAAGGTAAGTATTCTACTTCCTCCACTCAATCTTCTAATTTCTGTGGTGACTCTCACTCCCTTCCTGGAGTAGGTGGTCTGGTAGATGAAGACTGAAGAGGGGTGCACCAGAACAAAATCAAGAAAAAAATAAACCAATGTTGTATAAATAGACATCATTGATATGTCCTTTCTTTTCTACATAGTTACATGGTTTCCTTTAAAACATAGAAAAACAAAGACAAATTTATGTTCAAACCACTTAGAATTTAAGAATGTGCCTGTGTGTGTGTGTGTGTGTGTGTGTGTGTGTGTGTAAATTAGCTTTGTGCCATAGATATTTTTGTGAGCCCTGTAAAACAATATATCTGATTGGTGTTGACAATGGCTAAATAAACTGCTTCTGTGTGTGTGTGTGTGTGTGTATGTGTGTGTGTAAATTAGCGTTGTGCCATAGATATTTTTGTGAGCCCTGTAAAACAACATATCTGATTGGCGTTGACAATGGCTAAATAAACTGCTTTCTATAAACCAGATTTTGTATTTGGTAAACAGAAATAAAGCCCGTGCTTTCTTGAACAATAAGTACCTTTGCTTTGCACAGAGAGCTTCTCCCAGGAGTCTGCCCTGTGCCATGACTCAGCCCTCTCTGTGGACAGGAGATTGCTGTCTGCTGGATGTTTTTAACAGGGCTAATTAAGTTCAACCACAAATCCTCTTTATTAAAGATTTCACACTGAAATATCTCTAAACATGCAATAGGATGCTATTATTGAAAAGCCTTTGTTTCTAATCACAATGCCAGGGTGATAATTGAAGACAGTAGAAAATGCCCTCATGCAGGTAAGGATTCAGAACCCTCACTATCTGCTAAAAGTCCTTCTTTTTATTATTAGCATCCAAATTCTCACAATGCAAATCAATCCATTAGATGTTTGAGTTGATTCTGTTATTATTATTATTTTAATGTTATGTATAAGCTATACTAAAATATTTGTCTTGAGAGACCTATTGTTGAAAATTAGTGTGCTAGATTACATGAAAATATTGCAAAGCCATTTCTGGAAAGATTAAGAGTGGGGAAATAAAATATATCTTAATTGGAATCTATTATATTTTACGTGTCTATTCTAAAGTCTTCTTTTCCACAGTTTTTAAATAGAGGAATTTTGTTTTGATACCTAAGAATTTCAGCCCAGGCATTTCCTCAGGTTCTCTGTGAAGTCAATTTAAAAGTACATTAGCAGGACATGTGGATTTAGTCAGGAAATCAAGATGTGAAATTTTGAGCATATTTCTCCAAAGGTAGCCTCTTCAAATAATGGCTGTGAAAGTCATTTATTCCAGCCCAACACAGTTCCACATATTGTAACAGTACTATGTGCTCCAACTCATTTAACAGCTTTTTAATTCAGTAGTTATTCAGATTTAATAGAGCCATTTCTTCATCATTTTGCATTTAGTGATAAATGGTGCCAGAATTTATGATAAATTAAACTGCAAAGGACCATGCTAAAGTTATCTTAAGGGTTTCACATAAAAGGAATCGGTACCTATTTTGTTCAGAACAGCCACCTGAAAGTTCATGCGGCGAGAAGAGCTTCTTACTGGGTATAAACTATGAGATCTATTTGAAAGTTAAGTTTTAATTATACATTTCCCTCACCACTTACCATTGGCAGTGGCCACCCAGCTGAGGGACTGGGACACGGATGCTTTAAACTAGGGGTTCTTTCTTGTTTTAATATTGATTTAACAAGTGGAAGAACATTCCTGTTGAAGCTTTGATGAAAATCCTGACATAACAAGCCACCAGATACAGGGGGCAACTTTTTAAAAGTTTGGTGAAGAGATGAGGCATCAAGGGGCTTTGGAAGAGATAAATTGGGCAGGGCCAAGTGGTGGGAGATAGGAAAGGTGTACTTGGACAGCCCTGCCAATTACTAGCCCTATTATCATCCCTCCTTCCCACTAACGCACTGACTTAACAGGTACCACAAAGGCAGACGAGGGCTGAATTCACAGGCCTCTTCCTTTCTTTCCCTCCTTCCCAGAGGCACATTTTCCCTCACCACTTACCATTGGCAGTGGCCACCCAGCTGAGGGACTGGGACACGGATGCTTTAAACTAGGGGTTCTTTCTTGTTTTAATATTGATTTAACAAGTGGAAGAACATTCCTGTTGAAGCTTTGATGAAAATCCTGACATAACAAGCCACCAGATACAGGGGGCAACTTTTTAAAAGTTTGGTGAAGAGATGAGGCATCAAGGGGCTTTGGAAGAGATAAATTGGGCAGGGCCAAGTGGTGGGAGATAGGAAAGGTGTACTTGGACAGCCCTGCCAATTACTAGCCCTATTATCATCCCTCCTTCCCACTAACGCACTGACTTAACAGGTACCACAAAGGCAGACGAGGGCTGAATTCACAGGCCTTTCCTTTCTTTCCCTCCTTCCCAGAGGCACATTTTGAAAATGATAAAGAGATGTGATTCCTTGACTGAAATATTAAAAATGGTTTGCAGCCATTAACTTCACCATTTTCCAGACATGGGAAAGTGTATCCACTAGCTTAATTAGGTTTGTCCTCCCTGCTCATCGATACTCTCAGGCAGGCCGGTGAGCCAAACAAGCAAGGCGAACTCTGTGAGGACAGGGACCAGCACAAAACTATGCAAATGAAAAACTGTCCTTAAGGTTAAAAACCTGTAGGTCACTTTTGACAGCTAACGGGAGAGCAGGGAGAACCAGCCCACAAACATGTTTATTTGCACTGGAAGTTATGTTTGGAACCCCAAACAACCATGAATAACATACATGTGTCCATAGCTCTGCAGGCATAATACATTTCCCTCACCACTTACCATTGGCAGTGGCCACCCAGCTGAGGGACTGGGACACGGATGCTTTAAACTAGGGGTTCTTTCTTGTTTTAATATTGATTTAACAAGTGGAAGAACATTCCTGTTGAAGCTTTGATGAAAATCCTGACATAACAAGCCACCAGATACAGGGGGCAACTTTTTAAAAGTTTGGTGAAGAGATGAGGCATCAAGGGGCTTTGGAAGAGATAAATTGGGCAGGGCCAAGTGGTGGGAGATAGGAAAGGTGTACTTGGACAGCCCTGCCAATTACTAGCCCTATTATCATCCCTCCTTCCCACTAACGCACTGACTTAACAGGTACCACAAAGGCAGACGAGGGCTGAATTCACAGGCCTCTTCCTTTCTTTCCCTCCTTCCCAGAGGCACATTTTGAAAATGATAAAGAGATGTGATTCCTTGACTGAAGTATTAAAAATGGTTTGCAGCCATTAACTCCACCATTTTCCAGACATGGGAAAGTGTAACCACTAGCTTAATTAGGTTTGTCCTCCCTGCTCATCAATACTCTCAGGCAGGCCGGTGAGCCAAACAAGCAAGGACAGGGACCAGCACAAAACTATGCAATGAAAAACTGTCCTTAAGGTTAAAAAGCTGTAGGTCACTTTTGACAGGTAATGGGAGATCAGGGAGAACCAGCCCACAAACATGTTTATTTGCACTGGAAGTTATGTTTGGATCCCCAAACAACCATGAATAACATACATGTGTCCATAGCTCTGCAGGCAAAACATTCGCAAGGGGGTGAAGAGTGCAACGTGCATTTTTTTTGGTGAAATTGACATTTTTATTGTTTACATTAGAGTCTCTGAGTTAGAATTTTCCTATTACCTCATGATTGTTATCATTTTATCCGTCCACTATGAAGCACCTTTAAATGAGAAGCTGTTATGTGAGAGGTGCTGGGCATACAATGATGAAAGACATGGTCACTTCTGCTGAGAAATACCTGGTGTAGGCGATCCCTTTGGCGGTCGAACGACCCTTTCACAGGGGTCGCCTAAGACCATCCTGCATATCAGATATTTACATTACGATTCATAACAGTAGCAACATTACAGTTATGAAGTAGCAACGAAAATAATTTTATGGTTGGGTCACAACATGAGGAACTGTATTTAAAGGGCCAGAAGGTTGAGAACCACTGGAAAGGAACATAAGAACACTTTTGAAAATCAGTCTAAAACTCCTTAGCCCGACCCATACCATGCTTGGCCTCTTTTCTTACTGTCAAAATTTGTGAGTGAATTCATGTGTGTACATCTTCCCATACATTCATCACAATCGATTGCTCTTTCTGTAGTTGTACCAATCAGTATTAAGTGCTACTTCTGTGTCAAACAGTGTGCTGGGCACTTTACAGACTCATCCTGCTTCATAAAGGAAAAAGAATGATGGATTGTGAAACTGGATGTTCTGATAAAAAAACTAGAGGTAAATCACTTCATATTTCTATTTTAAGTATTCGAAATGAGGAGAGTTCACTCTGAAGCCCTGTTGTGCTGTAACAAATCAATAAAATTGTGAGAACGGATGGTTTCCTAAGTGTTTCATGAGGAAAATATTAATGCCTAGTATCGGTAACCCTAACTTTCTCTGTTCTATGGATACCTGTTAAGAGAAAAAGGATTGACTAACAGAGTGCTTAAAGAAATTAACTTCATTTTCAACAGATGGATTAAATTTGGGGACTAAAAATGTGATAGTTCTTTATAAAAAATTATAAAGAACATATGTGTGAAAACAATTTTTCAAGATAGGGACATTTTTGATTTCTTAATTTCCAAAAGGTGTTTCTTTAGCTACACATTTTAAATAGATGAGTATTTGGCAGATTAATATGATGATTTTACACTCCTACAAAGATTGGTACAAATTTTAACTGTAATAAAAATGCCAATTTTAGGAGCAGCCTTATACACACTTAACCTGAAAACAGAACGCTGAGGATTTTGACTCATTAAATTGCCCACTGCACTGTCCAGAGCCACTTGTCCACCTTCTTGTTGTGTATGCCGCTTGTTATATATATTTTTTTTCTGGGCTGTTTATTCCGCAAAGGGCATTTGCAAAAGAGTTGGAAGCACTTTTTAGTAGTAGGTCCTTCTCTAGCTGAAGTTCATGCCCCTTGGTTCTCATATTTAACAGAAGCTCAGATAGCCTGCAGCATCTGTCCTTTTGGTTCCCTTCAGGATTGTGTACATTTCTTTGTCATATCGTCATTTCTCAAACCACAGGTTTTCTTTAAATAGCAGCCTTGTCCCGGTAGAATTATGGTGAACTGTAATGCTATAATTTGAAGAATATCCCACTTCCAAGTGCATCATCCTAATTGACTTGAATATTTGAGACATATATTTTAACGTCTTTCTCTGTTAAGAGGCAACAGAGTATGACCATGCTTCTGCAAGGAAATAAAAAAGGAAATATTGTTTATTTTCTGTTCATATTTGCTTAGTGTGTCCAGTTTCATTGATTGTGTAACAACACAACAGGTCCAAAAATAATTAAAACACCAAACAGAAAATGAGGCCACCAGATAAAAGGTAAACAAATAGACAAAGAAACTGAAAAATGTAGCCACTTATTTTTTAAAAGTGGTATTTATATATATTTTTATAGCATTGTGTAGACATATTCCAAATAAGTTACAAATACACAGATGCCTGCATCCCCTATAAATAAATAAATAAACCACTGTTTATATCTATCATTTAGAACAAAGAGAAATTCCAGAAACATGAAATTCACCTGAATTTCACTTCATCTGTCCCTAGGTTTAGAAAGGTTACCTGAAACATAATAATTCTAAAGAGCTTATTAGAATTACATGCTGTTTTTCAACCCAGGGAAATTTGACTCTAGATGTTTAGATTTTAAGAACCAGAACACTGTTTCCCACTTTATTTTTTACACACATGCCAACAAAATATCTACAGAAGGTGAAACAATGTCTCACTCTTTATCTGGAGGCTGCGATGAAGTCTAATCAGACCTGAAGCCTGTTACTTTTTATGCGTTCAGATTTTCTGTAGGCACATTTGTAAACGGGGAAATCTCTTGAGATTCTACCTGCTCAGTTTCAGGGGTTTTTGTGCTTTCTTTCACAATGAATTGCAGAATGCCATTTAACTTCAAGGTTTCTAATTGTGCAACTGCGCCGCTACCCACCTTTTTATTGACCACCTTTCCTTGTTTTTTTGTTTCACCAGCAAGATTCTCACCTTGCTGCACATTCTTTTAACTTGACCATCAATACATAAAGTCGAGAAATCTTTCTCAGTCCTGATGCTTACAGCAGCATTTCACTTATCACTTCTTTCCATCCTCAGAGGGAAGCTCTATCTGAAGTGGCTGTTGATGGTGTCTTTACTGCTGTTACATGGAAGCCTTTTTTGAATACTATCATTGAATGCTTCCTGAAGCTCAGTAAAGTATTGTCAGTTTGGTCAGCAATATTTATGTTTCTTTGCCTCAGTGTCTCTCTCTCCCTCTCTGCTTCTGTCCTCTATTTTCCCCTTTCTTTTAAATATGTGACAGTGAAGTTGTTATGGGCTCACAATGTATTTGAACAAATATGAATATATTTTCTTTTGGACTCTGTATTCTAATTTATGTAAATTACTGTTGCTTTTTTGTCCACCATAATCATTAAATATATTTATATGTTTCACTTAAAATAAATTTATACATATATATGCATATACATGAATATGCATATATGTATATATTTGTTCCCTTGTAGAAAGAATGTAATTTTTATCGAATTATCTCTACTAATATATAAAGTGCTCAAAATAGCAAGAATTATAAAATATATATAGCATTTAAAATAAATCTGTAAAATAGACAAATATATACATATACATTTTATATATAT
>NW_005354385.1:15965440-15974180 GCF_000412655.1 Myotis brandtii | reverse complement strand
TAGATCAGTGGTTCTCAACCTTGGCTGCACATTAGAATCACCTGGGAGTCTTTTTAAAATCCTGATTTCTGGGCCTCATCCTCCGGAAATTCTGTTTCTTTGTTATGGGGTGGGGCCACAACATTAGTAACAAAGAAACAGAATTTCCAGAGGATGAGGCCCAGAAATCAGGATTTTAAAAAGATTCCCAGGTGATTCTAATGTGCAGCCAAGGTTGAGAACCACTGATTGGAATTTTAATTTCTATTGAGCCAATTATGTATTTCAACACATTTGTATAACTTCCAAAAATATCTTATAATCTCTTTTCATAAACCCCAACAGAGCCAAAATCAGGCATGCAATATTTCCCCAAATATTCGTAGAACACAGTTGCATTATTTTCCCCTTAAGCCAAGTTTTGGCTGTATCATTTAAATAATTATGGAATAAATAGTCATATCTATTACATACCAAGGTATTTTTTTGTTCCTATAATTTATGAGGTTTTTTTGGTCATTTCATATGCTAAAGATCCTTTGAACTTTTTATTGAAAATATGTGTATTAATAATAAAAATGACAATGTCTTTCAAGAAATACATTTCCTTAGTAGCTAAAAGTGTTGGTATCAGATTCATGTATCATGATTAACAGCTTTGGTAGGGCTCATGTGATGATAGAATATAGAACAGAGTCAATTATTAAAAGCTGTGCTATTTTTCAACTCTCAGTTTCTTTCTTTTGGACTCTGTACTCTAATCTATGTAAATAGAGAGGGGACAAATAGACAAAAATAAAATTTAAAATCCTATATAATAAAACCCCAATATGCAAATAGACCAAATGGCAGAACGACTGGTCGCTATGATGCACACTGACCACTAGGGGGCAAACGTTCAACACAGGAGCTGCCCCCTGGTGGTCAGTGCGCTCCCACAGGGCGAGCGCTGCTCAGCCAGAAGCTGGGCTCACAGCTGGTGAGTGCAGCGGCAGTGGTTGGAGCCTCTCCCACCTCCGTGGCAGCAGCAGCAGCGCTGAGCAGCAGCGAGCTGAGCAGTAAGGAACAGCGAGCTGGCGGGCGGTAAGGAGCGAGGGGTCCCGGATTGCGAGAGGGCACAGGCCAGGCTGAGGGAACTCCCCCACCTTCCCTGTCCATGCACCTGACCTCTAGTATGTCAATAAACAAAGTTAATTTTTAACTTAGTCTAAATATATTTAAATATGAAAATATATGATAATTTAAGAAAATATTTTATTCAGTCCATTGTGAATATTTAGTTATAATTTAATTTCACTTACTTCAACTATAAAGACAAAGGTTTATTTTAAAATTCATAAAATACATTTTCATGGAGATGAAAATCTAACTGTAATATGAAAAACATAGACTTTTTCTATGATATTCTAAATTAATTAAAAAGAATAGAATTTAATGTAATTGGGTATTCACAACTAATAATCTTAACTATAAATCCCAGCCTTTTAACTTATCAACAGGATTTAATCTTTTAATGATTTTTGTATTGAAACATGTTAAACAAACAACAAAATTTTGGGAGGTAGCACTCTTTCACTCTGAATCCAGTAACAAGAAGCAGTAAATTCAAAGCCAGTGTATATGCAGCAACATCTTGAATGTTTCCAGCCAAATTTTTGTTAACTACTATGAACAGGGTACTTAGGAACCACATAACATTATTTCTTTGATATTTTATTTATTTGGTAAAATGTACTTTTGAGTTCTTATCACTTGTTAGATATTATGAGAATAGATGAAAAAGGAACCTATTCAATGGTATAAAGCTACATTTCTATACAAAATGGAGAAAGCTGCAGAGGAAAAATGTACAAACACCACACACACACACACACACACACACACACATATATATATATGTATATATATAATTTCTCTCTTTTCGCCCTTCCATTCTGCCACTCTCTATAGTACTGTAGTGATCAGTCAAAAATTTGGTTTACAGTCTCTTTAAAATTTTGGCTGCTTAAATTACCACCTGCAATGCTCTGAACGCTATGGATAATAAAATCATTGAAAGGATGCTCACTCTGTTATATGCTGTGAATTTTGGAGCCTGTATATGTGAGGATGATAGAAAGAAGTGAGTAATTGTGCATAATAAGTCACTGCATGGGAGAAAGAAAGTGGAGATAGAGGCTTCAGACACGCGCTTTTATCACGGGCACTTGGTCTTTGAGCATCGAAGACCTTTAATTATGCTCTATTCCTCATGATGGCGGGAGGACATCCCCACCAGGACAGTTCCCTGGCTTTCACAAGGAGTTTTAATGATTTTACTTCCAGGTAGACTCCTGAAGGGAAGCACTAAAAATGAGTATATAGCACAGTAGTGTCATAAGGAACAATTGTAAATTGTACTTTGTAATGAGTTATCTGTAAATAAAGACACATACATCTATCAGGAACACTTTTAAATAATGAGACCAATTTGAGATTATGTGTCCTGAAATTGGCAATTTCAGTTTCAGGAAAGAAAATGATTCGTAAAATTGCATCTTCCTCATTGAAAGTGAATGACAGAAGAAGAAAAAAAGAGCTTATTGCAGCCTATGAGGCAAAAACAAAAACAAAAAACCCTTATTTGCAAGACACTATGTAATTGTTTTAATTTCACTTACCAAGCCATTTGCTTTGACATTTCTTCATGATAGAAATGAGATAATTTAGGTAAATAAGTATATATGCTAAATATTTTGAAGAGGTTACCTGACTTGTACAAATATATTTAAATTAAGGTTTTGATATGACACTTTTAAATATAGGTAAAAAGACACATTTATCTATTTTATTAAACCCCTGTAAAGTTTTCTTTAAATGCTAGATTACAGTGTCAATGATTTCCTTACACGGATAGTGGTCCTGTTTTCCTCCTAACACAATTATATTAAATTTTAATGGCATCAATTATAATATCTAACTGGTATCTGAAAGCTTGTGGAGAGCCCAAAGGTTTTATACAAATTTATATGTATAAAGCTCTCACTGATATATTTTGCCAGTAGATATTTTACCTTGAGTAGTCAGCGCTGCAAATCCCTTCCCACAAAAGATTAAAAACATCCTCCTATTACATCTAGAGATTTCTTTTTGTTATTCAAAGCCATGAATAAATTTAGGAAAATGTATATGATTTTAATGCCTTAAACCAGAAAGCTTTCTTGATTCCTATTAAAAAATGGAATATTTAATGTTTTTCTTCTTCTGTGGTACTTTTTTGATATGTAGCAAAGAACAAAACACATTCTCAGAACATATAAAACAAAAAACTGTGTTTGAAGTATTATAATAAAACAACCTCCTTCCTTTAATGCTAAGTCCCTTTTTAATGAAGATCTCTGGCAGCTCTTGAATGTATAACTAGTTTATATCATGGGATGAAGCTGTCTGTTCTGATGATTGACATGAGCCCACATTACAATGTGATTCTGAAAATTAGTCCATAGAGGTCCTTTTCAGGTACTTCTCAGACTGAGAGCTGCCCTCCAACTACAGTAGAGCCTTTTTAACCCCACTCATTGGTATTCTAATCTGGAAGTGTGTCCTGCCTTTTAAATAACTCAGGCATTCAGGCTCATACCCCCCTTGACACATTACTTAGCCAAAGGATTCAAATGAGATTCAAGAAACATGCAGTACAGCACAAAGGGATTGGAATATGCACAATTAATAATCACACAGTTAATTCATTTTTAATGCAAGGAGTATTTCTGAAATTTCACATTCAGATTGTAACACAAAGTAGTAGCTGTCTACCCTGATTACATTTCTAAAATTCTAAAATATAGACACAATTCTTAAGTAATTATTTTTATTTTAAACAGATTCACCTAAAGGCATACCTTTAAGTAACATTAAGGTTATGCCACAAACTGATGAAATTTGAAAATAGGATTCCTTTCCATCCAGGTATTGTGTGATTAAATAAACACTTTGAGAGTCTTTACAAGAATAGGAAGAAAGTACATCTTTGATTAGGAAGGGCTGCAGTGGGGTTTTGATTATCTTGGGTCAAAGCCAACCAACTGCATTACACAGGGCAATGTTTTGTTTCTCTCACAGTTTTCTTTTAGATAAGTATTCTTATATATCCAGTGTTAAAGATCTTCCTGCCAGTGTATGTAGTTCATTGCAAAAAGAATGTCAGTAGAGCTACAACAATTCCAAGATTTTATAAATATAGCCAAGAAGACAACAAGCTATTGAATTAATAATTAGGTGCTAGTTTTTTTTCTATATTTCAACACTAAGTAAATGCATTCATTTACCATTTATACATTGCATGTCTTCTACATGCCAGATTCTGGGGATTAAAGCCATGAACAGAAGAGGCGAAGTCAAGCTCTCATACAACTTATATTCTACTTCATAAATAAATGATTATAATAAATTCAGAGAATGATAAGTGCCATAGAGAAAAATTGAGCATGGTAAGAGAATGGAGTGATGGGAGAAGTAGAGGAGAGGGACAAATCATAGGAAGGTAGAATTTAAGGGAGAGATTTGAATGAGCCATGAGGAAACATGTGGTGGGGGTACACTTGGTTGATTAAAGAGCAAGGACATAGGCCTCAGGAGGTCATGAGCTTCCCAGGTTAATAGAAGCCCAATACAGCTGGATCAAGAGTGGAATGAGCAGAAGTGTCTCACAATCAATTGGTTCATCATTTGTGAGCCTAAATGGGCCATTGGCGTGGCCTAACACATTACATCATATATGTTGATCTACTGGGCTTGTCCTTACAGAAATAGCCTGGGAGTCAAGCGGATGCAACATACAGACAATATTGCAAGGAATTTAATTAAGTGGTAAAAATATTTTTATCAGCCAGCTGCATCAGCTATCTGAGGTAACTATTGGGTGGGTTATAGCTTCAATATTAGTATGTAGTATGTATTTTTAAATCATTTATACTTTACTATGATTTGCAGTCATATCAATGGAAGATTCCCAGATAATATGAATTCTGTAATTGGGCAAGTCATCAATACTTTTGTATCAGTAATTTTCCAAAAGATCCAGTACTTCCCATACCTTCTCTTCCCTTCACCACCATCCTCATCACACTCTATCCTGATAGAAAGAATGAAAATTGACATTTGATGGGAACCAGGGTGAGTACAAACCTTAAAAATAGTTGGCATATTTTTGTTATATTTGTAGAGTGGAAGTCTATGTTATTTAATTAGATGGACTAGCTTTTTTTGTCATACACACAATGTCTTCAGACTCTAGTTTGGAAAAGTAGTTCCAGGCAGGCTAGTTGCCAATGGCTTCTCCAATCTATTTGTGAAAATGTATACCAATTTTTGGTATTTGTTTAAAAGTTTCCTAAGCTAATTCATTGCTGGCTGCCTTCTTTTAGTTCTATATTTTATTTTTCTTCTATTTTTCCTTGACTCTTTTTCTTTCCTCCCCTCCCCTCCCCTCCCCTCCCCTTCTACCCTCCCCTCTCTCCTCTCCTCCTGTCTCCTTTCATTTCCTTCCCTTTCTGATAAATTACTGGAATTGGCACATGACCTTAACCTGGACCACTAATACCAGTTTTCAAGCATGAATAGTTCTCAATCTTTGAACCACAGAGAAATATGAACTAGTTTTATTTAATGTCTTACTTTTACTAGTGTCCTGAAAGGTGAAATCATTCATGCACAGGTAATTGTTCCAGTGAGATTCCTTGATCTTCTTCATGTATGATTGCAATTTATAAATACCAATTGGGTAATTGCTGGGAGAGGTTTAAAAAGCAAATGTGTCTAATGCATGGTTAATATATTGTACTCCCAATTGATTGTATTATTTACAATGTTAATGAACCTGATATTCTTTCTCTCATCAAGGGCAGCATTAGGTTTGTCTAATGCTCAGTAGTTTGACCAGTGCTTGATTTTGCCTGGAAGAAGGAGAGGTAGGAAGGTTAGCTCTCTCTCTCTCTAATACGGTATCCTCTACAATACTATACACAACCCATATGCTAGTCTAGTGCACAGAGCTCAAATTAGGTCATAATCATGAATGCCTAGAATACAAATTTGAGAGATGTTTCAATATCAAATTCTCAATATCATTTCTCTTAATAAACTCGAATCTTTGAAGTAAGATGGCAAAAATTGTGTAGCAAGAAGTACACAAAACTTTTATATTCATTATATCTTTTAGAAAATCAACCCATTTAAAAAATGGTTGTCAATAGTGATTTATAAGGGGGTAAGATAAATTAAAATTCTTTCAGCAGAAGTTTCCCCTTGCAGATAGTTTCAGGCCTAATGTCAAAAGTGAACATTTTATTACCTATAAATATGTACCCATTGGTATTTCCATTACCAAATATTAACAAATGGCTATAAAGAAAACAAACAAAAACCAAACCAAAGCAAAAGTTAAAAAGAAAATACTCTACTGCCTAAAAGATTACTGGTCATTTGAAGGGGAAGTAAGAATATTACCCCAATGTCAGGAAGCAGATTGAATAAGATCAAATGTAATTTTACCCTTTCCTTTCGGAGGGCACTACCAGATCTCCAAAGTAAGAGAGAAAGGGGAATTTGTGTGGCTTTCTTCTGGAAGCGTCATACTCCTTGTATCAGTCTCTACACAACCTCAGTTAGTGCTTGTGAGTCAAAGAGCAGACCTACAAGGTGTTTTACCCATGCGACTTTGCCTATCCATACCTGTTTCCTAGAGCAGATCATAAATGCCCAGGGAGACAGAGTGTTTGAGAGTATCTTCTTACCAAATTGTGATACAAGGCCCTCTGAGGAAGCCAACCGTCTTGGAGATCTTCAAAAAGCAATTTAACCTCCCTTTCTCCTACACATCTTTAAAGGAAATAGCTGAGTTAAATGAAAATGCCAAGTATGGAAAAGGAAAAACATTATTTAGATTTTTCCTGTTTTAATTTCACTAATGTTTGTTGGGGAAATGTTGTCTAGAAAGACAATGCAATTGCACTCATCCTATATAATAAAAGGTTAATATGCAAATCGACCAATCATCAGAATGACTGGTTACTATGATGCACACTGACCACCAGGGGGCAGATGCTCAACACAGGAGCTGCCCCCTGGTGGTCAGTGTGTTCCCACAGGGGGAATGCCTTTCAGCCAGAAGCCCAGAAGCCAGGCTCACTGCTGGGGAGTGCAGCAGAGGTGGCGGGGGCCTCTCCTACCTCCACAGCAGTTGCAGCGCTGAGGAGCAGCCAGAAGCTGGTGGGCTCAAAGCTGGCGAGTGCATGGTGGCGGGAGCCTCTTCCACTGCAGCAGCAGCGCTGAGGAGCCCTCCGGGGATGTCCACCTGCCAGTGGGAGCGGACCTAAGCTGGCAGGTGGATATCCTCCGAGGGCTCCCAGACCTCCCCCACCCCCCTTGCAGGAATGTCTCACTGGGCTTCTAGTTGTTTATATTTAGGAAAGGTAAGGATCTCTTTACTAGTGTAGCCTCCCTAATTATCACAACAAATTTAATAATACACAGGCTTACAAATGAGCTGGCATAGCATACAGATTAGAAGCGATCCATTTATAATTAAATCCATTTACAGATTTCTACCCGAAGGAGAATTGTACCATGAGATAGTAAAGGTATGTACTTACCACACTCTGCCTGCAGATAAAGACTCAATGTGGTACAGAAGACATTTGAATAAGAAAACAGATTTTTTTTTAACTAGAGGATATAATTATGCTAGTCATTTTTTATTGTCCATTCTCTCTACTTCTATATTTGTTAAAGACAAGGTGACTTTGGGAAATTTTCTATTGCTCTTTAGTTTTATATTACATTTTCTATTTCTCTTGAGACTTATGTTGTCATTTTTCCAAAAATTTCAAAGTACTTTTCCAAAACTTATGAAAAAATAATGGAGAAAAAGAGATGTCAAGATAGTAGTAGAAAGACATTCACCAAAGTACTTGACTGAAAAAAAACACACACACATAATCTTTTCTCTGCATTGACCCAGTCACTGTTCTTGACTCAATTTTTATATTATTATTTTTTAAAGTTTATTGTTGAAAGTATTGCTTATGTCCCCCTTTCCCCCCATTAACCTCTTCTAGCTAGCCTCTGCCCCTGCCCCAGGGGTCTTCACCACCCTATTGTCTGCGTCCAAGGGGTATGCATATATGCATACAAGCCTTTTAGTTGATCTCTTCCCACCCACCTACCTTTATTTAGCTTATTCAAGCCAAATTTCAAAAACACTGATATGCCTTCAGGACTTAACTTTGAAAAGAGAGCTTATCTATCAGGACTGTTAGTTGGAGTGATAGGCTGATTTGAGGTTCACCATTAGCAGCAAAACAGTACATTGATCATCAAGTATTTCTCTTCAGCAACTTCTTACTCTAGTTGCTTTTATGGTTTAAGGCAGTATTACCAGAAGACTCCTATTATCTGAGAGAGATATTAAATTAATAATTTAGATCCCATTGATACATTAATTAAAATGCATCAAACACTTAACATGAATTCTACAAAATACTAAGTACAATAGTATTTGTGAACGAAATAAAATTATGTCAATAACTCAAAATTCATGTGATCTAAGTTTTCTCATATAATAAGCACCGACCATTTATAACATGTAGACGATATAGAGTATTTTATCAATGTTTGTGCATTTAGTTTGTAGCTCACATCTTTATCATTTTAAAAAAAATATATTTCATTGATTTTTTACAGAGAGGAAGGGAGAGGAATAGAGAGTTAAAAACATCGATGA
>NW_005354385.1:15961033-15965311 GCF_000412655.1 Myotis brandtii | reverse complement strand
ATTGATTTTTTACAGAGAGGAAGGGAGAGGGATAGAGAGTTAAAAACATCGATGAGAGAGAAACATCGATCAGCTGCCTCCTGCACACCCCCTGCTGGGGATGTGCCCGCAACCAAGGTACATGCCCTTGACCCGAATCGAACCCGGGACCCTTGAGTCCGCAGGCTGATGCTCCATCCACTGAGCCAAACCAGACAGGGCACGTCTTTATCATATTTTTTCCGTGCCTGCCCAAGCCTTGAGAACTAGCTCATGTTATTTGACTACTCACATTGTATTCAATTGTTGATCTATTTTTAGGTTATTTGAATGTAAATGGTACACAAAGGAGTAAGTGTTATCTTTGGATTATCAAGATTTCTCTTCTTAGCAGAAATGACAAGTAGTGCCTGTTGCTCGCATTTAAAAATCACCTTGATTTGATGGTACTCTTGGGTACAATTTCAACTCTCCCATTTTGGAGAGCTTTTTCACCATAAATACATTTTAAAACACAGAATGAGGTGATTTGGCCCATTTTGCTATGTATATAATTTAACCTTCAAAAGATTATGGTCTATGGAGCAAACAGGTTAATAGGAAGGTTTTAAAAAGACATTTTTTCATCTGATGGGACATAATCATACCTAAGGAGCTGTTATGGTCCATTGTATAAATCCTTCAAATTTATTGGCCCAAAACACAGTAATGGATCCTGCAGAGCATTGAAAATCTATCATGTTAATACAGCTGCTACATATGCAGAGTATGACATTTATTCTCTCATCCACACCTTAGAGGATTTCTATGTAATTCTCATATTAATAGGCCTGATTCCTGTTCCTCAGATGGGATGCTTTGCCAAGCTCAGTAAAAGCATCTCAGGATTTGCATTGAAATCAATGAAGATAACATATTCTTGCAAAACACTGCCAGGTCTAACAAAAATATTTGCTTTTTCAGAATTCCCAGAGGAATCACACCACTTCAGGTTTGTAAAGCAACAAAGAGCTTTTGTAAAGTTATTAGTTTACAAATCAGCACCTGAAATCTTTCAATTGAATCCAGCTAAATGCCAAGGTACAGTCCCTTCAAAACGCCTTTCATTGATGTTGACAAGATTGGTTTTGTTCTGAACACATATGTATATTTCTGCTTTTATAGACTGATGGGTCTTTCTGGAAAGCCTAAGATGCTCTCTATCACAATGTTCAGTTTCTCTTAGCATTATTTCCTTCCTCTCCACGCAGAGCTGTAAAACCAAAGGCCATGGCAATGCCATTTATGGTCACTCAGAATACAGATCTGCAATGTCAGAGAACCCTTGATCCTAATCTGTGTCTGTCCTTAGCTGCACAGACATAATAGAGACTATAAGTGGAGCCCACATAGGGTATAATTATGTTTATATTATAACCTATGTATAATATACCCAAATCTACCCAAATCATAGGACCTCCGACAGAATAATGGTAGTGGTTGAAGGAATATTCCTACATAGTTTACTCTAACCAGAAAGGAACACCACTTTGGCCTTGCTCAGTCTCCAGTGATAGGCTGCCTTGAAAATGGAATGATCTTGAGCAAGGCATCTGGGCAGACCCTAAAGGATCTGACAGCTGCAGGCTGTGTGAAGCAATTCTTCTTTGAGTAGACATCGGAAGATGCACCTTGATGCCTACAACTGACAATTCTTTGCACCACTTGAATCTATTTCTCTGTATGGGGGTAGGGGCGGGGGACAACAATCCTCCAAATGCTGGAGTATTTAGAATACTTACTTTTCCCCAGTGAACAATTTTCCAAGTAAATGGTTCAGTCCCTTGTATACTTTCCTAGTTCTGCTCTACAGGCAGGCTAAATCTTGTGCCCTTTTGGAATATGGTCTCATCCCTCTCTTATCAGACCCAGTATACCTCAGCTGACCCAACCTTACATATACTAGTAGACCAATAGTCAGGAGTGCAAGTGGTGGCAGTTGCTAGAGACAATGTTGCCTTACCGGGAATAAGCCTCTGCATTGTCTAGGACAGCGGTTCTCAACCTGTGGGTCGCGACCCCTTTGGCAGGCGAACGACCCTTTCACAGGGGGCACCTAAGACCATCCTGCATATTTACATTACAATTTATAACAGTAGCAACATTACAGTTATGAAGTAGCAACGAAAATAATTTTATGGTTGGGTCACAACATGAGGAACTGTATTTAAAGGGCCAGAAGGTTGAGAACCACTGGTCTAGGAGGTTCATTATCTGTTAACAGGGAGAGATAGACATTCCTACAGATTAAAAGGATTCAGAGGAGTCTGGGACCCAAAGTTGTGGAGAATCCACCCAGATATCCTCATCTCTAGTGTCAGATGCTCAGGATTTTATTCTGATCTTGGCATAACAGACCTGCTTTGGTTAGGGGAGTTAATCGTATTTGAAGTTCAACCACTTGACCTAGTACATCCCCAGCTTGGTTCTCAGCCTTCTTTTCCATCCAATTAAAGGTGATGAGAGATCCCTTTAAAGACAAGGTCCTGCATCTTTCACACCTTATAACTCTCCATCAGCGGTTCATGATCTCTTACAGAGCATCGAGGCTTAGCATCACCCATTCCATCTCATTCCATTATCCCTATAGTTACTATATTGTTCCTATATATGAAAAACCCAGTTCATTTGTATGCATTCTCTTCCACCAGAAGAGTTTTCACAATTGGACCACTTCCTTGTGCCAGTGGCTGTCTGTGCTCCATCCACCAGCAGCGATGGGTCCTCTTGGCCAGCTGGGCAGTGATCCTGTTGTGTCAGACCATTCCCAGTAAGAACTGTCATTGGTTAGGTCCCCCTGACGCCAAAGGGAAACAATTTGGGATGAAAAACATTTCAGGGGGCATCATCCTGTGTTAAGCAGGGAGAAGTAACGTGTGATGGGGTGGAGGAAATGGTCACTGCTAATCAGGTCTGACAGCCACGCCCGCATTGGCAGGGGGATAGGAGCAAGGATTGCCCTTTGCAGTGTCCTGCATGGAGCTCACATGGCCAGTCACCTAAACTGGCCCTAAGAAATGTATAACTTTGGATGAAGGCAATCTCTGCAGCTGAAACAGACCATCAGAGGAGTTGACACTGGAGACAGTAGACTGACAATACTCCCCATAGCTGGGCAGAAGGTATTTCTGTGTCTACCATGTGACATAAGGAAATTTATGGAGTTAAGACCAGGATGCAGCTGAAACAAATTTCTAGCTGTTATTTCTTTCATTAATTAAAAGAGGATGAAAATATATGAGCGGGCAGAAGGTATTTCTGTGTCTACCATGTGACATAAGAAAATTTATGGAGTTAAGACCAGGATGCAGCTGAAGCAAATTTCTAGCTGTTATCTCTTTGATGAATTAAAAGAGGATGAAAATATATGAGCCATGATTCTATCTATCTATCTATCTATCTATCTATCTATCTATCTATCTCATCTATGTATTAAGTGAACAATAAAATAACTAACAGAAAGTGATATGAAAGGAGTGGCATATTCAAACAAACACTTTAGCAAAATAGACTATTTAGAAAAATAATCAATTTTGATATTCACTTTACAGTAATCATTCAAAAATTTGAGGTATGTAAAGAATTAAGTGTTAAAATTAAACCATAAAAATGAAATATATTTTAATATTTAACTGATCTAAGAATATATTTGCAGCATCTAATACAGTGTTGGAGTAGATAGTTGCCTAAAGCACTTACTTACATGATTATGGATCCTTATATTGAAACATGTTTACAAATTCAGAAATAAAATAAAAAGAAAAAACTCCCAAAATATTAATATAAGAAATTATGAAATTCAAGACATCTTATGCTGAGTCTAGTGCATTTCACTTTTGACTTCATAATTATTGAACAGTCTTTAAAACTTCTTGAATGAAGAAAAGCAGATGATTTTCAAAAACTGCAAGCACTTGGGAGAATTTCTTGAAGGTTTTTCTGGGAAAACTACAGGATATATTGCCATGAATATGGTAATTCATTCTCTTTTGCTCTCTCTCTATCTCTCCTCACTCCTTTTCTTCTCTTCCCCCTCCCCCTTGCTATATTTCTTCTATAAGTAGGTACTATAAGTAGGTACTTTTTAAACTTTATTTTTATTTTTGACACTATTACAGATGTCCCTATCCCTCCCACCCCTTGCCCATCTTCACCCAGCCCTTGCCCCACCTCCCCTCTGGCCATCACCACACCGTTGTCTGTATCCATGGGTTATGTATATATGTTCTTTGGCTAATCTCTTCACTTAGTTTCATCCAC